>NC_072491.1:5496250-5820000 GCF_027574615.1 Eptesicus fuscus
AGAGAGGAGCCAGTGAGCGCTGCTAATGCATGCTCGGGATGCTATTTTAGCTGTTTTGTGATTGTATGTGTGGTTTTAAAAAAAAAATCTAAAAACTTTCAAATAGATATTTCCAGTGTCAAAATTAGAGGAGACCTGTGTGTGTGGTTTCTTTGCTGGGGAGTAAATTAAAAACCATTGCAAGCTGATGATAGCAGCCGTTATGTTTTGACTAGTCTGGCATGAATTTTTCCCAAAGATACGCAACACCAATCATCCAAAGACTACTTCACTTACAAGAAAAAAAGAAAAAAAGAAAAAAAAAAGAATTAACTTGGAGGGAAGGAGAGGGCTAAAGCAAGCTTGCAAAGGTTTTCTATGGCCAAAGTTCCTTCTGCCAGAGGCACCTTCTTGAAAGTGATACTGAAGGACTCAGGTTCTATTTTTCTCTGTGTTTTTTTTTTTTTTTTTTTTTTTTAAACCCATGCTCTTGGGAAGTTGCAAAAGCTGAACAGAAAGTATGAAATCTGGAAGTTTAAAAAAAGGCACAAAACCTACCCAACGAGCACTCTCCCCTTGTCCCCCCCTCCACCACAAAAAAAGACATGCTAAGAAACAGAAGACATTTTGCTTACTTTTAATTGTCCCAGATTTCACTCATGAAGTTCACTATACTAGTATATACACTGAGTGGCCAGATTATTATGATCTCTGAATGCATAATAATCTGGCCACATAATATATATATATATATATTAGAGGCCTGGTGCATGAATTCGTGCATGGGTGGGGTCCAGCCAGCCTGGCCAGGGGGAGGGGACATGGGTGCTTGGCCGGCCTGCCTGCTGGTCGAACTCCTGGTCGAGGGAACAATTTGCATATTAGCCTTTTATTATATAGGATATACACTGAGTGGTCAGATTATTATGCGTTCAGAGATCATAATAATCTGGCCACTCAGTGTTTATATTTATGGGCTTAGAAGCTAAGACAGCCTACTGATCATTGTCCCGGGTGCTTTCTCAATAAACTCTTCTTCCATATCATGAAAATGATTGTTGTAAGTTATCAATAATAACAAAGTTCTACAAATATCACCTGGAACAGAGCGAGCCACGTGGCTGCCCCACCTGATGCACAGGGGACGCTGGCAGGTGTAACTGATCAGGTTGGAGACACGTCCACCCCGGGGCCTGTGGAAGTGGTCACACTTCACTTAGGTCTGGTTTGTTGAGCAAAGGCACCTGGGGTCACCTCAGGCGCATGTTCGGAGTGGCCTTTTGTGGAGCATCTGTTTAAATCCAGTCAGTTGCTGACTCCGCCACTTAACTGGCTGTATAACCTCGAACTTCAGTTCTCTGATCTTCAGGATTTCTCAACCGTAAAGTGGGGATGAGCTACCTCACTGGGTAGTTGTGAAAATTAAATGCAACGTGTTTGGCAGGTAGTAAATGCTATTCTGGTCCTCCTTCTGCCATCTTTAAAGGGACCCAATGGGCTATGTGGAGGTTGAGAGATGTCTAAACCAAGGAGACGTGAACATTGGTTTGTGAGAGATGTGTGCACTGAGCTCAATCCAGGACTCAAGGGGGTGGAAGAGTGGAAGGGGCTCACCTTTGTTCATTATCAGCTGGGTATCAGGTTCTGTGCACATATTTCATATTTAATTCTGGCAAAAACCCAATGGAGTGGGGGTTATCACCCACATCCTCACCCCCCTTTTATGGATTAAGAAACTGAGGCCCAGGGAGTTTCTTACCTTCCTATAGTCATGCAGCTAAGTAAGTGGCAGGCCTGGGAGTGAAGTTCAGCTTTCTCTGTAGTTTATCATGCAACTGACCAAGTTCTTCATCTCAGACATGTATTTGAGGAAGTTCCATATAGATAGACAGTATCTAATTTCTTTCATTTTTAACAATGGCCGGGTCGTAGGTTGTCTGATGTGCTGATTAATTATGACCCCACTGGTAGCTCTCCTTTGCCTGCAGTCAGTGTCAGTCCCCTGCTCTTTCTAATGTCAAGGATACAAGGCTGCCTTGTGAGCCTTTGGCCCAAGTGAAGGGGGCGGGACAAAGGGATTTCGAGCAGGGCTCTCAGCTTTAAGTGTTCAGATTTGGCCAAGTTCTTTTTCAAGTTTCCCGAGCCTCACCTGATGTTCACACCTCGGTGCCTTGGTGTGGGTTGTTTCCTCAATTTTACAAAGTGCCTTACCCTCCTAGATCCTGCTTCACAATTCCTTCCTATGTCAGGGCTTTCTTGTAGGTAAAATGAAACACTCCCTTGTTTTTCATATGTCTCAGCAGTTATTATAATGCAGTGCAGGGAATGCTGGCAGGTGTAACTGATCAGGTTGCTCCACCTGGCTCCTATGAGCTGGGAGCTCCTTGAGGGTCTGGATCGTGTCTCATTCCTTTTTGTATATATTGTCCACACATGGCATGCACATAATTGGCATATTAATATTAGAAATCAATGAATCAAAGGCACTAGCATTGGCCTCATCTCAGCATCCTCATTTTTACTCTTCTAAGGTCACAGCAATCCAAGAATAGTTCTAATTGATGACTATTTTGGTCCAAGCTACACCTTAACTGTTTATTTCTATTTTCTGCCTGCGACCCCTGGGGATTCTGACTTAATTGGTTTGGACACTTGCCTCACAGAATGAATTGTTTAAATAGAACCAGCACCATACAAGATGCTCAGGCTGCGGCGCTGAGATCCCGGTATTTGAGCAAGAGACACACTTGCGTGCAAAAGAAACTATTCATTCATGAATGCCCGGGTGGGGAGGAGAGGGAAAGCCACTTCCCTTTCTCATGTGAGCAGCAACTCCAGCAGAAGTTGTTAGAACCCTTCATCCATAGGCTCATTCACTTATCTGTTTGCTCATTCATTTGTCCTAGGTCAAATATTGCAGGAGCCCCTCAGTGATCACTCTCCCTCTCTCCTGGCCCCTGTCCGGTCTGTCTTTTGCAGCACAGACCACGATCTTTCTATGGTTCTCTGTTATTGACAAGATAAAGTGCAGGCTTCTTAGCATGGAGTCCAAGGTCACGAGCTGGTCTCTGCCTACTCGATCCCACCCACCTCCTGCAGCCCCACATTTGCCCCTCTTTAAGCTCCAGCAATATTGGTCTTTTAAGGACACCCCCGAAATCCGGTTTGTTTTGTCCCCATGTTTTCTGTGTGTGGTTCCCTGTCTTCTAGATGTCCTCCTACCTCAACTTATCTCCACTGTACGGTATTGCCCTGACACTACCAGTCTAAAGGAGGTGTGAATCCTTGGGCTGCAGAACAGCCTTGTAGGCACAGACCTGTCCTAGCTCTGAAGGCGCTGGGCTGAACCTGCAGGGTACTCGTGTTTCTTCCCACTGGTCTGGGACCTCAGAGTCAAGGCCCATGTAGTAGTCCTCACAAGAATGGTTCCTGACATTTATGACTTTGCATTAGAATTAGTGCATTCTCTCCATCTAATCTCCTGTTCATATCAACGTGTTTTATAGCATCTCTGGTACTTACACACAGTTCAGGGTTGGTAACTATCCACTTAATAAATGAATTTGGTGAGCAAGGTGATATCAAGTGGATTTTTAAAAAGTAACGTGCAAGTCTACACAGGACTCGTGTATTCTTTATTCATCTCTACCCTCTATCTGGCCATCGACATTGCTCCCATTTTTACCTTGAGATTGATCTTTTCAGTCACTGCTCACAATTTCCCAAGTTCTATCCAGAATTCTCATTGCCTCCCAGAACGTAATGTTCAAACCTCACGTCATGTGCCATGCATTTGGATATTCAGTGGCTTAGGTTGGTGCCAAGCCTAATTTTCCCAGTGTCCCTTGCTGTCTCTCTCATTGCTTTTGACAGGAGCCAGGCTCACCACAACACACTCCGCCTGTCAAGAAGGCTAAAGAAGCTGCCCCAGACCCAAATTTTTGGTGGCTGAGCCGGCATGCCTTTGCCTTACAAAACCTTTAATTGAAAACAACACACGCATTCTAACTTGTTTAAAATGTCTCCAAGTCCTGGCATAGATTGAATTGGACCCAAGACCCCAAGATCTCTCATCCCTAGAGAAACCAGCATTAGAGGGGACCGCGCTGAGGGTGGAAAGCCCCGTAGGAATGCAGAGGTCTGCGAAATGGCTCCATCACATCGATGAGGTTTGGCAAAGGCTGGAGCGCTGGTAGCCAGACACGTTCTGCATGAAGTTGAAGCTGATTTGACATTGTGGCACGGGAAGTCCTTGCTCCCAGAGTTCATTAATTCATGACTCACTCATCAGGCTTGCGTTTTGTGTGAGGTGTCCAAGATATCTCATGAGTCCTGCTGAAATACTGCCAACACGTGGCTTTCCCACTTTCTCTCCCCTTCACAGTCTTGGTCAAGTTCAGGCAGCATTTGAATCTGGTATATCTTGATTTGTATTTAGGTCTTGGAAGTCAAATCATGTGACAAGATGTAAATGGTAAGGTCTATTTCCCTCACTCTCTAACATGACCTACGCTAGCTATTCAATTAAGTCCTTCAGGTAGGCTCATGTGTCATTGGCAATGAAATTGTCGAAAAAATTATTTTCCTTTTGAAAATTATTCAGATAGTGTTAACAGAGATACTCCTCTGAACATCAGGTCCTTACACTTTCGAGGACATGTCTTATGCACTGAGAAGGTCTCACCTTGATGAATAACCCATTATGCCACCAATGGTCTTAGTTGGAAAGTTGAGAGTTATTCTTGACTTATCCCTCTCATTATCTAGCCACTTCCCAAGATGTGCTGATTCCACTTTATTCATATTGTGTGACTGCATCCGCTTCTCCCAAACTCATGTTTATGCCCTTGTCATTCTTCTTCTAGAATATTGCCACAGCCAGCTGACTAGCCTCCCTCCTGGCCCTCTTCCATTCCATCCACCAGTCAGCAGTCATAGGGATCTATCTGCAGGGGTGGGGAACCTTTTGTCAGCCCAGGGCCATTTGGATATTTTTAACATCACTCACTGGCCATACAAAATTATCAACTTAAAAACTAGCCTGCTATACTTGGTCAAACTTTTAATTAACTCACCCCTGATGCCTTGGCAAGATCAGACCTATTGATTTCGAGGGTCCTATATGGCCCTTGGGCCGGACGTTCCCCACCTCTGAAAGCATGCATTTGTCACATCATTCAACTTGTGCTAAAGTACTCTTCAAGCTCCCCCTTTCCTTTAAAATAATATCGCAAATAACAAGCACAACCTCTAAGTCCAGCACAACCTCTTGTATGACCTTTAACTGCAGCATCACTTGTAACTATCACCTCTTCATTCTTTAGGATCTACCATACTGAACTCTGGGCTGTACTCCAGACAAGCCCTATTCCCTCTAACTGCTGTGTCTTTAATTTGATTTTTCTTCTTTCTTGAATGGTTCAATTGACCTATCTTCCAGTAGCTTTATTCATCTGCCAGGACCCTGCTTAGCTGCCACTTCTTTCAAGAACTCTTTCCGAAGTCTGGTTAATGAGCTCCCTTTGTGTGCTTCTGTAGGACCTTGTACTTACACCCATCATGGCACTTATCATACAGCATTGTAAATACTGGCTTTCTTTTGAATTCAAGCATCTAGACCACACCTTTCCTGAAGTCTGGACCATGTCATGATCCCCATTGTATTTCCAATGTTCTAGAATGAGTTTAGGGAAGAAACTATTTATCCTCTCTTTTTACTTTCCCTTGACATGTCTGTTCAAGGTATACCAGATTATTCCCCCCCTTTTTTTGAACACACTAAGTTGGATTTCTCTCATGACTCTCTGTCCTAAATATTTTCTTAGCCAGAAATGTCTTTCCCCTCCTCTCCTTTCTCCACATGATTTTATCCAGGGCCAGTCACATACATTTCTTAATGCTTGATTTTACATTATGTATCATAACCAGACCAGCTAAGATGACTGTAAGCATCAGGTATTGGATGGACATAGCATTGTTCATACAGAAACATTTTAGACTCTGGTCACAGCTGTATTGATGACTTGCTATGTGACCTTAAGCAAACCACTTTCCCTCTCTGGACCTCACTTTCCCATCTTAGAACAAAGAGAGATCAGATTAGGTGGTCTTTCAAGATCCTTCGAATGGTGATTCAACAGGGATATCTGAGGTAGGAAAAGAAAAGGACCTTTGTGGGAAAGATCTGTCTATGCTGAAATAGGCCAAAGCAATGAGCTGGATCTCCCAGTAAAACCAGTCAGCAAGTCCTTGTTTGGCTATTGTGTGGCCAAGATGCTATGACTGAGCTCATCTCGGCATTGGCTGCTATGGCCCCTGAATTCACCTGGGCCAGGCCCAGGCTTTGGATTTAGGCAAAACTAGACATGGTTTCTAGTCTACCTCCATCACTTACTTGCTATGTGACCTTGATCAAGTCCCTTTTCTCTAAGCTTTGGTTCCTTCCTCTATAAATTAGGTATCAAGAATGCATATATATTAAGGCTGAGAGAACAATTGGACTTGAGATATTGCCTATAAAGCATTTAGCATAATTTACAAAGTAAATGCTTAATACTTGGTAGCTTTGATGGTGGTGGTGGTGGTGGGGGGGGATGATGATGATGATGGTGATGATAATGTAATTTGATGTAAACATACTGTCACACATTAAAAGGTAGAGAATCTAAGAGGAGATACTTAGGTTACTTCCAAATGGTGAGTGTAAAATATATTGTTGATAGAAGCAGTATATTGCTCCCAGCAGGAACTCAGTAAGTATTTACTCAGTCAGTAGTGGGAAGAATTTCCTTTTTATGTGGATAATGAGGAAACAGTCCTGAGGTTTAACTCTAGCTATTTGAAGGATTTGGAAGTGATACATCTCTGTTATAGGTGCTCTGAGTTCTTAGTGTGACAAAGGCCCAAGGAACCATTTTAGTTAGTCCTTTGGGTTACATTTTCTAGCCAGGAATTCACTCTATAAACTAGCTCTTTGTCAAGCTTTGTTTTCCAAACACAAAGAAAACCAAGTCTCTTTAATTTTCAGTATATATTTTTTCCAATGTAAAAGCAACGATAGAATTATTGTAAAAATCTGTTCCATAAAGCTATATATTCATGTGATAACGTGACATACATTTCTAGGCCCTGAAGAATCTTCTTATTGAGACAGTTTTTCTTTGGAGAAGGCACAAAAATTAAGAGATGTCCAGGGTGGGAAATACGCTGTTCTTTTATAAAGGGGAAAACATGTACCTCTGATATTTGTAATAATCCTATGTAGTCTCCCATATCTTCTCCTTTCTTCCTTCCTCCAGCTATTGAAAAGTTACACATTCACCTCTGTGGAGTACCTACTGTGTGCCAGGCACTCTTGGGGAGCTTTCCATGTAATGTCTCCGATTATTAACAATCCTACAAAGTAAATAGGAACATTTTCATCTTAATGAGGAAGTGAGTACTCATGGAGGATAAGTGATTTGTCAATATTTCACATTTATGTGTTTGGAAGCTGAGTGTGCTCTGGCAAGTGTCTGTTTATTTGTGGCACAGTCTTTTGACATAGCCCCACCCCCTTCCTGGGGCAGCGGGCTCCATTTCCAACACTTACAGCTGGATTTCTGGTTAATTTGGCTTTCAGCAAAGATGAGCCTGGTTATGCCTATGTTCATTATTCTGATTATTATTACTATTATTATTATTATTTTCATTATTTCATTATTATTTTCATATGCCTATGTTCATTATTCTGATTATTATTCCTGTGAGTATTAGACCAGGTCTTCTCTGAGAATCCTGAAGCATGTTATGATTCTTTAGGAAAATGCCTGCTTCCTGCTCTAGCCAGCAGCCTGCACAACATTGGGCAGGTTGCGCGTATGAGAAATGATGGATGGGGCGGATGACTTATAATGCTACACTTTGGTGGAAACATGTAACTCTACAATTTTCACCAATCATGAATAACTGTGTTTAGAGTCTCGTGCATTTCAAATTAAAAACTTTATAAATGTGGTTTTATTGGTAATACTTGAGATTGATTGACGAACTGATCAATTAAATTCTTTCCTTTATTCATTCAAACATGTCAACAAGCACCTCCTATTTATTGGATATGGGGGATCTTGAGAGAAATAAAACATTTTCCCCTGACCTCAAGAAGCTGAGAGTCTTGCGGGCGATATAGACAAGTATAAACTAAGAAAAACGAAAATAAAAGACAACAGAAATGTTGAGCAAGACACTAAGGAAAGTGTGCATATGACGCTGTGGGCCCATAGGGAGTGAGCAGGAAAGCTGATCACAAATCCAGTCTCATGCTGCAGTCAGTTAACCCTTGGCCTTTATTCAGAATAGACCTCTTTGACCTTTCTGTGCAGTCATCATAACGACATAGTCACCTGGATGATGAGTAGCAAGCTCTATGAGGGCAGTGACCGTGGCTGCCATGGTCAGCGCTGAATCCTCAGTGCTTTGCTCAGCACATAGTAGGTGCCCATTGCGTGTTTTTTTGATGACTATGCAGATGAGCTAAAACGCCACACGTGCAGTAAAGACCTAGGATGCAGGTCTGAAAGGGTATTTTGCTGGTGCAATGTTTCATATCTGGGAGCACATCCTTTGTTCTTGAAAAGGGGTTTCCTTTCCAGTTGAAATGTCCTGTATTGCATGGAGCCATGTGGCCACCTTTCTGGAGCTACGGGATTCCTGGACCATAAGCACAATTCCCGGCGACTGAAGGAACCCGTGAAAGTCAGACAGGCTCGCTGCAAATGGTCCAGCTTTACAAGGTGAGAGGAGATATGGGAATCCAGGCCAGAGACCCAGATTCCTTATTAATTCCAACATTGGCAAGTGAGGGCCTCAACAAAATAGAAAAACCACCGGCTTCTGCATACCTGCTCTTAAAGTACACTCAGCCCAGAAAATTCCATGCACAACTCCTCTGTCTACACTGCCCGGTGTCTGGCAGCTTCCGGTGTAGGTCAATCCCTTGGTGTCCCACAAGGAGTACAGGTTTCACAGCCCAGCTCTGCTCCTCTCTAGCTGTGTAGCCAGGTCAACTCACTGGACCACCCCTTAGCTGCACAATGAGGGGGCGCCCCCCTCTGATGTCCAATACGACTATGGTTGGGGTCCAGAAACTGGAACCCAAATCCTGAGTGCAAGACCCAGCTTAGCCACTCGATGTACGGGGTGTGACTTAGCAGCAGGCACATCCATCCTGCTGTGTTACAGGCAGAACTCCTCCTCCTGCCAGAAGCCAAGTCTCACTTTGGACACTGAAATCAAGATAGAAGTGTTCTATGATTTAAAAAATAAATTTAGTGAACCTGAAACAAAAAAAGGAAATCAATCTAGAGTGTGAACTCCCCATAGCCCGTGAGCTTGCTGGGGGCAGGGGCTGTGTTGTGCCTGTTCCTGCCATGGGTGGTTCCCAGCAGATCCTCAGTGAACGTTGGTTAGTGAAGGCGTGAAGCTTCATCTCTGTGCTGGGGGCTGACATGGGTATTGGTTCCCGCACACCCCCGGGTGTCCTCTAGATGGCAAACTCAGCTCAGATTTGGACTGGAGGCAGAGCCTCTGGCTGGGCGATGCCCTGGTGTGGAATAGTTTATTGGAAATCCAGTTTCATCCAGTGCACACGGAATCCTCAGAACAGCTGCAAGGCTTCTGGAAATGCCAGCCAGCCAGGGCGGATCTGTCTTCTTTTCCAGGGAGATGACGGGCGTGGCTTTACCGTCTCTCCTCTCCCACCACAGGGCTTTCCGAACACGGGGAAAGGGCCTCCTAACAGATGGGAAGGTGGGGAAGAAGCTAACCTTCCTTCACAGGCATTGTGGGGTGGCCTCACACGTATTTCCTCACCTGATTCTCATATCGACCCTACAAAATAAGCAGCGTTATTATTTCCCCTTTACGTGTGTAGGATGAAACAGAGGCTCGGAGGCAGTCATGCATCTCATCCCAGTCCAGCAGCTCTTTGGGAAGTGCTGGGTTGCTAAACCACGTCCCTCCAATGTCTCAGCCACGTTGACCTGCCCTCCCATGTGACTCAGGCAAAGAGGAGGTCGGAAACCAAGGCTGAGAGAAATTGAAATAGGATAGCTTTAATTAAGTATTTGGATCTAATGCAGGACAACAAGAATCATCAGCACTAGAAGTGACGTCTCCTTTAGCCTGAGAGGATGACCAGCGCCTCCGGTCTTGGCAAGACAGGGTTGTATGCGCCCCTGGAATTCGGTCGCAGCTTCCAGGGCACGGTCAATTGCCAAAGTTCTAGATGCTTCGGGCTTGAGGAACTCTTGTCTGAAACGAGGCCCATTTTCTTCAAAAACAGATATTCTAATTATCTTCCCCTACCCCGCCCCCCACGTTTTGGAGTTGGCTGACACTTTGGGGAGAAAGGCGAGTGAGGAAATTCATCATTTGCTTATTTAATGGATATGGGTGAGCTCCCATTACAGTGTGAACCGTGTTCTGTTGGGCATAATCCATACAAAGTTGAAGCATATGGAATCCCTGCCTTAATAAAAGGAGACGTTAACACACGTGCAAAAAGAATTCAAATGAAGGTAGAAAGTGCCAAGGGCCTTGAACGTATTTCTGAGTTTGGGAGGAAGCACATGTTCTAAGTTAGGGGAAGGCTTCATGGAGGAGGTGATATTTGAGCTGGGACTTGGAGATGAGGTAGGATAAGGGTATTCAGTGATGACTTGAAGGGCACAAGAAGAAGTGGCATCTAACAGCCAAGGGAGATAGAAAGCCAATGGGTCCTGCAGTTCCCCCTGTGTAGAGAAAAGGGGGAGTTATACAGTATTCAGGACTGGCCTCGGATTGGAGGGGTGCTATATGCCATGTTTATCTCCCATTATGATGTTATTTCTGTTCGTCCTTTTCCTGTTACGTTTTACTTTATACAGTTGATATTAGGTGTATGTGCATGAAAATTGGGAATTAGCACACCTGGCAAATTGACCTTGCATCATATGATATGTCTGTTTATCTCTGATCATGCATCTGACCTTAGACTCTATATCAGCTGATGTTAGTCTAGCTACAGCAGAGTTCTTTTGGTGAGTTTTGGCAAAGTTCATCTTTTTAAACACTTTGAGTTCTAATTTCCTGTTTCCTTTTATTTAAGGTGTATCACAGGTAAACTGCGTATAGTTTTTCTTTTCCCTAGTCTGACAATGTAGGCCTTTAAATTAGAGACTTTAGTTCATTAGCATTAAATTTAATTATTGATATATTTGTGCTTTTAAACCTTATTATTTATTTCCTGTTTGATCCACTTGTTTTTTTGTTGTTGTTGTTGTTTTGTTTTTTTAAATATATTTTATTGATTTTTTACAGAGAGGAAGAGAGAGGGATAGAGAGTTAGAAACATCGACGAGAGAGAAACATCGATCAGCTGCCTCTTGCACACCCCCTACTGGGGATGTCCCCGCAACCAAGGTACATGCCCTTGACCGGAATCGAACCTGGGACCCTTGAGTCCGCAGGCCGACGCTCTATCCACTGAGCCAAACCGGTTTCGGCAACTTGTTTTATGTTTAATTTTTTCTTTCTTGCTTTATTTAAGAATATGTAAATACTGCTAAATGCCACTTCTCCTGTAAATTCCATTTTCCCTCTTTGTTAGAATTTAACTATACTTCAAATAGTTACCCTAGAGATTATAAGATTGATTGTAGATTTATTAAATTAAACAAATTAATATTTTTACCATCTCCCCAATAATGTGAGGTTTTTGAATACGTTAAATGTATTTACTCTCTATTGTCCCTTTTGGTTTATATTCATTATATTTTAATGCATATTCTAAGTCCATAATATTTTGATTTTTTTCATTTAGTCTTCCCAACATATTTACCATTTCTATTAGTCTTCATTTCTGCCTCTACTTCAGTGTTTCCATCTGGGATCATTTTCTTTCTGCCTGAACCATTTCTCTTAAGTTTTCTTTTTGAGCAGATCTGCTGTATATGAATTATCTATTTATGCTTGTCTGGAGATGTCTTTATGTTACCTTCGCTTTAAAGGTGATTTTCTCTGAGTGTAGAGCTCTACATTTGTATTAATTATTGTTTTTCCAGCCTTTTACAGACATTCTTCCATTGTCTTCTGGCTTCTATAGTTACTGTTCAGAAGTCAGATCTGCTGTATATGAATTATCTATTTATGCTTGTCTGGAGATGTCTTTATGTTACCTTCGCTTTAAAGGTGATTTTCTCTGAGTGTAGAGCTCTACATTTGTATTAATTATTGTTTTTCCAGCCTTTTACAGACATTCTTCCATTGTCTTCTGGCTTCTATAGTTACTGTTCAGAAGTCAGCCTTAAATCTTATTATTTCTCATTTGAAGTTAATGTATTTTTTTTCTCTGTCTGTTTTTAATATATATTTTTTTCCAGTTGTTTGACTATGATATGCTTAAATGTGATTTCCTTTGTGTTCCCCTAACATTCATACGTTGAAGCCTAATTCCTCAATGTGATGGTATTTGGAGGTGGGGCCTTTCAGAGGTAATTATGTTATGGGAGTGGAGTCCTAATGAATGGAATTAGTGTCCATATAAGAAAAGACTAGAGAGATGGCACAGCATGTGGGGACACAGCAGGAGGGTATCTGCCTGCAAACCAGGAAGAGGGTCTTCCCCACAAACTGAATGGCTGCCACCTTGACCTTCAACTTTCAGCCTTCGGAGTGTGAGGACTATGTTTTCGTTGTTTAAGGCATCCAGAATGGTATTTTTAGAACAGCAGCCCCAACTGACTAAGACATTTGACATTGTCAAAAGCTCTGCTTCGCGATGGCTTCTTTACTTGTATACACAGCTTCCTGCCCATGTTAGCTGTTTATAGTTTTCTCTCATACCCTTCATATCCTTCCGAGTCCTCACTAGCAGAGTCTTTAACATTCGTAATTCTACTAACAGTCTTTTCAAGGCAGCGTAGGCTTTTTCTATGACATGCCCTCAAATTATTCTAGCTTCTATCCATTGCCCAATTCCAAAGCCACTTCCGTCTTTTTAAGAATTTTTTTTACAGCTGCACTTCACTTCCAGGGACCAAAATTGGTAGCCATCAGAGTTCAATCAGGGGAGCAACTTTGCTGCAATGAATTGGCTTATGTGATTGTAGGGGCGGGTGAGGCCAGTCCACCATCCAGAGGGCAGGCCAGGAGAAAGGGCAGACTGGAATTTTGGAACCTGGGCTGAATATCAGGCCTGTAGTCTAGCCAAGTTGATATATCCAAAAGACCATCACAATTGACATGAACTTAACCTGCCTTTGCAAATATTTATCCTATTTTCTCTACTTGATCAAGTATCTCTGACGCTTGGTTTAAATGTTGCCTCTTTACTGCCCCTGCTCTTTCTTCCTGAAATAAAATTAATTTCTCTCTCTTTGGTGCACCCATGGCATTGTGTATGCTATTCTCTGTACTATGTTTTTTCTCATAATGAGATCTGTAGTTATTTACTCACTTATTGAACTCTGAGATCTGAGTGGCAGAGACCAGGACACAGTATTCGATGTCTGAGACTCAGCACAAGTACATAAATATCATTTAAATGTTTATTGATCTGTACTGAAGTGGAAGGTGTATTTTTATTTATTTGTCTTAAATCCTTAATCGAAGGAAGCTGACTTACTTGTGAAAGGCTCATTTGAGTGGGCCACTGAATTATGCAAATAGATAGTGAGAGAAACACAGACATTGCGTTAAAATAATGTATCCTAGGAACTTTGATGACTATTTCAAGAGCGCCACTCTCTAGATCAATAGTATGTAAAGCTGGTCTCTGCCGAGGGAGGAGGTGAATACATTTGCATGAGGATCCCATGGCTTTTTAAAAGAGAAGGAACAACAAACCAGTCCCTTCTCGCTGTGATTCTAATTAAGAGAGAATTACCCTGTGGGTGGACCTGCGGAAGATTTAGTTGCAGGAAGAGGCAATGAGCTCCTCCACATAAAGTTCTCCTGAAGGATGGGAAGACCTAGGCTGATGGCCTGAATGTCAATCACCCCGGAGGTGGGCCGATGGCTTCATCCTGTGAGTGGTGTCAGCGTCCCTCCCAGATTCAGCCATCTGGGCACAGAGCTGAGCTCTGGGGAGCAGTGGCTGAACATGGCCTTGAACCTGAACACTGGGCTCACCCTGGAATCCCCTCGGTTAGTATTGTCCCTGAAGGAGCAAGATCATTTTCCTCTGAAGAATAGTAGTGCGACGGGCTAGTGAGGGACTATTGCTGTGCTGACCAGTATTCCATGACAACACCTGGAATGATCAGAGGTCTCACCAGTAGCAGATTGGCATCTGCCATTCTGCCCACTCTGATGCAATTTATTTTTAACAGCTTTATTGAGGTATAATTGATATACAAAATAAGTGCCCGTAGTTAATGTAGATGATTAGGTGAGTTTGGACATAGGCATATACTTGTGAAACCATCATCATATCCTCCACCTTCAAAAGTTTCCTGTGTCCCGCCGAAGCCGGTTTGGCTCAGTGGATAGAGCATCGGCCTGCGGACTGAAAGGTCCCGGGTTCGATTCCGGTCAAGGGCATGTACCTTGGTTGTGGGCACGTCCCCAGTGGTGGGTGTGCAGGAGGCAGCTGATCGATGTTTCTCTCCCATCGAAGTTTCTGACTCTCTGTCCCTCTCCCTTCCTCTCTGTAAAAAATCAATAAAATATATTTAAAAAAAAAAGTTTCCTGTGTCCCTTTTTATTCATGGTAAGAACACTCAACATGAGATGTCCATCCCCGCTTAACAAGTTCTTAAGGGCACGGTACAGTATTACTGGCTACAGGCATGATGCTGTACAGCAGGTCTTGAGAACTCATTTTTAAAGAGCGACCCTTCTGGACAATGTGTGCTCTGCGTTTCGGTGCAATTTAGTGGAGGAAGAGAATCCCAAGGGAAATGACTTCTTCCTCATCTGGCAGGTGAGGGATCAAGCGTGTCCAGGGGGAACTGAGGTTGGAAGAACCTGTCAGTGAGAGGAGGAGTGGACAACTGTGTGTGCTGTCCCCTCCTGCACGGACTGTGGAGTCAGAAAGACCAGTTTTAGGAATCTGATCCCAATACTTAGGACTGCGTACATGGGAGCAGTTGTTTAACCTCTCCCAGCGTCACTTTCCACTCCTGTCACGTGGGGATGTTCATGCTTATTTCAGAAGCCGGTGGTTTGTGAAAAAGTGCAGCCCCCCCCCCCCCGCCCCCGATTCCCACCTGGACCTGTCCCCACTTTTCACTGTGGGTCACTGTCATATGGAAACCATTCACAGACCACTGTTTTTCAAATCCTGCCCTGGACAATAAAAGACAGTTTGCTGCCAATACGCACAGGAATCTGTTCTCCATCCAGAACTGAGCGTGAGAACATGACTAGTAAGCATCTTCTACAAAGTCCCAGTTCCCCTCTCCAGCTAAGACCGTCCTCGTCTGTCAAATGGAGACAGTTCTTGGGATCAAAATAGGATCACAAATTCAGAAGGAAACAAAACAGAAGTTGAAGAGAAAGTGCTCTCAAAAGGAAGTGAGAATATCGGAGGCTCTGGATTGCTCAGGGTTGTGGTTTTAGGTGCTGGAAGATCTACTCTTACACTTCGCCTGCTATTTATTTTAACAGAGGGTGGAGACTTGCGGTGCAGAAGTATTCTTTATTATTATTATTATTATTATTATTATTATTATTATTATTAATGATTTAAGAGAGAGAGGATGGAGAGAAACAATTGATTTATTGTTCCACACATTTATGCATTCATTGGCTGATTCTTATATGTACTCAAACCCGCAACCTTGGGGTATCAGGACAACACTCCAACCTGCTGAGCTACCTGGCCAGGGCCAGAAGTATTCTTGAATTGTATTGAATTTATTATGTAGCTGGCTATTAAACTTACATCTGGTGGTTCTTTCGGATCATTTTGACTGTCTCTATAAAGTAAGTTTGATAAGGGCAGAGGCTGGGGTTTATCTTGTAGATTGTTGATTACCGATGAATGTATTGACGCATTCATTCACTCAATCATATTTTTATGTTTCTGCTATTTTATGAAGCTTTCCTGGTTTCTCCCAGGGTTGAGAGATCTGAGAGAGAGTGAATGAGAGAGAGCAAGAGCAATATCAAGAGTGCATGGGTGTATGCACTAGCGGAGAAGGAGGAGGAGGAGAGAGACTAAGATAGAAGTCACAGTCTATTTCTAACCTAATCTGAGAGGGAGGGATGGAGGGATGAAGAGAGAGAGGAAGAAAGAGAGAGAGAGAGAAGAGAGAGAGAGAGAGAGAGAGAGAGAGAGAGAGAGAGAGAGAGAGAGACTAAGATGTAAGTCATAGTCTTTTTGTAACCTAATAAGTGACACCCAATCACCTTGTTGCATTCTATTTGTTAATAGTGAGTCACTAAATCCAGTACACCTCCAATAAAGACATGAATTCCAGCAGGTGAGGCTCATTGAAGGCCACCTTAGAGGCTGGCTACCACACAGCCAGTCATTAAACGCATGTCGCCAGAGCACACACTCTACCTGTTCAATTCTTATACTTTCTAATGTCCTGACCTCAGAGGGTCATTCCTCTCTCTGTACTACACATCCCAGTCTGTCTTCCACAAACTTATTCTCAATGAGTCTTAACGGTCACAAAATCTCACTAGTGTCTCCACAGTCCAACTGGTATCTCTAACATGTCCAAGGTCTGATAAAAGCTTTATACTAATAGCTAACAACACCCAGATACTCTCCGATCCTAGGAGAGTCCCTGCATTTTCTCACTATTATGTTTTTGCTATTGCCATCACTTCTTTTCTGAATTCCTTTGAAACTTCTCTCTCCACCATTTGTGAAAGTCCTGTACATGCAAAATCTTCTGCACACAGCCTGTTCCTTTAAAATGACGTTCCAGATCCCCCGTCCTCCGCTGTATCTGCTGGGATTAATCTTTCCCTTACTGTACTGGGCTCCTTCTTGTCCCTTTCTTAGTGCTCATACAGTCTTCCTCTTGTTTGAATTACATGACCATTTGTCTGCTCCTGAGAAATTCCTAGGATGCAGGACTGTGTCTCTCAGGGGCAAGGTAGACAGTTGTCCCTCTAAGAAGGCACTTGCTTCATGGGGCTGTTGTGAGGGTTAAATTAGCCCAGCTCAAGGTAGAAACCCGATAAAAGAGTGCTCTTTTCATGAACAAAAAACAAAACAGAAACAAAATCTCACACTGAACTGACTTTTTAATTTGTTTTGCTCAAGTCCTCAACCTGAAAATTTTTCCGAGAACTCTGCTGCTTACATTTTCCCCTGTCAGATTTTAGTGTCTTTTAATGAGATTGACCTGGATGTCTCTGAGCTTCTTTGATCAGGTTTTGTCTCACTTTATTTCCTCCTGGAGCCAAGTCTCCTACACTGGAAGTGTATCAGTCTGGGTGGCGATGCTATGCGATAGCAGTAAACAACTCCCAAATTGCAATCGCTTAAGACAACAAAAACATGTATTTTTTCTTTTTACTCACACCACATGTCTGACAGGGAGCAGCTCCATGTTGTTCTCATGCCAGAACTCAGGCTAACAAAATAGGCACCCCTGGAATATTGGAAGGAAACAAAGGAAGACGAAAGAACGATATCAATTGCACCAAAAGCTAAGTGCTGTAGCCTGGAAAAGACAAATACTACTTCTGCTCACATGCAATATTGGCAAAAACCACTCATGTCTCCTGTTATGAGTTGTACTGCACCCCCTCTCTGCCCACATATATGCTGAATTCCTAACCCCTGAAGTCTAGGAATGTGATCTTACTTGGAAACAGGGTCTTTGCTGAAGGAATCAAGTTAAGATGAGGTCATGTTGGATTTGGGTGGGCCCTAATCCCGTATGAATGGTGTTCTTATAACAAGGGGTGAACTCACAGGCACAGACACAGGAGGCAAGAATGCCAGATGATGGTGGAGGCACAGACTGAATGCTGCAGCTACAAGCCAAGGAATGCCCAGGATTCCTGGCATTCCAGTACCAACCAAAGCCATTCCAATGTCATTCAAGCTACCGGAAGCTAGGAAGAAACCAGGAAGGATTCTCCCCTAAAGGTTTCACAGGGAGCATGGTACTGCTGACACCTTGATTTTGAACTTCAAGCTTCTAGAACTGTGAGACAATAAGTTTCTGCTGTTTGAAGCCCCCCAGTGTGTGGTACTTGGTTGCAGCAGCCCCAGGAAACACATACCTGGCTTAACCAACCACAAAGAAGGCTCTGCGCCTGAAAAAAGAACAGGAATGTATATCCGTTGCTATGAAAGGAGCAGCATTAAATAAAGTAGATTTGACTGAAGATTTTTGTGGGTTTCATTACTGCAGGTAGCAAAATCTTGGCAAAATATCTACCTGAGAATTCTCTTTTCCTTTCCAATGTTTTCCCCAACAGCTACTCTTTCCTCCCCGTTACAACCTGCAAACAAATGCATTTTGATTCTCCTTGCAATTCAGCTCAATGGAAGCCTAGTGGTGAGGCAAACATCAGCCCGTGTTCATTGAATTGGAGAAATCATGTGATTAGAAGATCTCCTGCTAATCTGGGTGCTGGGCCAGGGTTTGCTCAGGAGACTACGTTTAATATCCACACATGGTCACAGTACATTTTTATCTTCTAATGAACGTTAGGTGTTTGATTTCCTCACTTACACTCATGAGTTAAGGCTACAATATAGTGGAGACTTTGCCAGTGCTGCATTTCATTGTCTTGTGCATCGTTGGCACAACACAACGGTAATTTTGACTAAATTATTGGATCATTTTTATTTCTTATTTTTGGTGTAGTGGCTTCCCTGAAGGCATAAACATCAGCTAATGAGTTTTTGCTGTAGGCACACCTGTTGTAGCAATAGATAGGCATGAAATCATGTAGCCGAGTAAAACCTACTGCATTAAGCATATGTACAAGAGTCCTCTTTGTCTTCTCCTTGATATAGTAAGATGATAAGAAAGGCCTGGCTATTCTGATTTCTTGCAACCAGACAACTTAGGGACTGGACCAAGTATCAAGGAGCTGGTGCAGATGTGATTTGAAGTCAGGTCTCATATTGGCTGAAGGAGAATCGGAGGCCAGGTT
Organism: Eptesicus fuscus; assembly: GCF_027574615.1. NCBI lineage: Eukaryota > Metazoa > Chordata > Mammalia > Chiroptera > Vespertilionidae > Eptesicus > Eptesicus fuscus. The sequence continues at coordinate 5,515,328 of NC_072491.1, forward strand.
GCAAGGGAACTAAGATAAAATATTCTACCTGTCTCCTCTCTTATCCCTTCAACACACATAATGTTATTAGTGCATCTTTAGTTGAAGGGATAACCCAGTAGCACAGAACACTTCAATTCTCCAGATAGCACACAATCTATAAATATTTCATATGTACTAAGCAATCGCAAGTCATTGCTTCTTCCTAGCAAGACAGGCTGCATACATTAGTTAAGGCTTGACTTGAATTAATATTTATTAGATTACCATTTACATGAAATTATTTTAAAATATTAATTTACGCATACATTGAGCAAATACAATTGCCAATGGGATATTTGCAACGTGTTTGTTGCAGAATTAGACATTTATAAATCATTACGAGGGATTCCTTTCTATATAGCCAGATATGTCAAAGGTATGCTTTGAGGAAGTTACACTCTCTGAATGTGATTTTGGCCTCTTGGTGCATATTAGCAGTCCTGGAAGATGTAATTACCCAAATGTGCATGGCTTTCTTTAAAACATTAGTAGTGTAACCCAAACGCTGGTATATACATAAATGGCAGACATAGAGAATTCACAGGTACATTCATATTCAATATACCAATTCTTTATGTCTGTCATTTATGTACTGAGTACTTAAATATGCTAGGCTTTGCTCTAGGCAGTTCACATTATTTTCATATTCAATACCTACAGCATCCCTGCAGCAGGTATTGATAGTCTTGCTTTGTTGATGAAGGTACTGAAATTTAGGAGAGTTTGCTAATTTGGTGAAAGATAATGAGTCGTAATGCTTAGTAGGAAAGCTGGACTTTGAACAAAAGTCTCTCTAACGTCACAGCCCTTATTTTTTGGCACTCCATAATAAAGCTTCCAATGTAAGTCGTACTTTGCATTTATTCTCCAGAATTTGTAAACTGCTCCCAGGAAGGACCCTTAGCAATCTTGTCCAATACTGCCACTGTACAAAGGGAAAATCTGAAGCCTAGAACATTAGGAATATTGCACTTGAAGTAACTGAAAAGTCCATACTATAATAAATGCAATCTTTACCTATCCACGGTGGGAGCTATACGGTTTTTATCTTTGATTACTCAATAATGAACACAACACTTAGTACAAAATCATCTAGATATTTGTTGCATGAAGAAATGCTTGAGTGCACGAGCGAATAACGTTGTGCTCTACTTTGAACTCTTTGCTGCTTCCCCATCATCTTCAGGGCAAAGTGCTTTCTTGTACCAGTTGACACAGCCTTCATGACAGTCCAGCTTAGCTCTGCATCTGATCTTCCATGGGGAGGAACAGGCTCTGTGCTCCAGCAGAGGCCAGCTGAAGGGCAATCCGGAGCGTGCAGTTCTTTTCCCAGCCTCTCTGACTCGGGACACGCTACTATATTCCAGGCTGTCTTGAGGTCCTCTTGCTCTTCATGTTGGGTTGATGAAGCCTTGGCTCCTGGAAATGTGCCCAGACAGACGGGTCCCTCCTTCCTCAGTGTGTGTGGTGCCCATTGCTCTCTCCATCTCAGTCCTTTCACACCGTGGTGTAAATCAAACCACTGGACAGAGAGCTTATGGAGGGCAGGGCCCAGGACTTAGCAACGGGCAACATAAACATGAGTCTGCTTACTGAGTGTCTACTGTGTATTAGACCTTTACATCAATTATCTCATTTTATTCTCTTGAAATTATGCAAGGAAGCGTGGCTATCGTCTAACATGTAGTACATGTAAACACTATATAGATATATAGTTTTATATCTCAAAATCATAGATTCAATACTAAATGTATTTTTAATTCATTCTTATTAAACATTATACTATTATATTCTTATTCAATTTATTGATAATCATGTTCTTTAAAAAACATAAGTAGGAGGGTGCTTTAAAAAGTGAAACTCTCTTCCTAAAAAATGTTTATTGAGCACATAGTAAGTGCCCAACCCTATGTTAGACCCTGATATTCTGGCAAAGGCTGGGTTGAAGAAAGTGTTGAACAAAAACTATATGATGGGGGAAAGCTTATTGGAGAGAAAAGACTCTCAGGGTAAGGCTGAAAATCAAAGGAGAAAATAAAAAGTAAGAAAATAGTAGCTTTTCTTGAGCACCTACTAAGCGCTGGCTAGTTTATATAGTTCGGAACATTTGATTTTAATAACAGTGCTATGCAGTTGGCTGTTCCAGGTTGAATCCTCTTCCCTCAAAAAGATATGCGAAGTCCTAACCCCCAGTACCTCAGCATGTGACCTCATTTGAAATAGGGTCTTCATAGGGGTGATCAAGTTGCAATGGCGTCATTAAGGTAGAGTCTAGTCCAATATGATTGGTGTCCTTTTAAAAAGGAACCATTTGGAGATAGACACACAGGGAGGGAAGCCGATGTGAAGACAGGGCTGTCGCCACCGATAAGCCAACGGTCGCCTGAGGCCCCCAGGAGCCAGGAGAGAGGCTCCCCCACAACCAGCCTCAGAGGGAACCAACTTACTCATGCTCTCATCCCCCACTTCCAGCCTCCAGAACTGAGATGATAAATTTCTTATAAGCCACCCAGTTCACTTTGTTATGGCAGCCCTCGGCAGCTAATACATTGGCATTTTAATCTCTGTTTTAGATGACTAAGCTGGGGCTTAGTCGAAGTAATGTGACGCCTACGGGACAAAGTCTGGTGGAAACAGAGACCCTCAGAGCTCTTACAGAAAAGCAAGTGGGAAAAGCAAGCCCAGCACAGGGCTGGGCAGAGGATGACAGGGGACCGTCCCGGGGGAGGAAGTCAGGGGGCCCGGAGCACTTTGCTCACTCTGTTCCTCTCAGTATGGCGGTTAATATGATCGTGGGTTTTGCCTTTCCCTTGGAGCGTTTTCCCTGCCCTGGGTCACAAATGGACCCTCTGCCACGTTCCCGGGGATTCTCCGTGTCAAAGGGAATTGAGCTCCTTATTCAAATGTGTGTGATTTGCACGGGGCGTCAGCCTGAAGGATGGCAGCACAGGCCCGAGGGCACCACCTCCAATTAATCACAGTGATCAGTGAATCCGGGCTGACCTTCCAGAGTCGCAGGGACCATGTCACATCACAGCGATTGAGTCCTGGTCCGTGGAGCTGCAGCCCCCAGCGCTCCGGGTGAGGGAAGGGGCGGACGGAGCTTTTGTTCCCAGGCCACCCAAATGTTCAGGCCCTTTAAGGAAGCTGTTCGTTCGAGACATTTTGTGGAGGAGTCAGGCCATATGATTTTCTAGCCAAATGGAGTCCAAGTTAGATTGTTTCAGCATTATCTTTAGGCCACCTGTGGAAACCTCTTAGATGAAGCCAGGATGTTATTAACATACCCCAGACACTGTGATGGCTGCCTCCAAATTGCTTCCTCTCTCCTGATCGCCCCTGTGTCCCTGGCAGGTAAAATATAGCCGTGTACACAGCAGACCCTCAATGGATATTTGTTGAGTAAATGGAAGATCCCGGGATTTGGAGCCCTGTAGGTTGAGTTCCGATTTGAACTCCATGTCTTGTGTTTCAGGCACTGCACTAAGTACTGAGAACCCAAATGGGCAAGATTTGTCTCCTGCCTTTAAAAAGCTCACTGTGGGGGTGGGGCAAGCAACTGGGGAGGCAGGGAGACAGGTGCAGGGGCAGCTCTCTAGTCGTCCACAGGTAAACCCAGGGAGAGTATGTTAGCCAGTCCCTTTGCAGGTTAAAGGCACTGGGGTCAGAGAGACCAGTAGGAAGCTCACCTGCACCCGACTCGGCTGCACTCAGAAAAGGAATTCCTATAGTCAGCCATCTTCTTAGAAACAGATATTAGCACATTGCCAAGGGGGAGAAGGTATTTTTATGGGTCAGCTTATTCGCTGCTGAGAAGATCCCATGAGAAATTCGGTGTTCTTAGGCTCCCTGGTAACCAGTGGTTGGTTAAGCTCTAAATCATGCGCACGAGCTCTGCTTTTTATAATTCTACTCAGTTCCTGTAGGCCACTGTATGGGTACCTGAGTGATCGCCTGTTTTATTCTTTCCACACACATTTATTGCTGACTTACTATACGTCAGGCCGGCTCTGTGCTGAGCCCTAGAGCAACAGAGGGGGAAAAACCCATTCCCTGCCCTCAAGACTCATTATGCAGAGTCAATAGACAAGCAGTTGACATATAACTGCCTTGGTAATAGCCTCTCATAAGAACATACAGAACAAGAGTTTATGGACAGGGATGGAATCACAGCTTAAATGGTATTTAATGAACCTATGAATGGCTATAGACAATGGGAACACGCAGTGGATATAAACTTATGCAGTCTTAAAAATGAGGAGAGATTTGTAATTTGGAAATGCTCAGTTGTGATAAGAGGTTAAAAAGGGGCACACAATTATATACAGAATATCTTAACCATGCAAAACAAGTTAAGAATTCAAACAAGAATATAACATATGAGAAGTTGGAAGAATTTATACAGATATGGAAAATGAATTATTTTTTATTTTTTTCATCTTTTGGATACTTTAAAATCATACATAATTAGCATCCATAATTTTTAAAATGGGGTTAAAATGCCAATCAGCTTTTGTTTTTAAATTTCCCGGTTGCTAGAAATTAATGAGGCAGCCTAAGTGTGAGGTGTGAGGAGGTTGTCTCTGGATGGAATGAATGAGGTGAAACCACTGACCCATGACGATCTTCAATAGGCAGAGACTTCACTAGGCACAGAGGAGGCCTAGCCCAGGACGCGGAATTTGCCAGGAGACTCACAGTGTCTCTCCCAAGATCAACTGCCAAGGTTGCAATGTAAGCAAAATCACACCGGTCAAGGAGAAAAAGAAGTGAAAAATCTGCCGTATCAATTGAATCATAATCTATTTTACTGTTTCTCTATTTCTTTTTCTCTCTGCCCCACTTCTTCCCCTGGCCCTCGTTGTCTCTCCCCCAGCATCAACAGAGGGCATAACATATTTAAGGATTTCACTTCCTGAGAGGTACCAGGGTTTATCTGCATTCAACTTCAGACTGGGCATTCTCTAAACAACCTTTTCTATTGTGCATTTACACATTGACTTACTATTTTAAGGAGTCATGAAAAGTGTCTCAGAACCTGGAAAATGTGGCTAAATCGTATTTTCCATGCTCTTGCTGTAATGCTTGCTGGATGGTGTTCCCCTTATTTATGGCTCGAGGAGTTACTTGAAAATACATGTCCCTGATTGGTCCAGGGTTCCTCACCTGTCTGATTGCTTCAGGATTTCTTCTGGTGAGATGGTGACAAGGTCAGTGAGTCAAGACATCCTCGGGGCAGAAGAACTCTCCGGGGTCCAGGAAAGAGCTATGGAGAGGCAGGCTGGGTTTGGAGCTCAGTTCTTCTGACGTTTGGCCAAATGGGCCCATGATGTATTATCTACTAGATTGTTAGCTTCTTGAGGTCAAGGACAATGCCATTCATTCATATATACCTCCTTCGCATATAGCATGATACCTGCACGTAGCATGGTGCCTGACACACAACATTTACTGAATGAATAATCAATCAATCAATCTCAGTACCAAGTGAATGCTGATACTTTCATAAATCTTTATAGGGCAGAGTTAATTATTGCCTAAAATATATTAGAATTAAATAACTTATTTCCTATATAATATTTACAAAGGATCAATACTAAATTTGTTCAAGCGATAAGAACGATTTATTTGTTCATTTATAGATTCATGTGTTTGGACACAGACTGATCGCCAGCTCTGTGTCAGTGATAATTCTTCACCACCGAGGTCATTTCCTATCATGAGCAGAGAATGAAGGAGGGGTTCTCTCCATCCCTCCCTCCCTCTTCCCCAGAAAAGGAGGAGTGGCATAATCTGATTGGTCACTCTGGAAAGCCTCAGGAAGGTCCAATTATACTCAGAGTGTTTATGGAAAATAGGATGCTATGTGAGCTTCTGAAGGCCCCCAAAGAATCAAAGAGCACATCACCAAGGACTTTGGAGTAAAGCCATGATCACATTTGCTAATTCCTAGTCTTCTTTAGAGAAAAACTCCTTGAGTAGCTGAGTCCTGCTAGAGACTATGCATTTGACCAACATAACAAATATGAGCTACCCATCATGCACTGCTGTTATCTGGTCCAGCAAGGCATAGGCTGGATGTGAGCAGTAGCAACCCATCATTATGAGGAAATGGTAGGTAGGAGCCTGGGCTGGAGGATGTCAGGAAGGGACAGTAAAATGCTTGAGCAGGTAGCTTAGACACCTCTGACATCTATCCTGATGAATCATTGCCCCACCCCTCAGACCTCTAGCTCAAGGAGGGTCCCCTATGATAAGTTAAACCTTATTCCAGAGAGTTCCAGCTTCCAGTAATGATAAAGTATCATCATTATCCCACGGATATTTGATGGCAATAGAGGCAAAAATTGAAGATGAGGAGGAAAGAGCTCAGGGCTGGCAGCAGAGTCAGGGAGATAGGAGAGAAATCCTGGAGGGGAGAGAGCTCCAAAATCTGAACATAAAAGTTGCCCCAACGGGTGAGACCATGCGTCCCTGGATCCGGATGAGGCCTCGTGCACCTAGGCCCGGGTGAGCCCAAGTGGCCCTGGGTCTGGGAGAGGCCAAGCTTCCCTGGGTCCGGGAGAGACCATGTGTCCCTGGATCCAGGTGAGGCCTTGTGCAACTAAGCCCGGGTGAGGCCACGTGCCCCTGGGTCTGGGAGAGGCCAAGTGTCCTTGGGTACGGGTGAAGCCAGATCCTGGGTCCGGGTGAGGCCGTGCGCCCCTGGATCCATCCGGGTGAGGCTGGGTCCCAGGCCCGGGTGAGACCACGCGCCCCTTGGGTATGGGTGAGGCCACGTGCCCCTTAGTCCAGGTGACGCCGTGCCCCTGGGATCGGCCGAGACCAAACCAGAGGGAGTCAGACCTCCATCACCACCATTTGTCCACCATCCAGAGCTGAGGGGTCAGTGCTGACATGTACACATAAGGAACTACTGGACATCGAAATTGGGTCTCAAAAGAACTGTTGGTCCAGGGGGAAGCTCGCTACAGATTGATTCATTTGCCTGTCAGCATAAATATTATTGCTCGTCTCACATTCAGTTCTTATTAGTATATATCTAGTGACATTTGATCTCGTTCATCTAGAGGAAATGATGAACAACATAGACTGAGGAACAAGAACAGAACCAGAAGCAAGGAGGCATCGATCGGACTATCGGGCCTCAGAGGGAGGATACGGGAGGGTAGGGGGAGGGTGGGGGGAGGGGGAGAGTTCAACCAAAGGACCTGTATGCATGCATATAAGCCTATCCAACGGTTAAGTTCAACAGGGGATTGGGGCATGCGTGGGGAGAGGGGTGGGATGGGAATGGGGGGATGAGGACAAATATGTGACACCTTAATCAATAAAGAAATTTAAAAAAAAAAAAAAAAAAAGTTGCCCCAAATCCTTGGCTCATCTACAAAGGTGTTGAAGGGATGGGACCCCAGTGAGTCTGATGGAAAAGCTGCAGCTGGAAGCAGAGACTTCAGCTTCTGAAACTGCAGGGAAGGCAGCTTGGAATTTGTATTCAGCCTGGTTAACTGCTTGCTGGAATGAAAACCACAGAACGCAGGGTGCCTAGAACATTTCATTTCTTATGTCCAGTATCTAATGTGACATTCAATGAAGCAAGGACATGTGAGCCATGGTCCAGAGAAAAACAGTACAGTTAAGGAGAAGGTGAAGGTTAGGCTTACAGCTGGGGTTTGTGTTTGTTTGGTTAGGGTTAGGGGTAGGGTGAGGATTAAAGTTGGGGTTAGGGTTAGGGGTAGGGTGAGGATTACAGTTGGGGTTAGGGATAGGGGTAAAGTCAGGATTAGAATTAGAGTGGATATGCGGCTTAGGTGAGCTTGACAGTGAGTGTGAGGTTTAAGGCGAGGTTAAGGGTTAGGGTTTTAGTTTGTGCTAGGATTAGGTTGAGGGGTACTGTAAAGAAGCAATAGCTGATGTCCCCTTTTATACTCTAGTCCTGAAACAACTGAGAAAAGGTAAAATGGTAAAGCAAGTAGAGAACATCTCACTGTTAATAATGAAAGGTGATGCGTTGGATGATGCCTTGTTCCTGTGGTCAGCTGTTCTTGCTAGCACTCTCCTCCAGAGTTAGACAGACTTACTGTAGCAGACGCCATTGTTCAGCTGAAGCTGTGCTTGACCATATGGGAGCACAGTGATGACTCTCTGCCTCCCTGCTAGCAACACCTCTGTGCTTTCCTGTTTTATGGCATCTGAAGCCTCCGAAGCTTAGCCTGTCATTTCACAGGTGTAGCCCCAAAAGCAGGGGGTTTTAACACCTCAGGGCAACCTTCCACCAATGGGCAATAGGCAACAGCACATCAATGCTTCCAACTTCTGTGCTAGAGAGACAATTCTGAGGTGGATACTATATTGTGCTTTTAGGGTCTCATAGGATTTAGCCCCCGTTACTCTCAGTGGTGGGTAGCCCAGTAATTCTCCATCACCTTTCCTTTTCGTCCTTGTCTGACTACCCATACTTCCTTATTTTGGCTTCATGGGGTCAACTGCTGGCACTCATGTCTTTAAAAAATTTTTATTTTTGGCACTCATATCTCTGCCTCAGTCATGCAACTTTGTCAAAAATCACTGTGGCATAAAATGTAGGTCTATTTCAGTGTACATCGATCCATGTGTCTGTCCTTCTGCCTATACCCCACATGGTCATGATTGCTATAGCCATACACTAAGACTTAACAATGGGAAGAGTAATTCCTCCCAATTTGTTATTTTCAAGATTATTTTAGTTAGTCTTCAGCTGATACCTTTACATATAAATTTTAGAGTAATATTGTCTGTCTCTATAAAAAGCCTTCCTGAGATATACATAGGATTGTGTTAGACCTCTTTGTTATTTTGGGGAGAATTGACCTTAATATATTCAGAATTCCAATCCATGAACACGGTATATCTTTCCATTTATTTATATTCTTTGATTTATTTTACTGTCCTTTGTAGTTGTCAGCAGACAAGTTCTATACATATCTTGTTGAATTACACTATAAGTATTTCATTTTTGAGCAGTGATTGTAAGTGATGTCACATTTTTAATTTTGAAGTCCACATGTTCATTGCTAGTATACAGAAATTGTGTGTGTGTGTGTGTGTGTGTGTGTGTGTGTGTGTGTGTGTGTGTGTTAGTCTTGTATTCTGTGATCTTGCTAAATTCACTTATTAGTTCTAGGAATGTTTTTTATAGATGCATTGGGATTTTCTACATAGACAATCATGTCACCTTCAAATAGAAATACTTTTGTTTTCCCCCTCTGATTTATATGCCTCTTTTTCCCGTTTCTTGCTCTATTGCACTGGTTAGACCTTCCAGCTCTATGTAGAATAAGAATGGTAAGAGTGAACATCCTTGCATTTTCCTTAACTTTAAGAAAAATACTCGGTTTTTCATTACTAAGTATAATGTTGGCCATAGAGGCTTTTTAAAAAAAATCATGATAGGTATTGAATTTTTGTCAAGTGCTTTCCTCGCATGAATTGATATGATGGCATAATTATTCTTCTTCAGTCTGTTAATGTAGTGGGTTATACTTACTGATATTCAAACCTGAGCCAGTCTGGCTTTTTATATGTTGCTGAATTCTATTTGCTAATATTTTGTTAAATATTTTGCATCTACATTCATGAAGATTAGTGGCCTGTAGTTTTATTTATTTAAAAAATGTTTTTGGTACTGTCTTTGTCTAGTTTTGGCATCAGGGTAATACTAGCTTAATAAAAGGAAGTGGGAGTGTTCCCTCCCCTTCTATTTTCTGGAAGAGATTGTGTAGAATTGTTGCTAATCCCTCTTTAAACATTTGGTGGAATTCTTTAGTGATACCATCTGGTACTGGAGATTACTTTTATGGAGTATTTAAATTACAAACTTAATTTCCTTAATAGTTATAGGGCTATTCACATAATCTATTTTATATTGAGTGGATTGTTTTAGTTTGTGTCTTTCAAGGAATTGGTCCATTTTACCCAGGTTTTCAAATTTATGTGTGCAGAGATGTTCTTAGTATTCCCTTATTCTTTTGATGCCGAAGGGTCTATATTAATATTCCTCTTTCAGTCATGATATTGGTACTTTGTGTCTTCTTATTTTTCCTTTGTCAATTTTATTGATCTCTTCAAAGAATTATCTTTGTTTATTAATTTTCTGTACTGATTTTATGTTTGTAATTTACTTGGTTTCTGCTCTTTCTTATTTCTTTCCTTTTCTTGGCTTTGGGGTTGCATTGTTCTTTTTCCAGGTTCTTGATATCCATTATCTCTTCGATAATTGACTTGAGACTTTTCTTTGTTTTTATATGTATGCATTTAATGCTATAAATCTCCCTCTTAGCACTGCTTTAGCTGTGTACCATACATTTTGATATGTAGTATTTTAATTTTTATTCACATCAATGTACTGTTAAATTTCCTTTGAGATTTCTTCCTTTACCCATGGATTATTTGCAAGCATATTGTTAGTTTTTTATATATGTATATATCTTATTACCTATATAACATTAATTTTATACATGTAATTATAAATTATATGTATGATCTTTAAGGGGAAAAAAGGGAGATACCATTTCTACACTTCACAGACTGGTGAAATGATACCATATCTCTGTCTACTGGTGGTATCATTTTATCAGTCTGTGTGAGGTGTAGAACATTATCTCCCTTTCTTGCCCCTTAGATATTTTCCTATTGCCTTTCTGTTACTGATTTCTGTTGGATTCATTGTGATCAGAAGATACATTCTATGTGATCTCAATTCTTTTCAATTTGTTGAGATTTGTTTTTTGACCCAGGAAGGGATCTATTTCAGTAAATGTCCAGTCTGTACTGAAAAAGAATGTGTAATCTGCTCTTTTTAGGTGAAATGTTCTAAAATGTCAACTAGATTCTGCTGATTGATGATGTTTTTGAATTCTTCTATATCATGTTGATTTTCTGTTCATTTCTACCAACTGCTGAAAGAGGGGTATGGAAATATCCACTATATTTTTGGATTGATGTATTTCTTCTTTCAGTTTTATCAGTTTTTGTTTTTCACATTTTGCATTTTTTTTTGTTTAGTTCATACGCTTTAGGATTTCTATCTCTTTTTGGTGGATTGGCCTTTTTCTCATTATGTAATGTCCCCCTCTTTCCATGATAATTTTATTTGTTCTAAAATCTACTTTATCACATATTGATATAGCCACTCCTGCTTTCTTTAAGATTAAGGTTTGCATGATATCATTTTAAAAATTACTTTTACTACTTATATTTGAAGTGATTTTCTGGTAGATAGCATACTAGATGGATCATGTTATTAATCCACTCTGCTAATCTCTGCCTTTTAATTGATATATGTATATCATTACATTTAATGTAATTATTGATATTTTAGGGATTAAGTCTGCCATTTTTTTCTGTTTTTTTCCCCCTCAGTTTTTCATCTTTGTTTTTCCCCCCCTTTTCTGTATATTACTCAAATATTTTTTAAAGTTCCATTTTGACCTTTAATGTTTTTGAGTATATGCCTTTGTGTAGATTGTTTAGTGGTTACTGTAGGTATTTTATATATATCATATATATCTTATCACCATCTACCTTAGTTGGAGGTAGACTTAGCAGTTTAGACTTCTTTAAAGGGGAACTAATATTATACAGTTGGATTATCTTTACATAGTCTGTGGTATTTGTAAGTCAGGTCTCATTGGTTCCTCTGACAGATGAGAATTCCTGGGTTCAGTGGCTTTAAGCATCTTGTCTAAGCTCACCACATTTGTTTACAGCACTAAGAAAGCAGGTAATAAAATTTTTTGAGTGGATGAGTGAGTCAGCACCAAATTTCTGATTTCTTGACTAGCAGAGGTCTGTCAGATTTCAAAGTTCCAGCCAGAGAATGTGGAGGCTCTTCTATTCTGCCAAAATTGTAGAACTTCTGCCACTTTTCACAAACAACCCTCAGGAGCCCTCGCCAAGCACAGTAGTCTAATGGAAAATCATTTACTGGTGCTCTCTCCTCTTCTGTCGATGTTTGCACTTATTTTATAAGGCCTTCAACATTTAGAAACGTGAAATACATGGTCTAATTGAGTGCTAATGTGATACCCAGGCATTTTTGCAGTGAGTGAGCTCGGGATGGGGTGCATCACCACCCCTTGACCATTCCCAAGGGAGGCAGTCTCTCTAAAGTAAATTCTAGCCCACCTGGTGTGGCTCAGTGGTTGAACATTGACCCATGAACCGGGAGGTCAGGGCATATGCCTGGGTTGCAGGCTCGATCCCCAGTGTGGGGTGTGTAGGAGGCAACTGATCAATAATTCTCTCTTATCATTGATCTCTCTCTCTCTCCTTTCCTCTCTGAAATCAATAAAAATATATTAAAAAATAAAATTATGCCAGCAAATCACTGCTCAGAGAAATCCTGTGATTTGCTCAGAATCCCCCAGCTACAAAGTAAAGCCAGGCCAACGCCCCATACTTTCTTACTCCAAATAATATATTTTATTCTTACACTTCGTTTCTGTATGTGGAGCAGTATGTCGGACATTGGAAAGGTTTTCATGAAAATATAAAAATTATTACTAAGAAAAAAGATTACATTTCAGTTTCTTGAATAATACATTTATGCTGAATACCTCGTTTCTGGCATGAGTTGAATTTCATTTTTATTGTTATTGTCAACATTGGGCTTTCTATGTATCATTTCATTAAATTCCCACAACCCTACGAGGAGGCCACTATGACTGGCCCCATAGTACAGACAGAGAAACTAAGAGTTGGAGAACTCCAGCTCAGGGAGAGAGCACCGAAGCCCAGGTAATCTGACTCAGGCATCTCATTCCTGTCCCCAACTCTCAAGGTCACACCTGCAACTGGTTCAAAGTAGAACCTCAACTAATCACCTCATTCCCCTTACTCTATGGCTCTTTCCAACCCATTTTGCTTTCCAGCACATTCCCAAAGCTGGCTTTAGCCTTCTTCTGGCTAAATAGCAGTTTAAAATCTTTAGTCCGCCAAAATGCAAAATGTGTCCCTACCTTTAATCATTTGTCCTGACCTTTCTCATTGGTTAAATGGCAGTGGTTGACATTGGACCCCACCCGATACCTCTGCACTGTTTGGACTCCGGAGAAATGCTTGCCACAGTGACAGGTGTCCTTACACCGGTTGGTGCCATGCCTCCGAGCATCACACAGCCTTCCATTTGGAAGGCACTGATTTGCAGTGCTTCCAGGCCTCCAGGCACAGATTAAATGCAATTACACAATTTATTACTGTATAATCGTTATATACCTAGGGCTTTCCAAACAATAAACCCTAAATTGCATTCCCCAAAGGTCAAAAGCAATTTTTCTTATCCTTGCGAAGTGCTTAATGAATTTGAACAGAACGGAATGCATACATATGAGGAGTAAATGAATATGGAAAAGAACTGGTTATATTTTGAAATGTGAATTGATCAAATTCCTGATTTAAAAAACTCCATCCATTCCCTGGATTTATAAGAAGTCTGCTGTAGGGAAACATCATGCTAGACCATGATGGTTTTATTGGTTTTATCAAATTTAGATCATCTAGTATAACCTGCTCATGTGTCTTAGTCAGCTTGGGCTGCTATAACAAACACCACAGACTGGATGGCATAAACAACAGACATTTATTTCTCACAGTTCTGGAGGCTGAAAATTCAATATCAAGGTGACAGCCCCAGTGATTCCTTTTTTTTTTTTTGGTTACAGATGGTCATCTTCTCGCTGTTCCCTCACCTGGGGGGGAGGGAGGCACCTGCAAATACCATCACACTGGGGGTTAGGGCTTCCATATGTTAACTTTGGGAGAACACAAACATTCAGTCCATAACACCTTGGAATAGATGAGGAAACTGAGGCCCAGGTCCTTGAAATGGCACGAAGGCAGGAGCACCAGTTAGAGACAGTTCCCCTACTCCTACGTGGAGAGCGCTGTCTCCTAGAAGGGTACAGGGATTGAAGAGAAGAATATTGAAGAAAGGCCCTATTTTGGAAAGGAAATAATGGATTCCGAATGAGATGGAATTATCCCTAGGTTTCCGCAGATCTCTAACTGGAGAATACCCTAGGGCCGTGGTCGGCAAACTGCGGCTCGTGAGCCACATGCAGCTCTTTGGCCCCTTGAGTGTGGCTCTTCCACAAAATACCACGGCCTGGGCGAGTCTATTTTGAAGAAGTGGCGCTAGAAGAAGTTTAACTTTAAAAAATTTGGCTCTCAAAAGAGATTTCAATCGTTGTCCTGTTGATATTTGGCTCTGTTGACTAATGAGTTTGCCAACGACTGCCCTAGGGCAGAAATGGAAAATATGGATCACGTGCACTAGCCATTCTCCTATCTCATGCCTTCTGCAGTCACTGCTAACATGCCCTTTGCTCTCAATCTCTATGCAGCCTCAGAATCATGTTTGCCCCAATTCTCTAGTTGCTCTTATGGAACCCTTAGAGACAAGGGGTGAAATTTGCGCCTGGGTTCCAGACTGAGTAACAAAACACTGTGTTTCTGGATCACAATTACATAAACACTTGCTTCAAATTCTTCCCTCCTGGTTCCTACTCTGGCCTTTTGCATTTGCTTTTGGATGGTCACGGTTGGCCTGTTCCCTTCACCTCATGGCCTCCCGACTTTCAGAACATCATATGCTCTTTCGTCCAGCTTTGAGGAATTAAAATATTCATTCCCTTTGGATGAGTCACTCTTCTCCTTATATCTTAAATGCTGTGATAGCAACTCTGCTCAAGTGATGGAAGTAACCCTCTCTCTCTCTTTCTTCCTCTCTCTCTTCCTCTTTCTCTCTCTGTCTTCCTCTCTTCCTCTCTCTTTCTCTCCCCCTTTGTTTCCTAGTGAATAATAAGAGGGATTAACAATCAACATATGCAACAACATAGATGAAAGAAGCAGATAAAAAATAGAGCGCATGCTATTGGACTCTATGTCTACGCAGTTCTGAAAAAATGCAAACCAGTTTATAGTGAGGAGAAGCCAGATCATGGTTTGCCTGGGACTGTGGATGGGAGTGGGGAGCACAGAAGGGGAGGGAGGAGAGGGTTATACAGGGGCACCATGAGACTTTTGGGGGCGATGGTTAAGGTCTTTATCTTCATTGTGGCGCTTCTTCCACAAGTGTATACATTTGTCAAACTTTAACGAATCGTTAGATCCTTCTAGGGTTTGCTTTTAAACTCTGTGAAGCAACACAGAGCAACATTTTATCTAGGGCTATTTTTCCCCATTACTGAGGCAAAACTATTCCAAGTATTTTACCCAATACTCCATGAAATATGAGATTTTCCACTCTGGCTACTGGGAAAAAGAATTATTCCTGGCCCCATGTCAGCCACGGAGAACGATCCCTCTACTTGCTTTTCCCGCTGGCCTCTGGTACTCTCCTCACACCCGTGTGAGGTTAGTGCTCAGCTGGAGTACTCAGCAGTACGTCAGGGGGACTGGGCCGGTCTCTGGTGCTCCATCGCTGAGCATTCTGGGCTCCTGTACTCTGTCCTCCAAACTCCAGCCACTTTGGTTTCCCCACGTTCTCAGCTCCATCGCCTCTCCTCAGTGAGACCACTGGGCTCCTTGTCCCTGTCCCAGGAGCTGGAATCTCCCTGCAGACAGGGAGCTGGGCAACTGGAGGGCTGCCTCATCACTTCCCTTCTCTCACAGATCACTGTCCTTTATTGTCTTATGTCCAATGTCTCCAAAGATGCTGTTTCATATGTAAGTTGGATTTCAGATGTTTTAGGTGACAGGGCAAGTCTGGTCCCTATTGCTCCACTTTGACCAGAAAAGGATGTCTCTTTTCCCTCTGGATTTATGAAATGAGTTGAATCATTTGATGAGGCATTCCCTTTGAGTTCTGCTCCCAGAAATTGCCTTTAATGGCACCTCTTTCTCCTTTTCTGTCCCCACCATTTAGAGAAGACAGTTTGGATATTGTACTAAAAATCTTTCTCTTAGGACTGACAATATAAGGCAGATTTCTCAAACTGGAGGCCTATAGACTAGATCTGGCACAAAGATGTGTATGTGTGTGCGTGTGCGTGTGTGTTTGTGTGTGTGTGTGTGTGTGTGTGTGTGTGCGCGCGCGCCTGCCCAGTCCTTAAAAAAATGGACTTGATGTTCAACAGTGAAGCACTGGAGTTTTCCCACGGGGGTGTGGCTTTCTGGCTTCTCTTGGAAAGTCCCAATAGCTGACATCGTTGGCTCATGTTCCACTTAGTCCCACTTGTCTAAAGTGCAGGAGCAGCTCGGCTGGTGGGGCTGTGGTTGAGTGTCAACCCAGGAACCAGGAGGTCATGGTTCAATTCCTGGTTAGGGCACATGCCCAGGTTACAGGCTCCATCCCCAATAGAGGGCATACAGGAGGCAGCCGATAGATGTTTCTCTCTCTCTCCCTTCCTCTCTCTCTAAAATAAATAAAAACATATTAGAAAATAAAAAATAAAATAAAATGCATGAGCAGCTGCCCCCTTTTGAAGGGCTACACCCTGTCCTTTTTAACGCCGGCCTCCTCGGGCGCCCACCCTCACCTCTGTTACTTGGCTGGCCCCAGGAGGCATGAGGATCTGTGGCCCCCAGTGTGGAGGTGAAGAGCCTCCGTTCTGGAGTTCCAGGGGTCCTACTCTGGCATTTTGGTGACTCGCTGCGGTACTTCTCTGTGCATGTTCTTGATGCTACAGACACACTTCTTGCTTCTTCTGTGCCCCAGGTAACGAGCCCCTGCTCCTTGCAGGTTCTTGCTTCGTTACCCACCAGGTTCTGCTTCCTTTGTGCTCCGTGCTTTGGCGTCAGAGCCCACCGCCAGCTGCTTTGCTTTCACATATCTCCCATCCAAGTTTCCTTTAGAAAGACTTTCTGATGGATTCAGTGAGTCATCATCATCCCTTTTGGGCAAGTGCTCGGCACCAAGAAAACTCAGGAAACTAGAAGCCACTAAACTTATGTTTGAAATATTTTTGTTATTGATTTTTAGAGAGAGAGGAAGGGGGGGAGAGAGAGAGATAGAGAGAGAGAGTGAGAGAGAGAGAGAGAGAGAGAGAGACATTGATGTGAGAGTAAAACATTGATTGGCTGCCTTCTGCCTGCCCCTATTTGGGAATCAAGCCCACAACCCAGGCATGTGTCCTGACCAGGAATTGTACCAGCAACCTCTTGGTGCATGGGACAATGCCCAACCAACTGAGCCACACTGGTCAGGACTCAAGTGCCCATTTTTGAGCTGATGAACTTGACTCACAGTATTACAGGTCATAAGATCAGCTTTCTTCAAAAAGATGCTGGGCTTGCCAGGTACTGAGAGCAGAACAGATTTCTCTGCGCTGCTACCTCTAGTTCACTTTGTATGCCGCCTAGGACCTCGGACGTATTCAAACAATAACTTACAGTAATGATGCTGACAACAGCAACAATAATTACTACAGTAATGACTACCCTTTGCGAAGCGCTTACTATTTTCCAGGCATCGTGTTCAGCACTTTGCACACATTGGCTCCTGTTATCTCGTTGTAACTCTCATAGTGAGGACCATTTTTTTGTTTCCATTTTAAGGATGAGGAAACACTCCCAGAGAGATTAAAGTGACTTTCCCAAGCTCACGTTAGAGTCAGGAATGAAATTCAAACCCAGACAGATCTGATTCCCAAACATTTTGCCAATAGGCACAGAGAGAAAACCAAGTGTCGACAGGGGGTGTCCCTGGGACCACACCTGTGGGGCAGGACTTAGGATGCCGTGGAGGCTCCTCCGCGGAAAGAGGGAGGCCTTTGGAACCGGAAGTGGGACAGGCACTGGGTGCAATCAAAGTGGCTCCCATGAAAGGCAGAGGTTTCGCATCATGGAAACATCACAGCTTCTGTGACCGCGGACGAGGGTCCCAGCCCTGCCATTCACTGGGTCCATGACCTTGTGAGAGTTCCTTAACCTCTGTGAACCTCAGCTTCCTTTTCTTAAAATAGAGGGAACAGTATCCTGCAGCAATAATTACTCTGGAGAGCTGTTCAGAGGGTGCAAGGAGCTAAGACATGTCAGTTTCCTGGGACATAGCGGACACTCCATACATGCTGCTAGGTTTCCTCAGTCCTGGACCTGCAATTCCTCAACTTTCCACGTCTCTGAAAAAGTTTGGAGCCAAAATAAATCTGGAGGCAAAAAATGACCCAAATGGACACGAGGCTACTTACAATCTTAGATGAGCTAGATTTGATAATGGGGTCCTGGGACATATGCAATATACATATCATATCCTGTCTCCATGGCCTGCAAAGGTCTGTATTCCTGAAAGTCCTCCGGCCTCAAGGATTTTTGGATAAGGGACCGAGGACGGGTATTTTAGTTACTATTATCCCATATCTGCTTCCTTTGTGGTTTGCTGAGTCCCTGCAGAAAGAGCTGCCTGTCTTGTTTAGTTTTCCCCCACCCCTGCACGTATGCCTGCGACGTGGTGGGAAATGGATAAATGCGTATTGATGAAATGAATGAGACGATGATAGGGTCTTGGTGATGAAGAATAAAAATGGAGTCCCAGAAAATGAGAGAGGGAAAGTATGCGTTCCTCCCCCCTCTTCTTTCCTTTGGTCTTTTAAAGGGTTCCGAGCCTCTGGAGGGGCCCCTCATTAACCGGGGAGCGGGGGGAAGGGCTGGAAGCCGCCCAGAACCTGGAGGAGGCGCTGGGGGAGTGGAGCTGGCAGCAGTGTCTGATTCTGAGCCGGAGCCCGGTTTCCTTTTTTGGAGGCCTGGCTCCCTCACAGCTGCTGCGACCAGCTCTGCAGCCAGCATGCGAGGGAAAGCTGGGAAAATCCCACAAAGTGATATTGTATCTGCTTGTGGTCAAGTCCGGACTCCAAATTTGGACAGTGGAATTTGGTGGGAAAATGGGAAATGCATCAGGGCAACAGAGGGAACCTAAGATTTATCAGTACGGCAAGCAGCTATTTCCAGAGGAGCCAGCACGTGGTGGTGATATTTCTGAGAAGGAGGAGGCGGGGGAGGGACCCACAGCTCACTGCTGAGCTGATCAACCTGTTGAAATCTCTCAACAAATGGAAACATCAGCGCTGTTCCACGATACGTTCCTGATCGCCGACACCAGGATGGACAAGGTGGCAAAGTAGGCTGATGAGTGAGAGTAGGCGAGATAGAGTGTATCCTTGGATTCTTCTTTATTCATTATTGTATTATTTTCCATACAAACGTCTGTAAACCTACTTTTGCCCCACCCTGTGTATGGACATTTAAAAAGCATGAAACCAACTGATTAGAACATAAAACTACTAGAAGCAGTCGAAGCAATTGTACTAAATGCCAAAATTGCCTGTTGCCAGGCTCCTGTTTAAAGCTATTGAGCTGTATCTCAATGAGAGTTAGAGGCCAGAAATGGCCAGCGCAGGCCAGGAAGGTGCTTAATTGCCCTCCCAGGGGGTTTTCGGTAGTGAGGCCATCTGAGACTCGAAGCGTAGAGGAACACCACCCCTCTCCGGCTCACTGATGTTGGATCTAACATGGAACCTCTCTGAACTCCCATCTTTAGTCTGGTGAATGGAGCCTCTATCACATCTTCCAACTGTTCCAGTGCAAATAGATTGTGCCTATGAAAGACCTTTGTCACATGCTATTTAGATGTGGTATTGAAGAGGGATCTAGGGAGGCCAATGTCAAAATAATTGGTCTGCAGTGTTAGAAATGTCCTCGTGGGCCATGCATCATTAAGCCAGAGGTTGCCCTCTCCACTGCTGGCTGAGTTGGGTTCACAGTGTCTAAGAACCAGGATAAGTTACGTAAAGTTCTAGAATTCTGGTTTCGATCAGAAGCTCTGGAAACACTGATCATCATTCCAACACAGACTCAGTGTCCAGAGAAAATGGGGGGAGGGACAAGGACTTTGGGGAACCCCAGAGGGCACTGCAGTGTATCTGGAAGGGATCTGGGTTCATCCTCCCTCACTCACAACATCTGCGTAGCCCATGACATTTGAGATTTTGACCTTTAAGGTGCTGGAGACCTCAGTTAAGATGCTAATGATTTTGGAGAAAGTTAAAACATCAAGTAATTATGAAGCACTAACATCCTAATTGAAATCTATTGAATAACAACAACAATAACAAAGCAAACCAAAACATACCTAGTTCTTTAGCTAGTACAGGGGCCAGCTGGGGCTAAAATGGGCTGAGAGTTGAGAATTTTTGCCAAAAGTCCGTTTAGAATTCTAAACAGTAGCTGCGGATTGCTGACTGGGCAGTGGAGAGCCCACACCATCTAGGCTTGGGCCCAACAAGAAAACATTGTATATTAGCTTCATACCAGAAACTCATTTAAGAATTGGAGGAGAATTAACACTTCAAACCTGTAGAAGCCTGTCATTTTTTGCTGCCACCTACACACACACACACACACACACACCCACACACCCCTCTGGCCTCATATCACCCACTTCTCTGTGTTTCCACCAACCACAGTGTCTTTCCCCAGCTGTCCTTGCAAAAACTCTCTACTTCAGAGCTCCTAAATTATTTCTGTCCTGGGGACCTTTTTGCTAGTTAGGCAAAGCCTGTGAACCTCTTTTGAAAATAATGTCTTTAAATGTATCGAATCTATCTAATAAAAGAGCAACATGCTAATTGACCGTACCTTCACGACACCCACCAGCCAATCAGGAGTGAGTATGCAAATTAACCCAACAAAGAATGGTGGGTTAATTTGCATACACAGGCGCCAAGTGGCTGGGGGCAAGGTGGGATGCTTGCATCATCACCATGGCAACAATGCAGGTGTTCCGCACCACCCAGCTGCTCCAGGCCTCTAGGCAGTGTGGGAAGGCAGAAAGGCAGCTCTGGCCAGAGCGAAGGTGGTGCCAGCAGCCAGAGGAAGGAAGGCCCATTCTTGCATGAATCTTCGTGCATTGGGCCTCTAGTAATATATATTCTAATAAATGAGAAATAATATGTATCATGATACATGCTATCCTATGGACCATATTATTCCACATGTATGCTCAAATTCAAAATAAAACCAATTATATTTAAATACAGTCATCAAAATATCTTAAAAAAGCATTTGTGTTACAGGTATGTGTGGGCTTCTTTATTAACACACCCAATAACAAGACCTAGTAGCAAGTTTAACAACTACCATAATTCCGAAGTGGTAATGGGTATAAATGGCATTGTGTGGTATTTGCAGCATGGGAATGTGATATGAAAATATCTGTGATTTCCACAGATGACAGCTACAGTTACTGTTCATAGTTCTGTGGTTGGTTGCTTACATTCAAACTTGAAGGAAATGCCAAATTTCAGAGAGCGATGCATGCAAATGAAGAGGACCTTGTATTCCCAGCCAAGTACACAGAACCTGCCCCTCCCACCTCCCCCTCCCCCCGCCCAAATGCTCTTTCTCAATTCTTGCCTTCTGTCTAAGAAGTAAACCATTGGTTTTAGGGTTAGTGTTTGTGCCTTGCTCCATTTCTACACGTATGACCTGGGCCATGAAACTTGACTGTGCCTGGTTTTCTTAACTCTTAACTGGTAACAACAAGGCCATCATTGGTGCTATTGTTCTGATACAGTCTCCGCATCCTGACCCCATCCTCTCTATGGAGTCGGGGCAGCGTCCCTTCCACCTGGTGCAGTTGGCTGGCTGCTTTGCATCTGTAGGATTTAGTGCTGGGTTCACACATCTCAAAAGTGCAGGACAGGTGTTCAACCACCTGGAAGTTCCCAGCTGGACGAGGGGCTGTGTGCTTGCATCATCTGGCTGAGTGTGGGTGGGGATCCAGCTTTACCTTAATGTGAAACTACTTCAGGGAGCCACAGAGGAGCAGCCTGGCTCTGGCTTGATGGTTTCGGCCACAGTGAGCAAGAAGAAGGCTCATTTTGCAACAGGCATCCATGAGCTGAACTGAGGATCAGAAATTCTGGGCATGCCTCGTTGTGCAGATGGTACAAAACAATTAGCATGGCATTGGCTTAGTTTAGTTCATTTTAGGCTCTCTTTTCTTTTTTCTTTCTTTGTTCTTTTTTTGTGGACTGAAGGAGGAAGGTGGTGTGTGTGTGTGTGTGTGTGTGTGTGTGTGTGTGTGTGTGTGTGTGAACTGTCCCCCCTGTTTGTGGGAGACCTGGGGTAAGAAGGCTTCATGGTATCCCTTGCAGAAATCCATCCCTGCCCCAATCTCGAGTCCCATGGAGACACCTTGTCTTAGTCACATCAGGCTGCTATAACGGAATACCACAGGCTGGGTGCTTAAACAACACATGTTTACTTCTTACAGTCTGGAGACTGAGAATCTGAGATGAGGGTGCCAGTATAGTCGGGTTCAGGTTGGAGCTCTCCTCTTGGTTTACAGACGACCGCCTTCTTGCCTTCTTGCCTTCTTCCTGTATCCTGTGGTTGTGAGACAATCCTTCTAACAAGGGCATCAATCCCATTCATGAGAACTCCACCTCCCCAGGGCCCCACCTCCAAATACCAACACATTGGGGATCAGTGCTTCAACATATGAATCCTGGGGGCATGCACACATTCAGTGCATAGCAAGCACCAGGGGAAGCTGGAGGGACTCTTTCCTTAAGGCACTCTGTGAGACACTGAGATCCAAGTGTCTTTGCTCAATGCCAGTTTCCTTATTCCTGGAAAAGAAGGCGAGGGAGGCAAGGAGTGCCAGTGGAGATTGGGTGCCGTCTGTGTTCCTGATGCATTTGTATGCATCTTCCCATTTAGTCCTCCTTCCAGCGCAGTGGAGTAGGTGTTTCTCACCCCTACTATACAGTTAGAAAACGGAGGAGATGGAAAATCACCTGTCTGCAGGTCAGTGGCAGGGGATGAGAACAGAGTGGGGTTGAGGCATTTTTTTCACCTGGGGATTCACTTATGCATGGGACGCACCTTCCGCCAGGCCCTTGAAATCTGGCAAAAGCATCGGAAGCAGCCCCCTTGTTGAGGACACAACCCCTGTCCCCTGGGGCACTGGCAGGTACAGTGGTGAGGACCCCTCCACTGGCTCCATGTCCAGCCTGACTGAGGTCACCTGCGAAGGTGAGAACACAGAGACGCCAAGTACAACAGAGATAGCCTTGTTCAAGAGCAGTGCGAGGTCCCTGCTGGGGTCTCCTGGTCACAGATGGTGACATTCTGAACGGAGCTGAAGTGCGGTGTGAGCGAGGAAGGCAGGAGAGTAAGAGATGAGTGACTACTGCCCCTTAATCTCGTCTGTGCCCAGGGACAGGGGAGGGCACCCATCACCCCTTACCTGGATGCATTACTGTTTGGTGAATTTGATAAAGGATTTAAAATTTCCCTCCAGTTACTTTGTAATAATTTTTTACCTGAAGTGGTAATTTAAGTGAGTCGATGTGCAGATGTTTATAACAGTCTTTTTAAGTCATTCAAGCCTCCTTTCCTCGTTCTCTCCCTCTTTTCTGAGCATTTCCTTCTTCTGGTCTTCCTTGTGGCTTTGCCCATTTCCTCTCCCTCCTGCAACCCGCGCTCTCCACCTTTTGCTCTCAGACTTCCTTCCATCTGAGACCCCCAGCAATCGCACACAGCGTCAGTTTGCTTCCGAGTCAGGGCAATGCAGATAAAATATGAATGGGCTTAGGAAATCGCCTTCCACTTTCATAAAAGAAAAAAAAAAAAGTAACATCGCTGCCAGGTCACCCAGAACAAGTTCCAGTTCCCAGGAGCCAGGGAAGAGTTTCCCAAGTAAAAAATCAATGGTTACGAGATTACACATTAGTCCGGGGGAGAGCGCGCGCTCTGTTTTCCCAGGGAACATCCATCTCGCTGCAGCAGTAGTGGCGCAGACAATTTGCCGCAGTGAAGTTGATCTATAACTGTTTTAATTAAACTTCTGACAGCCGGTTGAAGCCTTTTTTATTTTTTTGGATGTATCCTATCCATCTTTTCTGTCTGTGGACGGCCATGCCTGGGGAGTTTAACCTACTAGGAAGGTGTATGTTAAGGCTCTGGATGCATTAACCAACTAGGAAGGAAGGGGCATACATGATTTCTGCTTCTTTTAAGTTCTCCAAGCTCAAAGTTCCAGAAAAGAATCTCTTAATAAATGTTTGTTGAACATGGAAGTTGACAAAGATTGCTCTGGGTCTGTGGTGTGAAGAAGGCGAAATCTGAATTCAGTCCTCCTAGGTCGGTATTGGCTCATATAAGTGGTATGCTTTTGGGCAAGATACTAACACTTTCAAGCTTTCCTCCTCTCTCATTCATTCATTCATTTAAAATCCTCACCCGAGAATATTTTTCTATTGATCTTTTAGGAAGAGAGAGGGAAAGACAGAGAGAAACATCGATGTGAGAGAAACACATTGATTGGTTGCCTCCTGCAGGAGCCCTGACCAGGTCCTGGGCCAGGGAGGAGCCTGCAACCAAGGTACATGCCCTTGACCAGAATTGAACCTGGGACCCTTTGGTCTGCAGGCCAATGCTCTATCCACTGAGTAAACCGGCTAGGGCTCCTCCTCTCATTTTTAAACGAGGACAATTAATACCCAGCTTTATAGGATAGTTATGCATTTAACACCTATGTCTCTGCCATTGTTCACCAATATTTCCAGGTTGCACAGTTCATGGGCTATTCGTTGGGGACATCATTCCTCTTCATCAGCCCTGCTGGAATGATCTGAAGTAAAGGACAAAACATATGCCTTAAGGACATAACCCAGAGTTTATCAAGAGTTCGATATTAAGCCAGTATTGACTTGGAAAATTCTGGGTAACCCATCTGTCCACTTAGAATGTCTCTCATTCATTCATTCATTTAAAATCCTCACCCGAGAATATTTTTGCCACCGAACATTTTCCTTTCTCCAAGTGGGCGTGCGAGACTGATATGGGTGCCGCATGTGGGCTCAGCCTCTCCCTTCTCCTCTGTTGAACCTGTGATGTCATCAGTTGCCTTTGCCTTCACCAACCATCATCTCATTCCCCCTAGCCTCCATGCCTAGTAGCCATTATAATTTCAATTTTTACCATCTGAGACCCCATGATGCTATTGTTGTCCAAGCAAACAAGCTCCCCTAAGGATGAATTAGAGGGAGGGGACATGACTCTTTCATGGTCTTTAACTCTCTCTCTCTCTCTCTCTCTCTCTCTCTCTCTCTCTCTCTCTCTCTCTCTCATTTAGCTTCTGCCTTGGATGCAAGGTAGCTTTCTATCCCCACTGAGTCTTACATGTTTCTCTCTGTTCTTTCTATGCTTCAAGAAGAGGGCACAAAATTACACATGTGAACCAACCGTGTAACTGTGAAGCATTCTATGCTTATAAGACGGTAAAATTATTAACTCGCTGTCTCTTCATACCGATGTTCTTGGCAGGGGAGGATACAGAGGGCGATGGGAAGGGCTTAGACCAGTCTAATCACAGCAGGGAGAGTTGAAATAAAAATAATTAAGTTAGATGGCCAAGGCAAGACGGAGTGCCTTTTCCATGACAGGTTTTATGTTAGGCAGAGTGGGCACAGAGAAAACTAATCTTGGTAACTGTCCTTGAGGTGATCCAAGTTTCAAAGGGGAAACAGACACAGCACACCGTAAAAATGCAACATGAAAGGGGCTGTCCAGGGTGAGTGACATCGTGCCACGGGAAACCCAAGGGCAGAGGGACGGATGTTGCTCTAATCAGAGGTGGGTGTCCAAGTCTTCCCAGAGGAGGTGCAGGAACATAGGACTCAGGGAGATGGGAGCTGGTTTCTTGGGCTCACCACAGTGTTCCCAGCACCGAGATAGTGACTGGCACATAGCAGATGCTCATAAAAGCTTGTTGAAAGAATAAAAGACTGATTTTGAACTATGACTTGGAAAAAAGAAGATAGCAATGACAGACTTCGGGAGGACATTAGGACAAGGCATTTCTGCAGAGGGACTCAGACTTCTCCAGCACCTGCTAAGTGGGGGCTCCTCCCCTACCCTCCCAATTGCTTTCTTAAGCAACCATATCCTCACTGCAAAGAGCAGGATTTGACCCAGTGATTGGACCAGCTCTGCTTTTATCAACCAATTCCAAACACTTGATATCGCTCCTTAGCTTGAATTTCTGGAACATTTTTGGAATTGGATTCTGAGAGTTATTTGAAGAACCAGGGAGTTAACTGCCTTTCCAGGATCACCAAGGATGTTAACTTGGCACTAGCAAAAATCCCACATTCCTTGTGGTTACTATAATTCAAACTCGTGGAAGCAAGCAAAAGATTATACAACTGAAGAGAGCCAAGCTGATGGTCAGTGCACCAAATGCAGAAGTTTGATTAAGCACGGGCTGTATTTTTGGCTGTTGGAATTACAAGAAAAATTCAAATCAAATCAGCACTTAATAAAATACTTGTTGAATAAATGAATATTGCTTATGTTTTGTTGCCCTACAGTTTGGGGTATTATTATGAGAAGGAATTGTTGTATGATAGAGCGTTATCATTGGATTCTGACATGTGTGTGTAGAAGCAGGGATTGTGGAAACAATAACAGAGGATTGGCAGTTTGGAGAGGTGACTTGCAGTCCCAAATGTCCCATGGTATGACTTTGGGCTGGACCCTTATCCCGGAGGAACCTAGATTCTATCACTGTCTAAACAGGAGTTTCTTCTGGCTCAGATTTCATGATCCACCATCAACAGTTTATGACTCTTTCTTTCTATATTCCCTACCCCCAGTTTGTTCCAGCTTAGAGGTAAAGCCTGTATTTCCATTGCCTTTTGGGTACAAGGTGTCCTGATTTTTTTACCTGAAGCAGAGAATATTCTAGACACCAATGCTGGCCATTGATTCTCAGAAAGAGAAGCTTATGCTCAGCGTATCAAATCTGGATTCAGTTCCTGCTCCAAGATCATTCACATGCGCTGCTACCCAGGTCCTTCCCCACCCCCTGGGTGCCCTGGCAGAAACTGTGCAAGGTGCCAGCCCGGTCTGCATCACACTCCGACGCCTCTCTGCCTGGGTCTCACCACGCAGCTGCTGACCAAGAGAGCCCGCGAGCCTCCTAGCAGGGCTCTCGTTGGGCAGGGAGCTCCCACGGTGTGTCAGGATTCTATAACTCACCCTCCAGGAGGATCCAAAAGAGAGATAAATTGTTTGGTTGGGAGAAATGAAGCGCGGATTGATCCTATCTGTTTTAATTTAGCGCAGGATGGCTTAGGCTCCTCCAAGGAGCCGATGGGCTATTGATCTGACAAGGGGATCATCAGAGCATCAAAGCGGGGGGCGGGGAGGGCGGTGTGGAGCGCTTGGGGCGTTGCCAGGGTGGCCTTCTTGGAATGAAAGCTCCCCCTTAATTGCGCAAGCGAGCGCCTGCCTTTGCCTGCTATCAGGCCTGATTGGAGCAAGCGCTGGGGGGTCTGGACCTGGCAGAGCACGGCGTGGTGGAGCGAGGAGGCCCCGTCCTGTGCCGGGTTTGTGGGCAGAGGGATGAAACTGGCAGGGGGAGGGAGATGAGCTGAGGGGGAGGGATGTGAGGGCAGGTCCCGGGCTCCGGGCGGCCCCGTGGAAAGATGAAGATGGAAAGGGGACAGCTGGAATGAGCATCAGCTGGCAGGCCGCGAACACCCCAGGGTCGCTCTTTTCCTGCTTCCCTTTCCTTTCAGAGCCGTTCCTGCGCCCCTTCTCCACGTCTGTTTCGTTTCTGCCTCGTCTCTGCCCCCACCCTCTCCCCTCTTACCGCTGCAGGCACCCCGCGATGGGCCTGGTGACACTGGGGTTCGGAGGCGCCAGACCAGAGGTGTGTGCCGAGGCTGTGTGTCCAGCTGGGTCAGGGCCCCGGGGTGAGGGGGCCACACGGCTCCCCGCTGTGCTGAAGCTCTGTTTGGGGCTGATGGCGAGTCAGGAGCTTGCTGCTGCGGAAGCTCCCAGATGGGTCAGGCGGAGTTCCTGGGATGCCAGAGTGACTGCTGTGTCAGGGCGCCCTGACATGGACACCCAGCCAAGGCCTGAGCATCAAAGGGCAAGTGGAGACAGAGGGCCCAGAGGAAGGGCAGATGATTCAGAAAGTGACACTTGGCCTTGACTTTTGCACCCTCCCTTTGCCTGACTGGCATGACCCTGGGCTCCCTGACTCCAGGTGTGGGGGTAGGGGGTAGGGGGAGGGAGACCTCTCTCTGAGGGTAGGGATGGCCGCAGCCCCGAGAGCTCTGGGCAACTCTGAGGGGTTGGCCATCAGACTTCTAGGTTCTGGGGAACCGGCAGTGACCTTACATCCTAACTGGGAGAGAAGAGCAATAAGAAAAAAAGATTTCTTTTAAAGATACTAATACATATAAGATTGTTGATTATCATGTGAAGGTCAAAATTAATCTCTAAAATGCAGCAAAGGCCACACCCTCTGAGTACTTATTCAGGGTCCCTTCCCTTTCTAAACTGGTCTTTTCCGGTTTTTAATTCAAGTTTATGGGTGGGAAAACAGAGATAGGACTAAGCTTACACACTCAGTTTGGACTTTTCACATAGCAGAGCCTGTTTTTGCTTCCATTTTCTGTTCATTTGGAGGAAAATAGGATTTTTGATGCCCGAAATGATAATGATTTCTTTTTTTTCCATCGAAGAGAAATATGACTAGGGGAACAGCGAGGTTCTTGCCACGGTGGAAAAATAATAAAGTATATTAATAGCTGAACAAATGGATCTTGCTGGGAAATATTTTAGACTTTCAATGGTCTCACGGAGATAGAATATTCCTTGAACCTAAAAAGATTTCCTTTTTCCTTTTGGGTTTTTTTTTTTAAACAAAAAGACCCACATGCCTTTCAGTTACAACTGCCAGGTCATTTGAAGTGAAGCTGTTCAGACCCCAGTGGAACGGAGGCCCTGAGTGCTGGGGGCGCTGCAGCCCACACATGTGTCTGTCGCAAAGGCCCCTGGACTGACCCCCCACCCTGCTTCTCCTCCCTTTTTCACGTTCCTGTTCGGACTGGGGCCCAGGGCTTGTGATCTGTGGCCATAAAACAACGATTCTTACAAGAGAAAGAATGAGGACAGACTGTGTTTCATCCATGGGAGTTGACTTACTAGGGAAGGGGATTTCCTACCTCTGCTTGCAGGCTCCTTGGTCTGAGGGAAAATGCAAAGCCGGGCCTTTTGCTGCCACAGACCTGGACAGAGTTTCCTGTGTGATACAGGCATCTGGGGCAGCTGGATGCCGGGGAAAGAGATTCTGGACTCCACCGATCTGGTTTGAGTGTTGGCCCCGAGCTGTCTGACCTTGGGCAGTGCCTGGGTCTGGGGTCCGCAGAGGAATAGGACCAACACATCTAGATCCTGCTGAGAGAAGTCCTACTGTCTGCAGCTGGGAAGCTGGTTGTGTGATCAGGCCTGAGTCTGAAGGCCCGGGACCCAGGGGAGCCGATGGTGTGGGTCTCGGTGTGAGGGCAGAAGACCAGTGTCCCAGCACAAGTGGCAGGAAAGGCCACATCTTCCCTTCCTCCTTCTTTTATGTTCTACGGAGACCCTCGAAGGGTTGAATGATGCTCATCGTAATGGGGAGGCCCATCTGCTTCACTCTGTCTACCGACTCCAATGCTGACCTCACGCAGAAGCACCGTCTCAGTCACCCCAGATAGATGCTTCCCCAAGTCTCAGGGTCCCTCGGCCCCTGTCAGGTTGATACACAGAATGAGCCATCACACACAGGTTGCCTAACCTTCCTTGTCTTCCGTTTTCCCGTCTTTAATGAGGGAAGTAATAGCCCCCCATCTCTTGTGACTGTTCACAAGATGAATGACTTTACATGTAAGGGTCCAGCACATAGTAAACGTGATACGTGCTAGTTCTGAGTTACTCTGGATCTCACTTTTGTGACTCATGAAATGAGGTAAACCATGATACCTTATATAGCTCAGTTGTTTAAATGTCATGGAACAACGCACCGTTTTAGAATTAGTAGTATATTAAGTAAATGGAAACTATGTAGCCCATGTAAGTTTTTTAAATTTAAACTTTCCCATTTAGACAGTTGGATTTTTTTTTTCACTGATTTAACCAGTATTCAATTAAGTAAAACAGAAATAACCTCCAAATTGACCTTGATCTATTTTAACATGTATTGCTGGTGGTTGGTGAGATACTTCAGAAGGATTTTTATTTAAATGTGTTATGTAAAAGTCAATACAGTGCATTAAAAATTATGAAAATACAAAAAATGAACAAAACAGCACATTATTTCTTAGTAGACCTGAGAGGTAAGGAAGGCCCCTGTAGAACACTTACAGATAGACTTTAGGAATAATTCAACACAGTATAATCCAATCCTATCAACTCCTTCACTGCATATCCACTAAGCATCAGGTACTGCATTTAGCATTTAAATTTTTCTGCCCCTGAGGAAGTGTCCTAAATTTTCTGTGATTTCAAAGAAAGCTATTCCACTACGTGAATGGGGTTAGAATCATAACTTTTTAAAGTCCAAAGAGAACTCAAAGGTGAGTTCACCCAATCTTTCATGCAATTAAAAATTCTATAATATCATTTATTCATATGTCGACTTATTTGCTCATTCACCCTGCAACTCCTGAGTGAATCCTGTATGTCACAGATGGAGGAGAACAAAGGTTAAAAGGACATTGTGTTGGTCAGGAAGAGAGAGAGAGAGAGAGAGAGAGAGAGAGAGAGAGATTTTAATTGTAGAGGACGAGTCCAAAGTTGGCAAAGGAGGCAGGCAGGCTGGAGACCCAGGGAGGAGTTTTCAGTTCCAGTCCAAAAGCAGAATTCCTTCTTGCTCGGGGAGGTCAGTCTTTTCTCTTAAGACCTTCAACTGATTGGATGAGTCCCACCCACATTATGGAGGGTAACCTGCTTTACTCAAAGTCTGTTGATT
Source organism: Eptesicus fuscus (assembly GCF_027574615.1). Lineage (NCBI taxonomy): Eukaryota > Metazoa > Chordata > Mammalia > Chiroptera > Vespertilionidae > Eptesicus > Eptesicus fuscus. The sequence goes on from NC_072491.1 coordinate 5,546,136, forward strand.
TAAAATGTTGTCATCAAAAGCATAACTTCACAGGAACATCTAGAAACATGTGTGACCATATATGGGTACTGTGGTCTAGCTAACTTGACACATAAAATTAGTCATTACAGACACCATTCTTGCCCCTGACAGCCTTATCATATTGAGTGAGATACATAATGAAAACAACTTACTGCTCTGTGTAATTATTGTTTGTGATAGGAAAGTATTCCAGGTGCCTTGGAGAGTGTCAGGGAAGACGACTCAGAAAGTGATTGTGCAAATTGGATCCTGAAATTTAAGATATGTAAGGCTTGGCTTGGCAAAATTGAAAAGGGGCACAACATATGAGAAAACACAAGTACTGGAAAGGAGAAATGAACACACACACACACACACACACACACACACACCCCACTATAATCACAGTATGAAAGTCGAGGGTTATCAAAGACAGTCTGGCTATTGTGACACATCATAATTTATATTAATCATTGTATTAATCATGACAAGTTAAGAAAGCTATCTTGTCTCCCATAAAGCGCAGGTCCTGTGTATTGAACTTGCTTTATTTAAAAATATCCTTTCCCCAATGCCTAAATTTCTACCATTAGCGATACCTTCCTTTTGCTGTCCTTTTCTTCCAGTATGAATTCCATTTCAAATAATATGATGTCTTTTAATGACAACGTGCCTGACAGTGCATGAACACTACATCTAAGTCTCGTAACTGTACATATGAGATAACTTTATGTCCACATGAAAAGTCAGAAGACTGAGAATTTCAGACAGGTAATTGCTTGTCTACAGTTACGTAGGTATTAAGTGGAAAAGCCAGAATTTGAGTCTAGGATTTTCTTGCTCTGTTTTAGCTGCACCAGGGGGTTACAAGAAAGATGGCAGCTGGATCCCAGCAGTTAACTGAAAAGAGTGCAACAGGTGTGTGCGGATGCACATATACCTGTTTGGCAGGTGGGGACTACAGTGAATTGTAGAGCCAGAAGTTACCCAAAAGGGCAGGTGTTACTCAGCCCCGGCCAAATGTCCCCCTTGGGAAAAGCAGGCCCTGTGTTGCTGGCTCTCCAATTTTCAAGATAAACTGGAATTCTTTTTTTTTTCTTTTAAAATATCAATTCTCCTTATTTTTAAGTGCTGGCCCCAATACATAAAAACACCACGCAGGCCAAATAAAACACACCTAGTGGCTGGGTGGTTCCCATGAGTCACCAGTTTTTGACTTTTGATCTATAGTATTATTCCTCCCAATATGTAAATGTTTCTAACACATTAGCATTGTAGCACCTCAGAGTGCTTAAATATGTAGGAATAATATTTGTGAAGCCGAACGTGGTCTCGTATGACTTGCATCATAACCATGTGAGGCAGGCAGGGGAATGATCATCGTACTCCTATTGTCCTTGAAGAAACGCAAGCTAAAAGGAATGAGCAAGCCTGTCCTAGTACACGCACGGTGGAAGAAGGACTCATGTCCTCCAGGCCGGCGTCGTCCCCACTGTCCTATACAACTTTCTTCAACACTGTTCAGGGGGTATGAAATTTCAGATATGCAAGGAGAATGAGTGTTAGAGTCCGCTGTCAGCACTGAGCCTGTACTTAACAATGCTGTATTGTGCACTTGAATTTTTAAGTGGGTAAATCTCATGTTACTGTTTATACCACAATACAAAATTTGTTTAAGAATTAAACTAATCACTATCAAAAACACAAGAGGAAAACATCCATGGCTTTTCACAGGCTGGTGTTTGAGGAAATTAGAGAAATGGAAATGCAGAGAGAAATGGCCAAGAATCAGAACCAAGCTGGAGGTCAGGTCTTGGTTACTCTTTGATTCCCTAGAAAGGTGTGGGGTGTGGAACACCCAGACTCTAGCCTGGTGTCCAAAGTGGGCATCAATCTAGGGTCGGACAGAGTCTCCCTGCTTACCGTGATGTTGGAAAGAAACCTTAAGATTCTCTGATGATTCATTGGTTGAATACATATGCTTAACAAAGCCTCATGTCTACCTCTCCAGTCCCATCTCCTGTCACATCCTCTCTTTTCCATGCTTCAGCCATTCTGGGCTTTTTTTCAGTATTTCATGCCCTTTCCACTATTCTACCTTCTTTGCTGTTCCCACTTAAAGGTCAGTGCTTGTTGTCTTAGTTTTCATGAGTAGAGTATAATCTTCTTGTTGTGGAAGGCTTTCCATGAATTAGCTTTTCTTATTGAGGAAAACAAGTGACCTGCTTTTAAATAAAATTCAATAAGTTGCTTGGCCCAGGTCAAGTTGACCAGACTCCCTAACAGGCACGAGATATTGCCATGCTGGCTAAAACTGTGGAAGTGCAGGGTATGGGCCCAAGGAGGAGTAGAATCCATGGGTCAAGTCGAACAAAGAGTGGTGATACAATCTCTGAAGCAGACACATGTATAATTTACATGTAACTGGATGTGTCTGGCTCTCTTCCCTTCTAACAAAACATCTTCCCTGCCCTGGCTTATGATGGCTTAATTGCTCCACAAAGTCTGGTTTCTCTCGTACTTGACAAAGGTGAAATCCACACACAATGGGTCAGTTAACCCAAACTCCACCAGTATTGCACAGACTTGTGCTGTGCCTTAGGGACATTAATTCACTAAGAACAACGGGATAATAACATCTTACATTTATTCAGCACTTTTCAGCTTATAAATATCCTATATATTGATACATGCGTAAATATCCTGTCATCCTTACAAAAGCCCAGGGAATTAAGATCGTATAGACCAAGAGTGCTTAGTGGGTATTCCTGTACTCCCTACCATGAGGTGGTGTTGATTCAATCCAGGAGGAAATAGTGAAAGACTCATAGCTTCTGACCTCAAGAGCTCTTATTTATTGGTAGATATAACAGTGTAATTAAATCATTGCAAAAGAGTTCTTGGAATGAGTTCAACACACAGGGGTGCTGGGAGAACTTAGCAGAGGTGCTCCCAAGTTGTAGAGTCTTGGTTCCCAAATTGTGGTCATAGATCAGCAGCATCAACATCACCCGGGTGTTGATTGGACATGTAGACCCCCACCTACCTCATCTCCACTGAATGGGAAGCTGCCTATTAACAAAATGGCCAGGTGATTTATTTCCACATACAAGTTTGAGAAGAGTTGCTATAAAGGACACGGGGAGGGATATATACTATATAACTTTCCCATAAGGGGTGACACCTGAGGTGAATACTGAGCGATGATTGGGACCTACTCCAGGAAAAATGGTGGGCAACTGGAGGAAGGGACATGCGTTTCCAGGCAGACAGAGCTTTAATAAGAGAGACTGGAGTGGCAGCAACTTTGAACATGAGGTGAGCAGGGAAAAGTGGGAAAGGAGGCTAAGTAAGTGGATCAGCTGTGTTTGTTGTGAGTCATAGGCAGCTCTATACAATAGCAACAGATTACATTTAGGAGTCTTCAGGGCAACCTGGTGAATCATGGCTCTGGTGACTGGAAATCCATGGTGGAGGGAAGAATTTACTATATGGCTCTCTAAAGAGCCATACCCTGAGGAAGGATGCACTTCCTAGCTCTACCGTCCCTATGGTCAGAAAGCCCTACAAATTACCATTGATCCCCCAACACAGTCTGCCCATATTACACCCTCAACAGTCAAATTCATTCTTTTCCAGGATTGCTAGGGTTTGCCGTTTAAAGGCTAGTATTGAATTGATTCAAGATGGGGATTAATGGCTAACCTCATGCCTTCCCCAGAAGACCAGCTCTAATGGTGTTCTGATTTTAACAACAGTCAGTTACTGCATTTCCCTGAGTCATTCTCCCCGTCTCCTGAAGATATGGTTTGGCAGAAAATCTCTCAAGTTCCTTTGTGCACATGTCTTGGAGTCTGTAATGAGATGGGAGAAGATGGAAATTAGGATAAAACTATGGATAAAAAAGTGAAGCAAGATGATGTTACATTAAATTTATGATGTGACAGGGCAAGCTCATTTTACTATGTGAATAATGGTTAATCACTGTTTGAATCAGAGACTATTTACTAGCTGGTTCTCATAAATCAGGGTTGGGGCATAGAAATATTTATCATGAGCTAATGTCATGTGACTTTAATACAGGCAAATATTTTAATAAGATTGAAGATTCTTAGACACAATGTTTTAAATGATGGCAGACCTCAAGGCACTAAGAGAGGAACCTCAAGATACTGGAAATCAAGCAATGCCCTTTAAAAATTGAACTTTAATGATGTCCATCCTGTTTCCCCAACATGGTCCCTCTTGCTCCCTCCACCCTTTGTAGTTAAGACATTGCCAGATTTATGGCATCTGGGTCATTTTCTTGACTACTTTCTCTATTGTATACACGCTATTAAATGTAATTTATGAGAGTGAGGAATGCATTCTAAATGTGAATACTTTTACAACTAGTAGGGTGGATCAAATGAAGAAGGCTGTTTGAAGCACTAAACAGTGAACCTAGAGTATTAAGATTTAATGTCATTACCAAAAATTGCTGTGTGACCTTGATTAAGTCACTGCTCATCTCTTGTCTTCATCCATAAAATGGAAGGGACTGGGTGATCTAGCCACTCTCTGTCCCTGCCCAGACTAGTTCATCTCAAGGATGTGACTTGGTGCCATCACCCATGTACATACAAAATATACTCTTTTGTGTGTGTAGAGGGGCTTGGTTGTAAAAGGGAAAAGTGATAATGGGTCCTTACTAAAAAGACATGTGAGGTTGCGTTAAGTTTCTTGAAAGGTGGGCTTTATCCAGTGTAATATTCAAATGCTAATGGGAAAGGATCTTTCAAAATGGGATTTTATGTAAGGAGAATGCAAAGGTTAATAATGTAAGATATGCCCAGAAGAAGGCAGGGGATGGGACCCAATGTGTAAGAGGAAGGAATGGTCTTGGATAAGGGAAACTGCTCATCTATTATGACGGGAGGAGAGTTGGAGAAAGTGATATAAGGCTTCAGGACTGTGCTTAACAAAAGCTGCTGAAAGAACCATCGGAGAAGCAATGTTCTTAGAGGAGCGCTAGGTTTCCGTTAAGGAAAGCAAGTGGAGTGAATGATCTGAGAAGACATGCACCGGAGGGCAGAGTTTTCTGATCATGGGGCTGCCTTCCTAGAGGGCAGAGTAGAAGTGGAGGGGAGTAAGAAATAGAAAGTCAAGCCCTGAGGTAATGGCTCGGGTTGGAATTCAAAGGCATTGCTTTAGCTTGGAACTTTTACATAAGGAAACTGATATGAGAGGCAAGATGGTGTTATTCCTGATGGAGTATTTGTGGAGAGTGGGCCTTAGACACAGTGGATGGAGGAACTGAGTTAGTAGGCTTGAGAAGCTCTCAGTCTCAATGTCAGGGCTCATGGAAACATGAGGGCAGGTCATCCCTCTTCTGGTTTGTGGTATTTCGCCTCCTGAGATTAAAATCCTTTCAGCTTACCTGCCTTGGGATACCATATTCACCCATCTGTTCAATTGTTCAATCATTTCTAAGTAAGACTCTATAGGTCATAAGTTCATTAGATGGAAGTTACAGGAAGTTTGCCTTTAATTCAACTAAAAAAAATACCCAATAAATTTCTCCCACTCTGTTCCAGCCTCAGTGGCATTTTCAGTGTTATGGGAACAATCCAGGTTTGTTCTCTGTTTTTGGTTCCTATCATTTTTTTGTTCCCTCTGTCTGGAATGTTCTCCAAACCTGCGCATGACCTGCTCCTTCACTTAGATGACATTTTTGCTCAATGTCACCTTTTTAGAGACTTAATTGACCAGCTTATTAGAGCCCCATTATAATACTGCCTTCTCTTACAAAGCTTTGTTTTTTCTTGTAGTCTTGTCATAGCTTTTTATTGTCTGTCTCGCCCACTGGAATGTAAACTCTATGAGGTTAGGAACTTTGTTTTATGTCTTTTCTTACCCACATGCCTAGGAGAGTCCCAATGTGCAGTAAGCACTCAATAACGGTGTTGTTTTACTGCTTAGTGAATGAATGAACAAACTGGAGCTCTTTTATAATGTACTGAATTACCTCCTGTGTAGGTATCCAAGCTGTCGACTGATCATCTGTGAGAGATTTGTCAAGATGATTTTTGCATTGGGTGGGAGGTTTGGTGAGACTATGTCTTAGTTTCCTTTCCACTTTAGTCTTTTCGAATTCATCCTTTGCCTATGTATTAGAGATATTTCTTGGACAACTGGAAACAATTGTATGAATTGAAAGAAATGCTTGAGATATTGGTAATAATTTTTTTCTAAAGTCCAAGAAAGGAAATGAAGGGTTGTTCTCATCCAACACAAAAGTCATGACTTGCTCTGGCCAATGGAACACTATCAACTGTAAAGTATATAGAGACTTGCAAAGTGCTTGTGCCTTGTGGCCTGCCCTGTCTTGCTGATATTGGCAGCACTGTGACGACAGCCTCTGCCAGCAGTCAGCTACCTGCTAGACAGGTGAGTGAACTCCTCACCAGCAGACTGCCAGTGCCTTAATGAGCCCAGTCAATGCATGTGAAGCAGAGATGAGCCATCTCAGCCAAGCTCAAATGACTCAGCCCCAGAGTCATAGGTAAAAAATGGTTATTGTTTTAAGTCATTAATTTTGGGATAGTTTGTTACACAGCAAAGGCAAACCAATGCAAGTATAGAAGAGTTCATTATTTCATAAGAGTCGGGGGAGGGGGACGTGGGAAAATCCAAGGCAGAAAGGGAACCAAGAAAAAAAAAATAGTGCCTGTAAACACCAATTGTAATTGGTTTGCACAAGAACCACCCAATATTTCTCTAATGAAAAATAAATCAGTGTATCTATCATCTATCTATCTATCTATCTATCTATCTATCTACCTACCTATGTTAATTTTAGTTTAGTTTTGTTTTTGTGAAAAACTCCAGCTACTTGGTATAATAAACTAAAAACGCTTGAAATGAACTAGCAAGACTCTGGTTGGCTTGGAACTTTGCAAATTACAGGGTCCATGTCATAAATGACCATCAAGAGCATATGTAATAAAGCTAGCTGAGGTTTATTTGTAGAGGAGGTAATTACCATTTATTAAATGCCTCTCTGAGTCTGCTCAACAAAATGAGATAATTTGCTCATGTGTAAACAACTTTTTAAAGTAACAGAACTAGAATTTTATTCCCAGGAATTTTTCCATATGGGTAGTCTGGGATTTTTCCTCTCCAAGCTGTCTGCTGCACACAATCTTATAATGAAGAAGAAATTGGTTCTCCTTTGTTCCACTCTCCTTTTCTGATAGATAGATAGATAGATAGATAGATAGATGATAGATACATAGATAGATACATAGATACATAGATAGATACATAGATAGATACATAGACAGATAGATAGGCATCTACCTGGTTTTGAGTTTGACGTCATTAGCTCTACCTGAGAAAGTTATATAACCACAAAAGGCCTCATTTTGCTGAGTTTTAAAAGGAGATTGCTTTCTATATCAAATGATTTTTACCTGGCTTATACGAGAGAATGACATGTATGAAAAATACTTTGCAACCTGTGCCCTGAAGCCCAGTAGACAGATGAACTGCCTCAGCAGTTTCACCACTGGCTTCAGGTCCTTCTTCCTCCATTATCAACTCTCTGTGCCTCAGTTTCCTGATTTGCTGAGAGAAGACAATACCATACTTACCTTGTATGGTGCTTGGTTGAGCAAATGAGGTAAAGGGTATAAAGAGATTAGAACAATAACTGACATGAAATGGGCACTCAGGACATGAGGGCTGTTGTTTTGATCTTCCTCCTCCTTCCCTCCTTCTCCCACCTCTTCCCCATTAGGTACCATCACTGTCGTTATTAGACTGAAATGTGTGTTGACATGCATATATATTCACAGGGTGTTTCAGCTTCATGGGAATTTAGAAATCATGTAATAATTTCTCCCATTTTATAGAAAAACAACAACAACAAAAATTAACTTGCCTAAGGTCACATGGCTGGTCTATAGCCAAGTCTCGATGCTGAGCTTATGAATTGCTCTATTAGTTTTCAACTATTTATTTATGAAAAAAAAGAAAGAAACTTCAATGGAAGGTTAGATTTTGAAATCTACTCAGCAAATGAGGTTTCTGTTTGTGACTGGATGGCAGTGGAAATGACAAGTACCATAATGGTTACATGCCACTGTTGAAACCAGAACATAGGCCACCAAGCTTAGAAAAGGCCACATGTCAACAACCCCCTATTTTTCTCCATTCCAAGATCCAGTCTTTCAAGTTATATATCACCCCGGAAAGGCCATCTGTCTAAAATTGCTTCGGCTTGGGAAAGAGGTTTTAGGTCAGATGTATTACTCTTATTCCACTTGAACTTTATTTTTTTCCGTCTCCTCTTGAGATCTGAGACTCCGTGATCTTTGTCACAATTCATGATCCCGAGAAAATTTGAAAAATACTTACGATATAAAAACCAGGAAGCAGAACCTTTGTGTTTGTAGCTCTGGAAAATGGACAGAAGAGAAAGCTGGGGAATCTTCAGTATAGATGGGGACAGAGAGGGGTTTTTTTTGCACCCTTGTAGGGACGACTTCCCTGCCATGCTCCGAGAGCTGCCCACTCCCCAGCCCACTCGGAGAAGGTGTCCATGATGCAAGTCACACTCACTGCTTCTTATTGTCTTACTAGAGGCCCGAGGCATGAAATTCGTGCAAGAGTAGGCCTTCCTTCCCCCGGCTGCCAGCACCGGCTTCCCTCTGGACCCGGGAGCCGGGCTTCCCTCTGGCCGCTGGCAGGCACCCGGGACCAGGGCTTCCCTTGCAGCCCTGGCTTCATCCAGAAGGTCGCCTGGAAGGACGTCCGGAAGGATGTCAGATCTAATTAGCATATTATGCTTTTATTATTATAGATTTACACTTTTCTTCTCACTTCCTGCTCCCTCCAGGAAGGAAAGGCTGAGCATTATGATCAGTCTGGGGGAAAGTGTTTGGAGTAAAATTGAGATCAGAGAATAAACTCGGTGCTGGTTTAAAGCATAAACTTTGGAGTCCTTGGAGCTGGGATTCAAATCATATCCTGCTCTGCCCTGGAACTCTCCCAGCCTTAGGTTGTGCAAATCAGGGATCATAACCCAGGGTCCACTCAGCAGATTGTTGTCAGGAATATATTTTTTAAAATATATTTTTTATTGATTTTAGAAAGGGAGGGGGAGAGAGAGAGAGAAACATCAATAATGAGAGAGAATCATTGATCAGCTACCTCCTGCACACCCCCCACTGGGGATCGAGCCCTCAACCTGGGCATGTGCCCTGACTGGGAATCTAACAGTGACCTCCTGGTTCATAGGTCGATGCTCAACCACTGAGCCACACCAGCCCGGCTGTTGTCAGAAATAAAGTGAGTAATGTGCACCGTTTGAATTGCAATGACAGGTCCATGGTAAGACTACAATTTACCTACCCTTAAAGAAACAGACATTCATTCCAAAGGCACACCCAGCCATTTCTTCAGACCCAGCCAGTTCTCGGACAGTAGCCACAATGGAAGGCACTGTCATTTTTCTCTGCCGCGAAGCTGGTGGGGAGGGCAGGGGGCCAGCCCTGTATCTGCACCGGCCACTCTTTGCAATGGGGCAAGAACATTGGAAAGTGACAGATCGAGGGGAAACGGGAAGTCAGGGAGGCCTGCCATCTAAAAAAGACCTCAGAACGGACAGGGAGGAAATGGGTGTCGGCTGCGGTGCTGACTGGGGAGCCTTTTAATAGAGCCATTTTCCAGGAAAGGGCTCCAGTAGGGAAGTTCCCTGAACCCACACGGGAGCACTTCAGCAGCAGGGGTTGAGAGCAGCTCTCTCTGGCTGGCTGTGACAGCTCATGGGCAGTGTCTCTCTTGTCAGTTTCATACGGCTGCATTTCTCTGACAAGCACCAAGCCTGGCTAATGTTCATTGAGAACTTACTGTGTGGCGGGTGACTATCAAGCATTTTAAATGAATGCATTCATTGAAGATACAGTTCCTACATCTGCTCTGTCCCAGGCATTATTCTGAGTGCTGGGGACAGGGAGGGAACAAAAGAATCCTGGTTATCACAGTCCCCAGCCACCGTCAATATCTCCTACCAACTCTAGTAGTAATTCTGTTGGTTCTTTTGGGTTTACCAGGTACATAGTCATAAAACATAGAAATAATGAGAATCTTGCCTCTTTCTTTTTAAAAAAAAATATTTGTATTGATTTCAGAGAAGAAGGGAGAGGGAGAGAGAGACAGAAACATCAATGAGGGGAGAGAATCATTGATCGGCTGCCTCCTGCACACCCCCTACTGGGGATCTAGCCCACAACCCGAGCATGTGCCCTGACCGGGAATTGAATCGTGACCTCCTGGTTCACAGCTTGACGCTCAATCACTGAGCCAGGCTGGCTGGACTCTTCCTTTATTTTGAGCTTTTAATTTCCTCATTTCCTAAGTCAATCCTGTCCAATGACATTGGGGCTGAGCCGAGCTGGAGCAGTGGGTGGGGTGGCATCAAAGGGTCTTAACTGTGGGGAGAGATGGGAGGCAGAAGCTGGAATACAAGTCAAATCAGAGGACATGGGGTTTCCACTAAGATCCCAGAACCTGGAAGTGAAATGTCACATGGTTTGGGAAACATTGGATGCCTTGAAAAGTATCCCATACATGGAAGGTGTATTTGGGAAGTTGCAGAGCGGGGGGTGGGGGGGGGGATGTCTCTCTCATTTGTGGGCTGTGCGATGCATTTTGCATAATTCTACCATCAGGCTTTCCACACTATAACTGTAAACATTTTTTTCACTTGTCATTCATATTTTTTTTTTCAGACAACATCTACTCACCTGTACAGTGAACTCCTGGAGGGTAGAAATTATGTTTCCTGCTTCTCCATATCCCCCATTGCTAGCAGAGTGCCTGGAAAAGTGTAGTCGCCTGGCAAATGCTAGCTAATGAATCGCCGTTTTGCTAAATGTGTGAATGAATAGATGCATAGACAAAGCCAGGCATTTTTGTTGGATGTTGAATGAATGAACAGAGTCATAACTCCATTCAGTTTTTCATGCCTCAAAACGGAAGGACTAAATGAGGCTGAGACCTTACTTCTCCTTCCCTGGGTTCAGAGTTGAGGCAGCCAGTGGGTCAAATGAGCTGGCTTAGTTCCTCTGTCGGACTTCCTTTCTTCTTTCGGGATTGATGGTGTGGTAGAGACTTGATTTAGCAACAATGTCTCCTCTACATTTTGCTCAGGAACTACTGTTCTTTGGAGGTTGAATTCCCCACCCACCTCTTTTTTTTTTTTTTTTAAAGAAGACTGAACAGATTTGCAGATCTCCTTTCACTAGCAGTACTACCCAAAGCTGTTGGTCCTTTTTAGGGAATAACATCAACTTTATTCAAAGGCAGAGCATCAGACATGGGAATGGTGAGCCTGCTGTTTGCAAAGATTATCACATAATGATCTTGCAATTACTTGCTATCTCTGGATAGTTTACACACACACACACACACACACACACACACACACACACATACACACACATTTATATATAAATATATAAAGTTCAAGTTTAATGCTTAAATTGAGGTCTCACGAATTTCATCAAACAGTAGGTTTACCTGATTGCATTTAATTTGTCTTTTTTTTCCCCTCCAGAAGGACCAAATTATTGAGACTTTAGCACCTTGTAGATTTAGCCTCCAACTCCGAGATGGTGAATATAGGTTCTTTTTGGTATATGCCGAAAGTGGCTGACTGTGAATGGCTGTGTTATGCTATGGATGGCTGTGTTTTGAAATATACTGAGGTTGTAATCTGGGCTTCATGCAAAAAGTTCTACTGTGGTTCTGGGAAGAAGGAAGTGTGGCTCATATACTCCGTGTTTATTTATAGTCTATGTTCTAACACGTGAGGACAGGAAATGTTTCCCAACTCAGTATCACCCTCCTCCCAATCTTTTGGTCACCTCGGCCCACAACGATATCATTCTTAGAACTCCTTCAGCATGGCCTGTCTGACCCATTCAATCACAGCTTCCTAAGTCTTTTATGGATCTGGTCAAGCATGCATGTTTTGTCTTCCCACATGGATGTTATAGAAAGTGTGCATCAGTGGAAGCCTTCAATGAACTTGAAGGGACTCAGAATCTTCACTTTGCCATCTAATGCTGTATTCATTGGAGGAAGTCATTTACGCTCTCTAAGACATAGCTTTCTCCTCTGCAAAAAATAGTCACATGCCTAATCGGTTTGGCTCAGTGGATAGAGCGTCGGCCTGCAGACTGAAAGGTCCCAGGTTCGATTCTGGTCAAGGGCATGCACCTTGGTTGCAGGCACATCCCCAGTAGGGGACATGCAGGAGGCAGCTGATCGATGTTTCTCTTTCATCGATGTTTCTAACTTTCTATCCCTCTCCCTTCCTCTCTGTAAAAAAAATCAATAAAATATATTTTAAAAATAGTCACATAACTGAGAGGGTTAACGAGATAATGCAGTAGTTAGTACACAGTAGAGTCTCAAAGAATGTTGTCATGGTCACCTTGAAGGACTGTAATGACTTCCAGACTTGTAAGACAGGATTGCAATCTCTTCGAATGGCCATTGGGAACACAGAGGATACTGCTTGGTAATGGTCTTTGATTATTCCGGTTCCTTATATGAAGCCATTGGTAAGGTAATGTAGCAAATGATTGTTGGTATGTATGCTGGTTCCACTGGTGCAACTGTCCTGGTAGGAGAATGTTTTAGGTTATCTTAGCCAAGTTCCATTAAGCATTCACTACCTTAACATTTTAAAATCTGATTCTGTGCTTACTAAGCTGTCTGCTGATTCTGATTTCTGCTTTTATACAACTATAAAATAGTCTTATGATGAGGACAGGAATGTTCTGGTCACCATGACAATTATTTGTAACTGCAATTTACTAAATTGGCAAAGGTAGGACAGGCTGGTCACGAAGATGCGAACATTACAGTTTCTGTAATGATAATTTCTCATTGCATATTCATCAGTTGTCATTGTAGCAGTCTCACAAGCTAGACTAAGGCACAGCTTTCAGTACTGGCATCTTTAAAAATATAAATCTACAAAGCTGTGGACCAGACTCTGAGCTGTGGTGAATTTATTAAGGTACTAAATGCAACACTGAAGAATTTTGTAGGGCAGACTGCTGCCTTTCTCCCTTAGTGTATCCCACATAGACATTGGCAGAGTTTCCTGAGATCTTTTTCTTCTGGAATGTCTACAGGTCAAAACTCCATGAGGTCGTGGACTATGAATTTGTTGACTCTGTGTATTATTTTCTCTCTCTGGAACACATTTCTTCTATCTTCTCCCCAAGGCCTGGGAGGATGTGAGAATCAAAATTGATAATAGATTCAGTGTTCCAGGGATACTTTGGGAATACAGTGGTGAATAAGATGGACAAGTCTTGCTTTTATGAAGCTTGCATTCTAAGAGGATGGATCTGGAAGTACTTTATATTTTCAAGAATGTTCTACAAATGTCACTATTATTAGAACTCAACTCTGATGACTCAGTTTAAATATTGAATCTTTGATACCATCTCTGGCTCTCGCAGGGAAACTGAAATCCTTTTCTGTGCTTCCCCCAAACCTCAAAGTCCCTTTGAACAGGATGAGCACACTCCATGTTTTGATTATCTATTTACATGTCTCTCTTCTCCATTACTTTCTAATTTTATTAAAGACAAGAACTCTGCCTGGTTCCTATTAAATCATTGGCAGCCAGCACAGTCCCTGGAAACATAGTAGATGTTATCATATGTTTTCAGTAAAGTGTAAGGGTCAGATTTTAGTCCTATTATGGTCAATGACCCAACTATTTCCAAACCATGGCCAACTAATCACCATCTCACCTATGGGATTTTACATAAGGAACAGGCAGTATTGAAATAGTACTGAAGGAAGTTGAATAAGTACCTGATTGCCCTCAGCAGAAGGTTCTTCTGGCCAAAGCTGGAATGAAGTAGGTGACTTAGAACTGAGGCCAACGTGGGACCTATTATTGCTGTTGTCACCCACCTACTACCACTCAGATACCAAAATTCAAACCAGAAGACCAGGGCATTCAGTTGCATCCACAGAGAAAGGGACTCCAGGCCCCAAGCATATTCCCAAGTCCAAATACCCATCTGGCCAGATGGGATGAATGGAGAAGAGAATAAAGAAGAGTGAATCAGCACTGTGAGTGGCTAGCATTGCCCTCGGTCTGAGACAGGCAGCCTGAAAGAAAAGCAACTCCAAGTCTGTAATGTTAACACATCCCCCACAACTCCCGTCACCCACCAATCAATGGCTCTGACAGTCACTGGTACAATTACCAAACTTTCTTGTCAACGCTGAATCCCTCTAAAAGGACCACTTGAGATTTCTCTCGGCCTTGCCTGTTTCAGGATATTTTACCAATCCCAAGAAAGCCACAGTAGCGGCAACCGGTTCTGAGTGGGCTCCTACTAACGTCACATGCCCCAACCCACAGCCCGTCATCTCAGGCCCTGCCTGAACTCCTCTTGCCTCCTTCCCCGTGGGTTCCTTTGGAACCTGAGACTCTGTGGAACGCAAAGCGGAAGGATCATTTCTGTCTCTAACCTCTCACTGGGCTAGGATGCAGTTGTCCATACAACCTCTCTCAGCACAGTCCCAGCAGACTGATCCATCAGTTGTGCTGGACTCAAAGGGCGGCCAGCTCAGGAATGGTTTGTTGGCGCTCCCTCTTTTCCTGTCTTAAGCTTTGGGGAGCTATGGAAGAAGCAAGTCTAGCTCGGGAAGGAAAGGCTAGGTCACCCTCCCCCTAGAGTTGTTTTAATTAATTAATAATGAGACCAATATTTAATGGAGTTCCCAAACTCATCTGTACATTAGGATCAACTGGGGATCTTTAAAAAAGATCGCCTGGACTATTTCATTCCCAATCTGTGGGGATGAGATGCACCTAGGTAGTGCTACTTTTTGAAGCCCTCTAGTGATTCCAATGTGCAGATGAGCTAGAGACCACTGAGCTAAATGAACACAAAATTAAACCAAAATAAATATTCCACTGCAAGTCTTAATTAGAACATGATTGTTCAAAAAGGATGGAGAGAATATAAGTCTGTCATCTTTGCATATGATGCAAATAGAAATATACTGACCACTGACTTAAGAAAATTCTGTGGAAAGGAGGGAAGAGACATAAGTGTCTGCAGAAAGCCTTGAGCCACTGCAGAATAATGTCTGTCATCAGGTGCTTTCCCAGGGTGACCTTTGGCATAGACAAAGGAAGGGCTGATTGAGAAACATAAATGCTTTAGGGTATCTGTGGCTCTCTTTAACATTTGGAAATACCCATTTTTGACTCACCTCCTATACTTGGCATTTTAACTTTCATTAAAAATCAGTTGATAAGATCTCATAGCCAGGTCATCTGCTCTCAAGTCTCCATGGCAGCTGGCTGCTCCAAAGAAGACATTTTAAAGCTGAATGTTTAAAAAAAAAAAAAAAAAAGAGGGAGAGAGAGAGAGAAAGAAGTAGAGAGTCTGCAGATGACATTTTATATTTGTGGACAGGTAGTTCTGAGAGGAAGAAAGGTCATTTTATCCACCCTACTGCCTTTGTGAAACTCTGAGCATAGTTATAATTTGTCTGATTAATGCTTCAGATACAAAGAATGCACACTGTTCAGGGATCTCTGACTTCCTCCGTTATTGAGTTTGGAAATTAGCATGGGAGTGAAAAGAATTTGAGTTTTAAATTCAGCAGAAGCAGAGGTCAAATGTAGATATTTTCCCCCTACTTATTAGACTTGTAACTGTGCAAAAGTTAACCCAAAATTTAGTGTGTTTTTTTAGCTTGTTTGATCATTAAAAAAATGACATTGTATAAACATCCAATAGGATTGTTAGGAAGACTACTTGAATAGTGCGGCTGAATCGGTCCATTGTGTAGTTCAATTAAGCAATGGTTTGTTCCCTTGTCCCTTTGTTGTCACTCTTTTCCTCACTCCCATGCCTCATAAGAGTGAGTTGATGAACTTGCAAAGTAGTCATTGGACAATATGAACCTTGCACAACTAAATATGAAATTATGTCTTCTTTTATGTTGCTTAAAATAATGTCTCAGCTTTATAATTGTTATGTGCTATAGGATAGAGTAAAAAGAGCACAGTGCCTTTATATAGGAGGTCCCCGGGTTACGTCAGAGATCTTTTCCTATGGCACGACGTAACGTGATTTTCGCCGTAAGTGGGAACCCACCTATATAAGCACCTACATCACTCACATGGAGCACATACACAGCAGTAATGAAGTGACATGGTAAAAAATTAAATATAACAATTCCTGACCTTTACTTGTGGTAAATATATAAAAAATATAAAGCACATATGTACATATGTTGAAATGCGTAACTTTTTTTTTAATATAAATAAATGGGAGATGGCAACACAATCATGAAACAACGTACGTCGAGTCTGACGTAACCCGAGGACTGCCTGTATTTTAAATAAATGAATGAAAGAGTACGGTATTGTATTGTATTGGGACTTAGGAGATGAGGGATCAAGTTCAAGGACTACTAAGTGGTGAGACACTGACCAAGTCATTGCCTCTCTCCAGGACTCATTTTCCTGATCTGAAAGACAAGAGAGTTGCAGAAAATGATTTTGGCTATTTTGCTCACCTCTAAAATTCTGAGATTTGTTAATATGTGAGCACTATGTCCCCTCTGACCTATTCATCTATGACTATGTACCTTGTTCATTTCTCAGACAGGGTTGCATGCAACCCATCATGTATTGCAACCAGCTACTTGCTCCCAGATTGGGCATGTCCCATCTTCCATGTGGAAGGCGGTAAGAGAAGGGGTTCACAGCACAGGCTCTGGAACCAATGTGCCTCAGTATAAGGTCAGGCCCCTCACATCCCAGTGGCGTGACCTTTAGCAAGTTACTCAACCTTTCTGTGCCTCAGTTTTCTCATCTGTTCAGTGGGGTTAATAATATTAGTCTTTGCCTTCAATGGTTGTTAGAATAATTAACCAACTCAATCCTTACAAAGCACATAGCATGCTCAATAAGCGTTAAGTCTCACTCCCAAATTTTATCTTTATCCAGCAATTAGCCCAATGTCTGGTAAGTACATATTTGTTGAGTGTATGAGTGAATCATTTAAAAATATGCCTGCAGAGTATATGCCTTATGCAAAGTACGGTATGTAGTTTCTGATATGTAAGACTTGGTTAGGTAGCCAGAACTCAGGAATTCCTGGCAGTTCTGAAAACTCACGAGTTTGCAAGACATGATGGAAGCCAAGAGCATTTCATCTGACAGCTTGTCATGGTTCCATTTGGAATAAGTCAGCATATAAGGAAAAACCTTGGAATTCACACTCCTGGCTGTTCCACCCATGCTTGTTACCTTTTGGGGCTTGCCTTGATCAGAGTCTTACTGCAGTGGGGGGTTGGGGGGGAGACTGAGTGTGTCTTCATTAGGATAGGACTGTGGGCATCACTTTCCTGGGGGATACTGAGTTCCTTCTCCTCATTCCTAACCCTTTTCCCCAAGTTCATTTAGTTACATCTGCTCCACAATGTATTCAGATCGCTGGGGTCCCTTGCCAGTCTAAACATGTGGATTATGGAGGAGTTAGAAAAGTCTCTTAAAAATAACTTTATAGAGATACCATCCACATTCCATATAACTCACATATTTAAGTATACAACTCAATGAGTTTTGGTATATTCAGAGTTGTGCATCACCACAGTCAATTTTAGAACATTCTCAACTCCTCAAAGAAACCCTATCTATGCTCATTAACAGTCCCTCCCTGTTTTATGCGACAACTCTGCAATCTAATCCTATCTAATAAAAGAGTAATATGCAAATTGACCTTACCTCCACTACACCCACAAGCCACATCCACAAGCCATGCCCACCAGCCAATCAGGAGCAAATATGCAAATAAACCCAACCAAGATGGCTGCGGCCACAGAGAGCAGGAGGGAGGCTTGGGTTTCCCCAGCAATGGAGGAAGCCAAGCTTTCTGCCTGCCCTTGCCGGCCTAAGCGTCCACTCAAGGCTACAAAGTTTCAATTATAGAAGATAAATAAATCCAAACAGAAATGGCGGCAGTCACTGAGCTGGAAAGAGCAGGAGGCTAGGGTTGCCCCCGGCGATGGAGGAAGCCAAGCTTCTGAAGCCTTGGCCTGCCTTGGCCTCTGCTCCAGGCTACAAAGTTTCAATTATAGAAGATACATAAATCCCAACAGAAATGGCTGCCTGCCACGGAGCAAGCAGGAGGCTTGGCTCCACTCCAGGCTACAAAGTTTCAATTGTAGAAGATAAATAAATCCCAGATACCAGGACCTCCGCTTGGGTCGCTGGGGGGTGTGGCCAGCCTGCAAACCACCACAGGCCCCTCACCCAGGCCGCCCCACACCCCAAGGGAACCCCCACCCTGATCCGGGACACCCTTCAGGGCAAACCAGCTGGCCCCCACCCATGCACCAGGCCTCTATCCTATCTAATAAAAGAGTAATATGCAGATTGACCATCACTGCAACACAAGATGGCTGCCCCCATGTGGTCAAAGATCTTGCCCCCATGTGGACACAAGATGGCCACCACAAGATGGCCAGCAGGGGAGGGCAGTTGGGAGGGACCAGGCCTGCAAGGGAGGGCACTTGGGGGTGATCAAGCCTGCAGGGGAGGGCAGTTAGGGGTGACCAGGCCAGCAGAGGAGGGAAGTTGGGGGTGACAGGGCCTGCAGGGAAGTGCAGTTGTGGGGGGACCCAGGCCTGCAGTGGAGAGCAGTTGGGGGGGACCAGGCCTGGAGGGGAGGGCAGTTAGGAGTGACCAGGCCTGCAGGGGATGGCAGTTAGGGGTGAACAGGCTGGCAGGGGAGCAGTTAGGCATCAATCAGGCTGGCAGGGGAGTGGTTAGGGGGTGATCAGGCTGGCAGGCAGAAGCAGTTAGGGGCAATCAAGAAGGCAGGTAGGCGAGCAGTTGGGAGCCAGCAGTCCTGGATTGTGAGAGGGATGCCTGATGGGATCGGGCCTAAACAGGCAGTTGGACATCCCTCGAGGGGTCCCAGATTGGAGAGGGTGCAGGCTGGGCTGAGGGACACCCCCCCCCTCCATGCACGAATTTTGTGCACCAGGCCTCTAGTCTTTTTATAAAGTGCTCCAGGAATGTGAACCCTCAGTAAGCCCTCCAACATTTACTGAAACTCCTCTGAATGAGATGCTCGTCCAGGCTCCAGTGATGGGGAGGGGAGAGACAGGCAAGCAATCCCAGATCTCAGGGACCATATGTTCCCTACTGGGGTCTACAGATGGGCTCTACATTCAAAACAAAGCAGAACAAAACCCATGTTGGAAACAGAAGGGAGCAGGAAGACGATGGTGATATTTCTACTTGGTGCCAGGCTCTCTGCCAGATCGCTCTGCTAGTAAGTAGTGGACTGGAATCTGTCTGACCTCAGAGCCTGTGTTCTTTAAAAGAGGGCCTGACAGATACAAACTCAGCTGAGTGAGACTATTCGATGTTTCACTTTGGCCAGCTGTGAAAATCCCTGGATTTGCTGCCTCCCAAGCCAGCTGCCTCCTGAAACATTACTTCCTGTTGTTTCTAAGAAAAATATAAAGTAAACAACCCTAAGACCTTTGGTTATCCGTCGCCAATGTGAAGTCTTTTCTGCCCTGGATACAGTCAGCTTAACCAATGGCATCTCTGTTAGGGGAGCGATGGGGGTGGGATTGGGGAGAGGAGAGTCAAAGGGTAATTGCAGTGACTTACATTTCTCCTTTTCCCTGCCATAATCCCGAGGATTTAAGTTCTCCAACAAATCAAATTCGGGTTGAGTTGGGACCTTCTAACATGAAAAGCCAGGTTTAAAAATAGCTGTTCATGCTCCGATGACTGTAAACAAACAGTGGAGAACGGAGTCGAACGAAGGGCAACAGACATTACGTATCCCTGCAGGAATGCGGGATCTCGCATAAGCAGAGTAGCCTTCGTGTGTATGGGCTGTGCCTTCACTCTCTATTGCCAGCAGAGTTCTTTGGGGGAAGAATCATCATAAAACGTTAGAGCTGAAAAGGGCTTTGTAACTCATGTAGACTCGCTGCTTCATGTTAGAAATGAGGGTGCTGAGCCCCAGAGAAGGGCAGTGGTTGTATAGTTTGTTGGTGGCAGAGACAAGGGGAAAACCTAGTTCTCAAGCATCCCCAGTGATACTAAAACATATGGGAACGGCATTGGCACGCCCGTGAGCTGATTTGCTGATGACTTAAGATGCCACTGACACTGGCTCAGGGCAATGGGTATGGGATCAGGGCACCTGGACTTAAGTTTCAGTTCTGCTATTTACCACGTGGCCAATTTAATAAGTTACTTTTATGGGGGGAATCGTAGTATCTTCTGCAAGTTGTTGGAATGGTTAGGTGGGACATATAAGTAATTCTTTAAGTCACACTGGATGCCTGACAAATGTCCTATGTATTTTCTTCTGACTCTTGCTTTTCTCTTCATTGAGGATGTTTTACATGCCTTCCCACACTTCTTTGAATCATTAAATAGGAGCTTAGAGAATTTGACTTCAAGCTGTGGGATCTTGAATTTGTTCATTAGCCTCTCTGAACATCATTTTCTTTGTCCTAAGGTGAAAAACATAATAAGTAGTTTTCAATGATGTTGTGAAGATAAAAAATAATGTACATAAAGTGCCTGAAGTAGAGGGGGGTCGATGTGGAGGACAGCATCTTCTGTGTCACTCCAAACCTCTTCACCCCCTTTGATAAATTAATCTCAGAGTTTAGGGCCATAAAATAAACAACAGAAAGGATTATTTCCCCCAATGAATCATATGTGTATTATTTCTGGACGATGAGTCATACGACTATTTTTTTCCCTTGGTTTCTAGGAATATTAGAACTAAGTGTTGCACACAGCTATACAGCTATTGCAGTGGTCGGCAAACTCATTAGTCAACAGAGCCAAATACCAACAGTACAACGATTGAAATTTCTTTTGAGAGCCAAATTTTTTAAACTTAAACTTCTTCTAATGCCACTTCTTCAGAATAGACTCACCCAGGCCATGGTATTTTGTGGAAGAGCCACACTCAAGTGGCCAAAGAGCCGCATGTGGCTCGCGAGCTGCAGTTTGCCAACCACGGAGGTATTGTATCTTCCTAAATTCTCTGTATATGAATTTTTCTCTATCAGACACACACACACACACACACACACACACACTCACACACTCACACACACACACACACACACATACACACACATATTTGTACCTTGTTTGAAAATTTTCAGTCTGACTGCTTTTATTGTAAGCGACTTCAAACAACGCCTTGCCAGAACTATAGAATTAAATATGAAATTATTAGATAGATTGATAGATAGATAGATAACCATTCTGGATACCTAATTTGAAGAAAAAAGTGTAAAGTCATGATAGAAAAAAATAACCCTCATGAAAGAAGCACAGATATAATTAAAGCAAAAAGTAAGAAATGTCACGGGCTTTTCCGCAGGTGCTCTTAAAGGGGAAGTATTACAATTATGACCACTATCAATAGTGTATCAACACACGTGTATTTTGCTGTCAGTTTACTTGATAGGAAACACCCATAAAACATGAGCCCTTGCTTTTCTATTATCTGTCATCTTGGAGAGGCAGAGCTAGGATCCAGGTGAGTCCTCTGAGGTCAGAGATGGGGTCTCTCCTACTCATCCTTAGGACTCTTCCCCTAGGGCAGTGCCTACAACATGGCAGATACTCAGAAAGTATTTGTTGAATGAATTAATACTGTTGTGTGATCATTACATAGCAGACATTGTACGCATGGACATACATAGATGATCATATTTAACCTTCATAACAATCTTTTGAATCAAGAATTCATAAGAATTACTTCCTTTTATAAATGAAGAAACTGAAGCACAGAGGTTAACTAACTTGGTGGTAGTGTGTGGCAGAGTCCATGCTCTCAGCCCAGCGTAGGATGAAGGAATAAATAAATAATTCATTTCCCCTGTGCCGCCAGGTATAGGTCGAGAATACAGAGGGGTCAGGATCAACTGGACCAATACCAGTTGGTTACAAAGAGTTACTTAATGCACGTGCTTCTTAGTGGATAGGCAGAGGCGTGCCTGAGGGCGTCAGAAATAAGCACACCGAACAGTCTAAACAACGGATGTGTCAAATTTCATTCAACATCTTCCTTGTGAGCCTGGATGTGATGGATCTGCTATGCACGCAGCAGTTTTTACCTGCAGATTTCTTCAGTGCGGCACCTACAGGTGTGCCTCCCAGGTTCATTCTTGTATTCTGTTGTCCACTGCACCATCTCTGTGAAACTAGGGGATTTGGGAGAAAGCTGAAATTTATCTCCATGGCAACCAGTCTTGTGTAATTCATTCATTCATGGGCCCATAAAAAGCACTAAAATTAAGAGACTGATATGAAAATGAGTGTAATTGCGCCTAGTTTGAGGTTCCTTTCCACCCTGTAGCTCCATTTTAATTTTACCACCACGTAACTTTGCGGTGTTGGACTGGAGTTCTGAACACTGATCACTGTGGCATGTCGGTTTACCAGGGGACCTCAACAGCACCCTCCCATGCTATTCGGGGAGCAAAGTGTCATTTGGAGAGGCAAGGGTTATCCAGATTCTCGCTGCTCTCGTGGCGGTTTGGGGGACATTGTTTGCAGTGAACAAATGGAAGTCACAGCAAGCCGGCAAGGACTCCCTTCTCAGTCACCTCGCCTAGTGCGAGCTGCCAGTAACCCAACAGAACATACTGCGTAAAAACGTTTCCTACTCTCTCAGATCTCCAAGCCATCTGACAAACCTTTTGTCCACTGCTTTTGCAAATGGCAGCCTGGCTCCTGAGCAAATCCTCAAGGGGAGAAGCCGCTGACAACACCGAAGTTTCCGAGATCGTTTTCTCTAGTAGATGAGATGCCACGCAAGCTGGAGAACCCAACACGGGGCCTGGCGTGGAGCAGGGGGTGGAGTCGGGTGGCATGGAGGGCAGGCATCTTTGAATCATCATCGTCACGATATTAAGCACAAAGATGAACCGTTTCTCACTGAGCCGTGCAGACCTTCCCTGTAACAATACGTGTTCCAGCTTCCGTGACAATTTCCCTTTGTAGCAAGGTGACAGGGTTCAAACCTCAGCTCGACTGACCTTTAATTTATAAGGGGTGCAGGCGCTTTCTCTCCCCAGCCGCGCCGTTCTACCCAGGAAAAGAGTCAGACATGAAATCAGAGCGTTCCCTTAGCATCAAGATGGGGAACTGATTTCTTCCTTCACAACCTATTTCCTTTAAGCGCGCCTGGGTGCCTTTAGGTACCACGCGTGTTTGCAGCAGGGTGACATCTCATGCCGTTTTCCAGGGAAAGGCAGCCTGTGGTGCAAATGGGGTGCTCCGAGGAGGGGAGCCTGGTGGGCAAGCTGTTCACTCTGCAGGTCCTCTCCTGGGGACAACAAGGGCAGCCACAGCCACCACTGGGAGAGAGAAGGCTTCCCTGGCCCAGTTGGTTGTTAACTGGGGAGGGTACTGCCATGGCAAATGAATAGGGCATCCATTCTGAGTCAGAAAAACCCAGGTTTGGATTTGGGGTTTCTCTGCTATTAGCGGTCCTGGAGCAAGGCCATCAGCACGCCCATCAGGCTCCGTTTGCCTTGGTCTAACGTGCAGATGACGCTACCCATGTCCTGTGGGAGTGGGAAGTGACTCAGCTTGTGTATAGTAGGAGTTCTCTGGTGCCCTGTGATGCTCCACCTCATGGGGTGAGCAGGTTCCATCCCTTAGCTCTTGGGACTCTTGACTGCTATCAGTTCATAACCACATCCCTTTGCACTCTGTTGACGGGAACTGCCTCATCTAGAAACTTCTGGGATGCTATTCTCTCCTCCTGGGTCTGGAGACGGTCTTGGTCAGTAGCCTACAGCTAATGACCAGGTGGGAGCACTCTGTTGTCATTCATACTTCAAAGCACCCCATGGGGTCAGGCCGAGGTCATACCTCCACCAACTCATAACTTTGCCTGACTTTTCCCCTGTCTATCCTGAGAGCACTCCTGCAATAAGTTACTACCTTAAGAATACTCAGCTCAGGCTCTCTTTTAGGGAAACTGACTGAGATAATTCATAAGCACTTGCCATAAAGCGCATACTCAAAGATTGTTAGTTCCTCTCTCATCTGACTTCGTTCTCCCAGAAACTGTTTCTGATTATTAGATTTGTTTTGCTTGTGAGAAATTACTAGAAAATAATAGAAAGTTAAAAAAAATTCTAAGTAAATAAAAGTTACTTTAAAAAAGTAAAAAGGCAGGCAACAGATTCTAAGTTATTTACCATACATATAATATAGGATTTCTGTCCAATATAATGAATTACAAGAAAAGGAATAATAATAATAATAATACTAATAATAATAATAATAAACAGTGGAGAATATGGTCCATTGGTTTGTAGAAAACTGGAATGGGCCAATATATACATGAAAAACATTTTATCTTCGTAGGGAAAAATGAGAGCTTGAATCCATTCCATAGGCAAAATTTAAATGCCTGATAATATTAGTGTTGGCATAAATGTGAAGCAAGCATGAACTCATACTTTCTCGTGGAAACATTCGTTAGCATTAATTACCATTTGGGATTGCAACATCCTCTTGCAAAGTTGGCCTACAATTTGAATGGGTACATTATAGATTTGTTAAAAAGTTAGAATTGTGATCATTTCTCAACCATCTTCTCCTTTAAATAGTACAGCTGTTGGGAAATTCAATGGCATGCTAATTCCTGGCCTTCAGCTTTTAAGAATTTCCATTGCACCCTTTTCTCTCTTCTTTCTTTCCCAAACTCATTTTTATGGACTACTGGACTTCCTCACAGAGGCTCAATTTTAAAAAATATGTTCCCACTTCGTATTCTTTGTCCTTTGGTTCCACGGTCCTGTAAGTTCATTCGATTTTACTTTGCAGCTCTGCTCCTGAATTTTTTATTTTGACGGTGGAGTTACTGGTTTCTAAGAGCTCGCCACTGTTCTCTGCGTGTTCCTTTCCCCTGGCAGGTCGTTCTTTCTGGAAGCCAATATGCTCTATGCTATCTCTCCAGATGTTCTATTACAGTCTCCCAGGTCAGTACTTAGACTTTTATGTAACTCCCTGCTCAAGTCATTTTGCCTATCCCTGGTTATGTCTGATGGTCTTGAATCTAGAGTGACCCTCTTTGATTAAATATAAAACCCTCATCTTCCTAGGCATGGGAGAGGGGTCCTATAATTCCAACACACTCTACTCAGTATTTCCATCAGTATTGCTGTCTTTAGACCAGCACCCAACTGCCCAGGCCTTCCATCATTCCTGATGCTGGTAAATGCTGAGCCTCAGGGATTCCACAGGCCAAACTGGCTCACTTCTTTGGGGTATTTTCATTGATAGACATTTAGATGGTAACTTTGTCTAATCTGCTGAGTCAGTTACTAACTCTCTACCCATTTTTACTTTTCTGGAATATAGCTGAAATCGCTGATATGCTGGTGATTCCTCTTTTGGTCAATTTATCTTGTATTTCTTGTCATTCCTTTGCTTTCATTCTGGCTGGGTTTTGTGTAGAATAAGTAATAAATGTCTGTGGTCTATTCACCATTTTTTTTTATACCTGAAGTTTCCCTTAGGAAAGTAACTTCATTGATTTACCTTATAATCTAAAGGAGATTTTTAAAAAGGATTTTTGATGGGTAGGATATGCCTTCGATTCTCTAAGTCCTCCTGAATGGCTGAATGTTTTATTTTAACCTGAGGAAGATACTGGATGCCCAAGTCATCTTAAGCAGACAAGACTTTCACACCGCACATGTTTTAATGCTCTGCTGTTCCTGCCTTGATATTTCTAATATTTTTTAAACAAGGACTCACGTTTTTATTTTTCACTGGACACAGTAAATTACAAAATGGATCCTTCTCTGAAATGTGAATACCCTGATGTCTAAATATCATTTGTAGGATCACATAGTCTCGGGGCTATCAGCTCAAATGTTCCTTTTAAATTTCCTGCCTATAGCCAGGCAGCTGCTGCTGGCTCATTACCAAGGTTGACTTCTTAGCGATTCCCTTTCCCTCGGAATCTCTCCGACAGAAAGTCCATTCTTACCTGAAATGAAATGCATAGCCTTCATGTTATCTGTGCTCATCCTATGTTTTACATATATACTTTAGTAATTTACTACGTATGTTACAAAACAAGTATATATTTATGTTTATTAAAAAAGTCATACAATAATTAAAATATTAGACAATGTTGAAAAGCATAAAATTATTAACTACGAATCCTTCTATTGAAAATTATTAACTTGTTGCCATACATTTTTCTTTTCCTTTCCTTTCCTTTCCTTTCCTTTCCTTTCCTTTCCTTTCCTTTCCTTTCCTTTCCTTTCCTTTCTTTTCTTTTTGTTAATCCTCACCTGAGGATATGTTTTTTTTTCCCATTGAGTTTTAGACAGAGTAGAAGGGAGGGGGAAGAGACAGAGAGAGAGAAACATCTATGTGAGAGAGACACATAGATGGTTTTCTCCCACACGTGCCTTAACCAGGGATGGGGATCAAGCTCGCAACTGAGGTATGTGCTCTTGACCGGAATCAAACCCAGGACCCTTCAGTCCAAGGGCCAACACTTCAACCACTGAGCTAAACTGGCTAGGGCCACGTTTCTTGTCAATCTTTTTTCTATGCATCTATAGTAATAATAACAGTGATAAAGATGATAGCTGATTTATTCAGTGCTTTTGATGGGCTAGAAACTGTTCTGAATGTCTTAAATTAATTATTGCAACTCACTAGATAGACAAATATAATTAGATATGGGTACACACACACACAAATGTTAAGATTAAAATGTATACCCAGTTTTTTGCTTTGTTCCACTTAGTATTATATCATGAGCACTTGTCCTTGAAAAAATATAAGGAAATTTAAAACAAAATATTGTTTCTTTAAGGATAGGTAATTTTTTTTAAAAGGTCATTTCATTCCTTTTGCAGAGAGTGTCAAAACATGTGACCTTGGCCAAAGCCACTTTCCTCTTCAAGCCTCAATGTCTCCTTTTGTAAAATGCACATACTATGTTATCTGCTGCGCCTACACTACAGGATTATGAGGGTCAACAACAACATCAGCAATAGTTCATCGCTGCCCCTGCAACTCTACTGTGTTTCTGGCTCATACATAGTGTTTCATTTATTATGATTATTTTGCCAATCCAAAAAAAGTGGTGAAGTCTTATTTTCCAAATGGGGAAACCGGGGCTTAAAGATGTTATGTGGCTTTATGTCACCTGCTATAAGAACTCTGGTGCTCCATTTAAGAAGCATCCATGGAGAGATGAAAACATTGAAGTCTGTGTGTACCCACTCAGGATTTCTAACTTTTACAAGGCTAAGGAAGAGAAAGAATACATTTTCACTTTTGCCTGGCTTCCCTTATTTATCTCTTGCCATAGCCTCAATTTTCTTGATATTGCCCTCAAAATCCCTCATGAGATGTAACTTGAATGACTAATTGGTGGGAGCCTACGATGGATGCAGAGTTTACTCTTCAACCTTCCCTTCTGTTTTTGAACTTTAAAAGTGCAATGATCCTTTTTTTTTTCCTTGAAAAACCAACATTTTTATTCAATCCAGGAAAGGCCAAAAGAAAAGATTTTCTTTGTCCCACCAGTATAGTACAGCTAAAATATACTCACAGAAAATTGGTAGCACAGAAAAGAAAAATAGGTTTTTTAGCTTCATACATCAGCCATAATGTTAGTATTATTTTATGTTAAGTATTAATGGTATAATTTTGGATAAAAGTACATGTGCAGCTCCAATATTTCCAGGATTGTTGGGAAAGAGGTAAGCAGAGTATTCCAACTTATAATTTTCTATGAATATTATTATTTGGGAAAACGAGTATAGAAATGCACTAACAGTAGCATTGCCAGTATTTTGAATCCAAGTCATGGTGACATAAATAGTGGCTATAAAGTTCAACTCATACCTATAGAGAAGATAGTAATCAAGTTGGGAAGAGAAGATAGTCCCAACCGATTGAGCTATATAGCTTTTTTCTCTTGAGTAAATTATATCCATCCATCCACCCTCCTATCCATCCATCCATCATCCCAACATTTGTCCAACAATTAATATTCATTCAGTCAACATTTATTGAGGGCATCCAATATTCCAGGCATTAATGCCAGGTGAAGAAAAGTCCCAATATGCTTATCCCAGGAGATGTTGTGAAAATCAAATGAGCTAATGTAGATAGAAAGGCAATCTGTATACCTTGACATGCTATTAAGACATGAAGGATCATTATGATCCAGTCTTTAATATTACTGCTTTGTAATCCAGTGTCCTGATATTTTTCAGCCTGCTGACAGGCAAGGATATTTCTCAGGACTCCATAAGCCTGCAATTAAGAAACTAGAAACACATTCATAAATACACAAGTTGACTAATTAATCCCTAATTAGTTAGCAGATTGGGTATTGTAATCACCCTAAGATATATTGGTTAATGTCATGGAATGGAAAGAAGAGTTTTGTTACATTATATTATGTCAAAATTTGCATAAAGATTTCATTAAAATAGTTAATGGGACCTGCCACTTCTGAGCCATGGCCAGCCAGCCAGTCAATGGCAGTTTGGGCATCAAATTAACAGAAGATCTTTTAATTCAGTAAAACAAAACAAGTATTTTATACACTTATATTATTTCAAGATTTGTATTGACTGCTCAGTAATGAAATATAAACATTATTAATTTGTCTTGCATTTGAAGAGACTAAAGCACAGAGAGGCCAAGAAACGAGCCCAAGATCATACAGATGGATCCTTGGTAGTCTAGAGTTATGCTTGGCTTTCAAATTGTTCTTTTCTAGACCTTTGCTTCACCCCAACTGCCTAAAAGGAAATCAACAATTAGATGGTATTTCTGCTGTCATTTTCACTTTCACTGTGTTATGATAGACTTGGGTGTTCTTACATTTATTTGTTTTTAATCCAAAGTCTCTGTGGCTTCCCAAACAATACCAGAGAAAGTATAAAAGAAAAGTAAATGGTTTCCACATACATTCTTCTTCAACTTTTTAAAAATTACATTTGTTGGGTTGACATTGGTTAATAAAATTATATAGGTTTCACTGTACCTATATAATTGCATTGTGTGTTTACCACCAAAAGTCAAATCTTCTTCTGTCACCATATATATATATATTTAACCCCCTTTACCCTTTTCTACCTCTCCCCCAACCCCTTTTTCCCTCTGATAACCACCATACTGTTATCTGTGTTTATGAGTTTTTGTTTGTCTTGTTTGTTCATTTGTTGCTTGAGTGAAAGACACTTGGTTATTCTTCCCTTTGAAGTTGCATATTTCTTGATTCATTCCTCCTTGAAGTATTTCAAGAGATCAAAAAGAAACACTGATACCTTGAGTAAGTTAAATGGTGCTTTGGTTTTAGCTCCTATCTCTATATATTAAAGGCTAATATACAAAGTGTCTCCTTGGGAGTTCGACCGGGAGAACGGGAGTTTGATTGCTTGCTATGATGGGGGCTGCATGGAACATGGCGGGTGACCAGTGGTGGTGGGGCACTAAGGGAGCAAGGGAAGGAGGAGGCAGGGAGGCGGGAAACCTAATTGGTCCTGATTGCCCGCCAGGCCTAGGGACCCTACCCGTGCACAAATTTCATGCACCAGGCCTCTAGTTGCTTCATACAGCTTGAATAATCACTGGTTTAACACAACTCCCCCCACCCTATCCCAGAGGCAAATCTTATCATTGTAAATAGAACTGTTGCCTGAGGGCCCTGACTTCCAAGGTGGCTTATTTCCTGGTTCCAGGATCTGGTCCTTTGGTTTTCACATTTGGAAATTTGAATTATTCATGACTTGTACCCATGCTAATCAAATTAGAGGAGATAAATGCAAACACTGCTGTACCCACTTTTTCATTTAAAATGAAAAAACGTTGGTCTGCTAGCTTAAGATTCTTGGGACTTTTGATGAACATGTTTCTCCTAAAACAGCAAGTCAAAAAATCTGGGGTTTCCTTAATGCACGTAGGGTGTCTTAATGGCTCTCAATGGTGCATCTACATTGGATATAATCCTCTTTAAAATAGAGAGGTACCTGTTAAGGGAGCTGGATATTTAACCTGACCAAAAATTTCTTCCTTTGGACGATGCTGGAAATTCAATTATTGCTGCTGTACTTTGTGACCTTGCATCGATACAGCTGGTGGTGGCAAGGAAAGTCAAGCCAGGACAGTCCCCAGTTACTTGCATTAATACTGGCATCTTTTTATCAAGTCTGCTTTCCTTTACTTTATTATTTTTTTAATTTTTGTTTTTCCATCACCATTTGTGGCCCCTGTACCCTCTTCCACTTCCACCCATTCTCCCTCTCCCCAGCCATCATGACACTGCTGTTTCTGTCAATGAATCAAGTCTGCTTTTCTTTAAGGTCCCAAGGGCGGGGAACATCTGCCCTCGGGCCGTATCAGGCCTGCAAAATCATTTGGTCTGGCCCTGCCAGGGCTTTAGGCATGAGTTAATTAAATGTTTGACCAAATATAACAGGCTAATTTTTAAGTTGACAATTTTGTATAACCCATGAATGATGTCATAAATATCCAAATGGCCCTTGGCAGAGAAAAGGTTCCCCATCCCTGATTGCTTTTTTTTTATTTTTAATTTAGTTCTTCAATATTTTACTTGCTTTGATCTTTGAACCGATCTTGGGTTTCTCAGCTCCACTCTTGGTTCTCTCTAGGACTGTGTCTTTGGCAAACAGTTTCAGTCAATCTTTCTGGCCTTGACATTCACCATGAAGATCTAACTTTCCTCCAATGGCCCACATAACTGGTGTCACGCTCAGTTCCTACTAGTTAGGCGTGCATAGAGAAGGCAGATATTTATTGCCTTTCCTTTCCTAAACTTCCTCTCACACAAGACCCACTTTATTTAAACATTTTTTCTTCATATACATTCAGATCGTTGACTTTATTTTTTTTTTTTTACAGTTAAGAGGGACATTTGATTAGATTGCCAAGGTCTTATTCCTTCTGTCTTTGCTCTGAAAGATGAGTTAGTTGAACATAGGTTCCTGAAGATATCTGATCTTTTTCATTACATGTTGATTTTATATGACTTTATCTCAGAGTTTAGGGGTTCCTCATTTTTGCCTTTATACCATTTAATAATTAGAACATTACCTTTTAGGATATTCCTTTGCACTTTAAAGTGTTTTCATGCTCTTTTTCTCATCTCCCAATAGTCCCGTGAGGTGGAGGTTACCAGGAGGGAAACACCTCATTTTGGCAACTTCTGGATTTCCCCTTACATCTGTGCTTTCTTGACTTGGCTAGAAAAATCAGAGAAACTGACATAAGCCACACAATGTCTCTAAACAAGGAGACTGTTGAAAAAGCAAGAGAAACATAAAAATAAAAATACCCAATTTACAGGGAGAAAGCTGGGCACGTGTTGCATTAACTTCAGAAGAAGAGCCCCTTGGCCAAAGCATGTGAACTCAGAACCTTTGCCAAGCAGTCACTCATATGAGGCGTTGGATAGACACACATCATTACCTGGTGAGCGGCTGGCATATGGCTGTGCTTTCTGGGCCCCTGAAAATCCCTGGAAATGCTCTCTCAGACTTGTTCCTCAAAAGAAAAATAAATGGTTCTTCAACAGCCAAGGCCTGGCTTTGATGGTAATGGCTGTGAGGCAGGCCTTGGCCCCAGACACTCGCGCCTGTCCCTACTACTCTCACACCACACCTGAGCTCAAATGAGATGACTTCTGAATCCTCCTTTCCTCACTGCTTCTTTCTCTCCAGGTGGCTGGCATCTACCCTAGTTTGGGCCCCCTGCTCAGCTGAAGTGATTGGTAATGACTTTGGGGATGAGTGTTCAGAGAATCCTCCTGCCTCCCAAAGGGAGCCAGTACTCCAGCCTTCTCAGAAGCTCTGCATGGCTAGCTTGCCCCTCTGCTTCTGGTTTCCTTCCTCTTTTATGCACAAACACACTATTTAAAACACCCTAAGAAACAATCAACTTCCTTGGTCTTACCACATCCCTTCTCATAAATCTTCCTTTGTTTGACCCTCCGTTGTTTGTGGATACCAGGCTGAGCATCCTGGGGATGGCAGCCTTGGCCTCTCATGATCTAGCAGTGAGCTCCCATAGCACGTGGCCTCAGTATCACTTTCGGAAAATGTATTCCTTGTTATGTGTGGTGCTACTTGTGTGTGAGCATCTTCTCTCTTGCCCGCCTTTGCGCCACTTGAGAATTAGATGTACATCGGCCCGCCTGACTGAACCTGATCCTTCTCTCAGCACCAAGCAGAGCACCTGACTCAGAGCAGATGCTCAGCCAATATTTGTTGAATGAGTTTCATGAGGAACTTTCTCCATTCTGGGCAAAGCTGCAGATCTGGCATTGAATGACTGGCCTGGATAACTACATTTCTTTTTCTTGCATGTCCTATTATTTGGAGAATATTTTTAGAAAGCAGAAAAGTATGAAGAATAATAGAAACAAAGTATTATGCACCCATTATCTCAAGCTGAACCATCAGTAGCGTTTATTAATTCTTGCTTCACACTTTTTTAATGAAAGAAATAATACATTGCAGATAAAGATGACCCTTTGCTCCAGGTCTCCTTAGAGGTAAGTAGTATTATGAACCTTCTGTGAATATATTTTATCTTTCCTTATACTTTTACATACAAATATATGCACCAACTGTTTTACAGCAGAAGTTAAACTATGGCCCATGAGACAAATCCAGCTCATGACTCATTTCTCTAAAGTCTGCAAGCTAAGAAAAGCTTTTACATTTTAAAGAGTTATAAACAAAAGATAACAACATAAAACAATAATATGGGAGAGATATCATGGATGGCCTGCACACCCTAAAATATTATTTGTCTTTTACAGAAAGTTTGTCAACCCCTGATATATAATATTGGCTTTGTTTTAAGCTATAAAGGGGGTATCCTACAATCGTTCTGAAGCTTGCTTTAATTTTCAGCCCTATATTTCTTGAATCTGTACTTGTTCATACATGTATTTGCCTTAGTCATTTTAGTGAGTGCATAGTATTTCATCATATTAATATAACATTGTTTTTATTCATTCTCTTAGTAGATGGCAGTTACCTGATTTCCAACTTTTCACTATTAAAAAAAGGCAAGAAACATTCTTGTATCTCATGAACATGAGAGTTTTTCAAAGGATACATTTCTGGAAGTATAATCATTGACTTATAGGGAATGTCCATTCTTAAGAATTGGACAGAAGCAAACTATTCTTGGCAGGAGTTATAAATATTTCAACACTTACCTTCATTTTGAGATAGATTCATTTTTTCTTATTTTTAAAAATATACATTTATTGATTTCAAAGAGGAAAGGAGAGGGATAGAAAGATAGAAACATCAATGATGAGAATCATTAGTTGGTTGCTTCCTGCACACCTCACACTGGGTATCTAGCCTACAACCTGGTCATGTACCCTGACCAGGAATTGAACTGTGACCTCCTGATACATAGGTCAATGCTCAACCACTGAGCAACACTGGCCAAATTTGAGATAGATTCTTAATCCTTGCAAGCTATTGTTCTCCCATTGTCCCAGCAAATGGAAAAGACAACCTCTGCCCTAATGGCCTTTAGTGTTCTATTGTCTTCATTTAATGGAAAAATATTAGAAGCAAACACCCTCTCAAGAGCTGTTAAATGCTGAAAAATGAGAGTGCTGCATCTTTACAGAGGACTTCATGCAAGGACAACAAGGCAAGGATATCAGGAAAGACTCCTGGCAGTCTGAATAGAAATGACGCACGCAGAAGGCCATCTCTGAGGGACTCTGTCAAAAGAATGCTGAACCGCATTCCACTTCAAACAATGTCTGGGGACAGGTGTTCTGCTCTGTGGCAGCTTGGCCCACTGCGCAGTTTCCCAGGTGCTGTCAGATAATTCTGTGGTCGGGACCATCTCCCCCAGGTCCAGGACTCCAGGAGCAAAGACTGACAGACAGGACCCCTAGGAGGTCGGTTGCAATTGCACTGGAGGAGCACGTATGAGCACTTAGTATGGGACATACCCTGAGCCAGAGACTGGGACCCCGGCAGGGATACACAAGAAAGATAAACAAATGATGGAGGCTCCCTGTTTTAAGTTCCTAGTGGTTGAAGTACTGAAGGGCATGAGGTCTAACAGTTGCATAGCTCTGTTGGGATCTCCTGGTCCATGTAATGTCACATGTGACATCTGGCTTCATTTGACATGCAATACTGGAACCTACTTCAGGAAACACCCTGACAGCCAGCAGCTGTTAAAATCCAAATACAAATCAAGATGAAACCAACAACTAACCAAACAACCAAACAAGTAAAGCCCAAACCATCAAGAAACGCAGGACTCATCCCCTCTAAAGGTGATGCTCATCTGGAAACTTGACAATTTAGCTAGAGCCAATACATGAGGGAAAAGACACCTTGTAGTTTTTATCAGTATTAATATGAAGTAACTGGGTTGCTCATTATAATTTTACTAGAGGCCCAGCGCACACGAAATCGTGTGCGGTTAGGGTCCCTAGGGCTAGCCTGGCTTCCATCACATAGCCTCTGCCTCCCTGCGATGCTACGTGAAGCTCCTTGCCCTGGACGCTCCAGTGATGCTTGCGGCCCCTCCATTGCTCCACAAAACTCCCCCCGCCTCGCCCTACCACTGCTCCACGAGGCTCCCCTGACCCGCAACTTCTCCACGAAACCCCCCCGCCCCGCGACTGCTTTGCAAAACTTGCTGCCGCCTGAGTGACTGCTCTGCTAAGCTCACGGCCACCCTGTGAAGCAGCCCGCCACGGCCGCTCAATAGTCCCCAGTCCCCCCCACCCCCGCCGTCAGCCCCCACTTCATGGTGAGCAGCTCGGGGGCTGAGGGAGAGGGGTGGATCTAGAGGTGCTCCATGCACTTCATGGTGACCGGTGGCCCATTGGGTCATGATGCCACCTAGCTCTTTATATATATTAGGATTTTTCTCTGGGCCTTCTGCATCCAGAATATGCCCCATCATCTGCTAGGAGAAATGTTTATGCACCATGAGGCTGCACAGAATAGGAACAACAGAGGCCAGCACAATGTTCTAATTTGGACCCAATCTTCCCAGGGCAGTAATGCTTCCCAGGAGAGCATTGGACATTTTTCTATCACTTTCACAAGTAATCAACCCCATAATAGCTGGGTGAAGAAGGCAGAGGGAAGAGTTTGTGTCCGTGTTACAAAAAAAACAAGAACACACTTCTCCATTCAGGAACGTTGTTGAGGACTGACCAGTACTATGTGCTGGGCTCTGGGAATGCACATATGGAGCAGACAAAAGCCCAGTGACCGCAATCCAGTAGGGAAGAGTGTTGCAGTTCAGTTGGCACACACTGGTGTGACTATGTTGGTTGGCAACATCAGTGAGGACTAGTTAAAATTCCTGCCATGCCCCCTCTTGAGTCTTTTCAGGATTCCACCTGCAGATAAGCCATTCAGTAGCAGTTGCCTAACCAAGTAGCAAGAACTACCAAGAGGTAAGGACTGTGTGTTCTGAGAAAAGGATGCTCAATTCTGGGAAGATTTCCGGAGGAAAAGAAGCAGAGTGGTACTACGGAGGATAGGCAGGGATTCACCAGCTTGTCAAGGAGGAAAGGACATTCTGAGAAAAGAAAAGAAGATGTGTAAAGGCTGTATGTAGGACCTCATGGTCCCTGTGGTGAACTGCATGGAGTTTGTCCATGCAAGATTTTTGCATGCATGTAACATAATATATGTATACCAAGTGTTTGTCATGAAGGAGGGACCATACCTCTTTTGTGGCACAGCCATTTCATACCATGCCTGAAATATGGATGCTACCAGCTAAATCTTTATTGAATGGATGATTGAATGGATGAGGAGGTAGTAGGAGATGCAGCCTGGGAAGATGGGGCCCCATTTGCCACATTACAGAACTTACTTTATACCTTATTCTGCAGGTGACATTATTGGTGGGTTAGTGAAACTGGAGGCAGTGAATAATTAGGCCATGGGAGTAGGGATCCATCCGCTTGTCAATTCTGAGAAAAGACAGTAGAACACACAGCTGGCAGTGACAGCGACAGCCTCCAGCATCACCCACCCCTCCACACCCTCTGCTTTTGCTTTAGCTCAGTTTGAATTTCAGAGCAAGCCTGGCTGGTTCTATCTCTATTCCATTTTCATTCACTGAAGGCTCTCCCTTTCTTTCCATTCTCATCAGCACAGTGAACTTCTTACTCATCTCTCATGACCCAGCTCACATGTCTTGTCCCCGCTGTGAGGTATTTAGGAACCGATGCCTCTTTTTAACCATTTTTTTAATCCTTTTTAACCATGATAAAAAATGGTCATTTCAGAGGGTTCAATCTAATATTTAGCCAACACTCCTGGTAAAACTCCGTGGGCTCTCATGGTACCAATACAGCTTTCTTTCCTGGCATCAACTCGAGGCTATTGCTAATTTTTATGAATTTTCCATCCATGACAAGCCTTAGAAGCCAAGTGCTAGTCACATACACATTTGTAACCAATCTCAGTCCAAAGTACAGTGCTTGGCCACAGCAAATGCTCTGTAAGGAGTTAAAAATTTCAGTCTAATTGTAAAGAAAGAACCAATGAATTGGTAAGTGGGAGGTTGCCTGGGAAAGGGCTCTCCAGCCGCCAATGATGGAGCCAGAAAGAGGGGATGGCTGTAATCGGACTCAGTTAAAACCTGTAATAAACTGAGTAGCTTAGGAAGGGGCACCTCTTCCTTGAACTAGAATTTAAACGATGAGCCTGTTTTATACGCACTGTCAAAGGAGGATTCTTTTGGATCCAGAGCACCTTGTGAAAAGAAGCTGCAACCCTGAGGGTTTTTAGGGTACCAGGAGAGACCCAGCATGGATTTCTGCTGCTTTGTTCAGAAGACGTTTGTCTGGACCATCCTGTGTCAATTCACACATTTTCTCCATGTCCTATAGGGAGCAGAGACGCAAGAGGACTGAGCAAGGAGACTGCATGCGCCCTGATTCTCTTGTATGTCATAGCCTTTCTCCCATGTCCATTCTCCATGTTTCCCTTCTACCCCAAAGACTTGGTAGGACGTTTCCTAATAGTCTTCTCTTTCAAGTGAATGGAATGTACCTTCTTCCTTGGCACCGTGTAAAGGCATTAATTGATCATAGAATTTTTTTTTTTTAAATCTAGGTGGGATCTAAAAATCTTTCCTGGCAACCACAACCAGATGTGACATAAAAACTATTTTTACTCTGTTAATTAGAGTGGAATTTTGGCTAAATATTAGGTTGAACCCTCTGAAATGACCATTTATTATCATGGTTAAAAAGGGTCAAATATTAGGATTCCATACAGTTCATGCTGAAGAAATTTGATAGCTTGACTTCATGTCCCAGAGTTCCCTGGGTAGATATGCAGCTCAGATCTCTTGATATGCTTAAGTAAATGCAGTACTTAAATTACAGCTTCAGAAGCTGATCTGAATAGCCCCTCTTTTATATATATATATATATATATATATATATATATATATATATATATATATATATATATCATGCAATCCTATAAGCTGATGTTTCTCAAAGTCTGGTCTGCCATAAAGAGTTTTGCAAAAAGTACCAAGTTGGGTTTTATTTTCAGGGGATTAGGTAGACAAGTCAGTGGTATCATTGGAAGGGTTCCAAGAATCCTGCCATAGAAATGCATCCTTTCATGCTGAGGCATTGTATCCCCAAAGGAGTCCTCACTACCAAGCAAATATCTAGAGAGTTGACGTAAGCCATTGACCATTGACGTAAACATTAACCATTGACACTTAACACGCATTTGTTACATAAGTAGATCAATGTTTTTTAATGGGGGTGACTATGCTCCCCCCCCCCCTCAGAGGATATTTGGCAATGTCTGAAGATATTTTTTTATTGTTACAGTTTGGGGGGGTGGCTACTGGCATTTACTGGGTAGAGGCCTGGGATGCTGCTATCCTATAATGCATAGACCAGCCATCTAACACAGAATTTTCCCGTCCAAAATGTTAGAAGTGTGGAGATTGAGAAACTCCAGCACAGTTATTTTAGAGGGAGCAGAATGGAATTTGGCAAGGGACAGACAGATGGCATTTGTTATTAGAAAGAGGCAGAGACATAAATCTGGAAGTTGGGACAGTCTCCAAGATATGCATATCTGGGTGCTCTGGGATAAAGGCCAGCTACAGGGTGACTTTCCCTGGAAGCAAACTGTTTGATGTAGTTGAGCAGGCAGGTTTATTTGGGAGCTCCTTTGGAATCTCTGATTTAGACCAGGCAGAGAGAGAGGTGGAGCTGTGAGGCAGCCTCAGCATAGATTTAAGGGGCACCCATGGGGAGCTTTGAAGAAAGAATGTCCTTTCAGAGCCATCCCTAGTTGGGACAAGAGGGTTAAGTAGGTCAATCATTGGATTCAAGCTTTTTCCAAAGGGCCATAACTTTGGGGGCAGGGCAGTCAGGTCCTGAGGGAATGACACTCCCAACAGCTGGGGGTGATGTTGAAGTTGTGTGTGTGTGTGTGTGTGTGTGTGTGTGTGTTGTGGTGTGTTGTTGTGTGTGTGTGTGTGCATTGTGTGTGTGTGTGTGTTTGGGGTGGTGTTGGAATTTGTGTATG
The DNA here is from genome assembly GCF_027574615.1 of Eptesicus fuscus. Classification (NCBI taxonomy): domain Eukaryota; kingdom Metazoa; phylum Chordata; class Mammalia; order Chiroptera; family Vespertilionidae; genus Eptesicus; species Eptesicus fuscus. Next base: position 5,584,860 of record NC_072491.1, read on the forward strand.
TGTGTTGGGGGTGATGTTGAAGCTGTGTGTGTGGAGGGGGGGCAGGGCATGAGGTTGACATTGGAGAACTAGGAGGAGAGGGGCTGGTGTTCCCATGAATGGCAGAACTCTTGTTCCTGGTCTGGGAACTCCAACTTTGTCTGTGCATTACCCACCCCCACTCCACCACCTGTTCAGAAAATCTTAATGACCACTCATTTCAGGAGCTGTAACTGAGAACCTTTAAGTCTTAGGAATTTTAGTGAACTTATGGGGCTTCTGAGCGGTAAAATGAGTAAACGTGATGTCATGCTTTGATCCCCACGACTGAGATGTAAGACTCAGGAAACTGAGCCAGAGAGAATGTGAAAGGAGGGAACACCCCGCAGGCTGGGTCTCATTTGATATGCATTCAAAAGGGTGCAGGGATGGCATCTCCCAACCCAAGAGGCCGTTCTTCACTGAAAACTGTGACTCGCAGAGACATCCCATTTGTTAAGACCAGTTGTATTCGTTTCCTATGATGTGTAACAAATTACTGCAAATCTATGGGCTTAAAACAGCACCCATTTATTATCCACAGTTTCTGTGGCTCGGGAGTCCAGGCTTCACTTAACTAGGTCTTCTGTGCAGCATCTCACAAGGCTGCAATCCAGGTGTTGGCTGGAATGCATTCTCATCTGGATCTTGGGGTCCTCTTCTAAGCTTATTCAAGTTATCGAGAGAATTCAGTTCCTTGATTATAGGAATGAGGTCCTCAACTCCTAGGCACCAGCCCTCTCTATAGGTGGTTCAAAAAAAAATGGCTGTTTGCTTTCTCAAGGCCGGCAGAGAGCCTTTTTCTTGTTTCAACTTTGTTCTGCCAGGAAAGACCTGGCCACTCCCTTAAAGAGCTCACCTCATACCTGGTAGGTTCAGCCAAGATAATATCCTTTTTGATCAACACAAAGTCAACATGTTAGGGACCTTAATTACATCTGAAAATTCCATCTCCTTGCCCTGTTGTATTGGTTAGACGCAAACCATAGATTCTCCCTCATTCAAAGGGAGGAATTTGTATCAAATGTAGGTACCAGGGAATGAAGACCTTAGAATTCTGCCTTCCATCCCAGTGGATTCTAAAACAAGGTGTATATTTAAGTTGCTCATGCCCCATTAGGTTTCAGGGACACATGTGAGAACCTCCATTTATACCTCTTATTGCATTTATTTTAATTTTTGTATAATTTATGATGAATATAACCTATTAGAAAAGAGGTAGATGTTTATAATTTATAACCGCATCTTTTGAAAGGTGTGCTTTTTAATTTTTTTTTAATGGGGATGCTGCTGACTTAAATAGATGGTCTGACAAGCCCAGTGTGACATTGTTTTTGAAAATACACCGGTGAAGCAAGATATGGAGAAGGTTCTGAGCATATTTCACAGTGTTAACTCTTCACTCTGCCAGAGCCACACAGGAATCCTTCTTGTCTCTTCACCATGAACAGCTGGTACATTTGCTAGAGATAAAACCCATAAAAATGTGGGTATCCCTGAGACAGTGTTCCCCAGGAATTTCTCACTTAAAATAGTGCACACCCAACCTCCAGTAATTCATTAGAACTACCATTTAAATGTTCCTACCAGTTAACAGTTCTCAGAGTCTCTGCTTAAGGTAAGGAAGTTTTGCTTGTGTCTCTAGATTTGCCTGTTTCTCCAAATTTTGGGGGTGGTAGTTTGCCCTGCAGCCTCGGTTCTCTGAGGGGTCCAAGGATAGTCATTAATTTGCAGTCTCTGCAGCTCCATCCAGCTGTAACAATGGGAGTGCTGAAGTTGAAATCATTAATCCCGTTTCTTTCTTTTTTTTACACTTATTTAATATGGAAACAAATCTGGAATCAGAAAGGTCTAGATTGACTTCCACCTCCACCACTTCTTTCCTCTGTGATTTTGGGTAATAAAGTCATTTTAAGGATTTGCATAGAGGTATGTAGGTCAGCATGTGACCTAGGGCCTGGCATAGAGTGATTTCTCCGTAATGGCTGGACATGACCTCAAGGTTTGTCTATTCCAAATCTCCACCTTATGCTTCAATCTCCTCTGTACTATCTTCGCTAAGATGCTATCTAGCCTCTGTTTGGAAATCTTTAATGAAATGAAACTCACTAACTCTCAAAGAACCTCTGGATGGTGCATGAGCCGGTGCACAAGAACTGTTGTGCGTCGTGGTGCAAAATGAGACCTCGAGACAATGTTCCCAGGGCTGGGTGGGGCATGATGGGAAATAAGAGGCTTTTCACAGGGCAGATCAGTGGAGGGTTCATTACCAATTGGAGCTGTATCTTGTAGGAGAGCTAATCTCCTAACATTTGCTCATGAGTCTGAAAGGCATTTTGGGAGAAATAGCAGAATGACAGAAAAGGACCGAGAAGTGAAACCAAAGTGGAGAAGGAGGAAGGAAGGGTGTTAACTGCTGAGTGAGGGATGACTATGGGGTTTTGTATGTTCTGGCTTCCAAATGAGAAGATGTACACAGATATTGCTTTGAAATTCTTTCCTAGGAGTTAGTTTGAGATTAGAAGTACTTATCCTTGGTCTGGCCACAACGTATTCTCTGTGTTGCTACCATAGCCCCCATGGTAGACTGTTAGTTGCCTACTATACCTGTGATCTCCTTTCCTGCTGACAGAACTGTAGTTTTCTGTGGAGCAGTGATTGGTCTGAGCCTTGCAATGGATCATAATTGGCCTAAGGCTAAGCCAGTTCCCCTCTTCCCAATGCCCCTTGCAGTCAGAGATTCCATGTGAGTAGCCTGGCATGAGGTGGAAGGGGAAGTTGTCCAAAAGGTGCCCAGAAAAGCCTCTGATTCCCCAAACAAATAGGACTTGCCTAGAAGGAGGATCTGCTAATTAGACCCACAGGATCCACCTTGCCAAGGTCTGCTTCCTGAGTGCTTGTTAAATGAGAAAATCAAACTAATTAAAGTCACTGCTGATAAGGTATTTTATGTATAGCTTACAATATTGCTAATAATATCTCACCTTCTCATAATGTGTATTTTTTATTTCCCCCATTGCCTCCTTATACACTATCTTCAATCCCCCCTTCCCCTGCCTTGAAACTTGCCCATTCTGACATTTGACATGGAGAGCAGCTGCAGGAGGGAACAGGTTGATGGGGCTCATTTCCATATATTAGCGGTGATACGCAGGTTATCTCAGAGGCACAGTCCTAGAGTAAAAGCAGACACTTTCCTTCTGTGACATCCTAAGTGGTGTATGAGAGAAAGAGAAAGAGAGAGAGGGGAGGGAGAGAGAGACACAGAGACAGAGAGAAAGCACAATACCAATACTCATTGGGAAGCAAGACTTGGAAAACATGAACTTAACTAAGGGAGTAATGTAGAGTCCATAGCTAGAGTGGTGCCTATTTATAAGATTCAAACACTAATCATGGTAGAAGACCTTGGATATAATCACGATAAGGCCCTGCAATGCAGATTTCAGCAGGAGCCATCCTGTTTCTTGCATTGTAGATCAGATTGCCCAAGGCCTCTTCCCTCCCCCCTTGGATTCCTAAGGAGCATAAGCTCTCCAAGACATCATTCTGGCTCTGAATTCCTGCTGCGTCTGAAGTTGTTTATTTTACGAATTCCCCTGCCTTCATGAAGGTGCTGTCTCTTTTTCCATTGATCAGTAGCTAGAGAAATACGCCTCTGTCCATGATTTTCAGACGTAAAAACAAGGAAAAAAATCACAGAACTGTTCAAAGCATTTGAATATTTGGCTTTTACTGGAGGATTGGGGGAGCTGAGGTGTTTACCTCAGCAACATGTGTGACATCAAACTAAATTAAATGTTTAATTTGGAGATACGTGTCAGGTGATGAGGGAAGACCGGGAGTTTGAACTCTTATGGGAGCCAAGAACAATGGAAATAATACCTAGATGTCTAAGAACATGAATGTAGAGATTATAGACATTGTACCTGGAGTGTCTGCCTGTCACACACAATAAGCAATGGCTTTAGATTTCCCTTGAGCTCATCAGTAAGCCAGTAGTTAATAACAAGTTCACTCATTAGCCAAAACTAGATGGTGTCCAGACAAGTTAGGTTGTGGCTCCGTGAGAAGCAAGAAGGGACATGTTATGTACTTTTTAGAACTATGTACATTAAGAACAAATCGAAAGCTATGGCTCTTAAAGGAAGTGTAAAACTTGGCCACCTGAACTGGTTCATTTTCCCAAGGGTCAGAGTAGCGCAAATTCTCTTTTTATTGTTATTGTTTGGGATGGGGAGGGAAAAGAGGGGATACTATAGATTTAAAAGTAAAAAGAAATAGCATCTTTAACAACATAACTGATGTCCAGTCTCTAGTTCAATGAATCATGTCATTTAAGTAAGGCACTCTAATTATTTCAGGTTGAAAATGATATTTCGAAGGTGTTTATTTCTAATTTGTCACCAGTTTTTACCTGATTATTTTAGTGAGCACCTGCATCCTCCCTCTAGAGTTGATGGTTCTTTTGGAAAAAATAAACATCTGTTAAATACAAGACTTAACTAAAAGAAACAGACACTCACAAAAAAGATTGACTTGATGTTATCTAGTTCAATATCCAACTCTTGGCGTGCCTTCTGATGGTGACAAGACAATGTCCTTTGATGGTAAGTTCAATGAGGCTCCTGCATGTGTGAAATGAAAACCCTCGAAATAAACAACTGAGTCTAATGGGTGTGTTGGCCTCCTTCATGTAACTTCTCAGAATATAGTCAAAGGGGTATCTGATCACTAACACAAAAGACAAGGGTGGAGGAACCTGAACCAGATGAAATACATGGAGCGCTCTCTCTCTCTCTCTCTCTCTCTCTCTCTCTCTCTCTCTCTCTCTCTCTCTCTCTCTCTCTCTCTCTCGCACCTGTTAGGTAAGCAACCATCTACCACAGCCAGATGGAGCCTCCTGTTAACAGACTTCTTTGATTGCAGAGAAGTTCCTGGGGTCTCCTTGCATTTTCTCTTGCTTTGTGTTCCAGTTCTCAAACACTTTTGAAATATTGGGGTATTTTTGGCCCTCAAGACACCTGCTACCATTGCATAAATGAGCAGTTATGAGATATTTAATGGAGAGTAGATGGTGACAGTGAGTTTATATACTTCTGGAGCACAAAACTTGACTTCATTTGGTTTCCTTCTGTTTCAGCAAGGCCTGAGTAGAAAAGACACAGTCCTGCAGACTAAAGCAGACCATCTAGAAGTTCCAAATAGAAAGATGAAATGAGTCACCCACCAAGTTGTAAACATGTTTACTCACTTCTCAATTGAGTCTCCAACTTTGTGATTTAGGACTAACCATCGTGTGCCTCAGGTCCACACTAACTTAAATTTAAATGGATTTCTTGAAAAGAAGCAAGGGATGGAGGAGGAGGAGACAGGAGAAGAAGGAGAAGGAGGAGGAGAAGGACTAGAATTCAGTTTCTTATTTGAGGACACTAGTGATTTTTGCCAGTTGTCATGGTAACTTTCCCTTCCCATTAAACCACCAGGAATCACTAGAAATGAAGGTCACGATTTAGAGCCAAGTCTTAATTCTATGTCGAGAAGATGAAATCTGACCAAGCACTTGCATAGCAGCTGCAGAAAACCCGAGGGTGGGGTGGGGGTGGGGTGTAAGGTCTTCGGTCTCTTCCCAGGACTTCCTGGCTGGGGGTTACTGGACTAGACCCTTCCCTTTTCCGGGGCTCAGTTTGTTAATCAGCAAATAGGGAAGCTAGAACGAGATGGGTTCCCAGGGCTCTTTGGTGTCTCAGCAGAAGGAGCTGTCATGAAGGTTTATACACAGGCTCTTGAATGCAGCCTGAGAAACACGGTGCTGGGCAGCAGATCCGTGAACACCATCCTGGGAGAACTCACTGCAAGACAGTGCACATGGGTTTTCGTTTAAGTGCTATCTTGTTGTAAAACTATGGTATTCATGGGTTATACAAAGAATTGTGGCTTTTAACATGTCTCTCATGTGTTGGAGAGTTTGTTTCCTACCTACGCCCTTTCTCCTGGAACGTGAGATAATACTTTGGTCTATGAACAAGTTTAAGAGAGACACCAATGTTCCCTCTCTACCCCTTGGTGATTTCTTGTGTGTGTGTGTGTGTGTGTGTGTGTGTGTGTGTGTGTCCCTCCTTCTCAGTGCATTGGGAAAATAAAGAAGCCACAAATAGTACCCTTGGCCTCCCTGGAGGAACCTGCTAAACAGAATGCCACATTTTCCTCTTGGAGAATTCGACTTGGGCCATCTTGTGGGGATTTACTGAGAGCCAAGGCTATTCCTTCAAATATTAGTTTCGGCCTTCACCCTGGCATCGGCTTCCTCTTGGCTTCTACTCTATTCTTGCTTAGAGCTCCCTTCAAAGCAAAATAAGGGTGTAGAAAGTCTTTTGGATTTTCCCCCTAGGGAATACACTTAGGAAATGTTACACTTCTCCTCGGTCTTCGGGGGAGTCTTTGAATAATGTAACTTGCTATGCTTACAGTTGGCATCTTATTCTTGCTTTACCCAACTACCTGCCCTGTTTCTCCGAGGCAGGAGCTGGATTTTGAAAGAAGTGAATTGTATTCAAATGAGCTGACAGCAAAGTCGGATACTATCGTAATGGAATCAAAGAGACTCAAGAAGTGAAATGTCAGTGTTGAAACACTTTTCCAGCCATACCCTCTTGGAGCCTCAGTTTCTTCATCTGTAACATGAGCAGATTGTGTTCTATGCTAGGTCAGTTTCTAACCTTTTGCAGATTTATTTTAAAAAGCTACATTAAGAACATTAATATGATTTTGGATATATTTAGTTTGTTGTCTTTTAAAGGATCAGGCTAATTACCTCTGGAATATTTTAAATCTCCAAAGACTATGGAGTATTACATATATATATTTTTTCTACTTCACCAAGACTAGGGCATGTACTTGGAATGTTTTGAACATCAACCGGTTGTGAAGTCACTGAATGATCGTCCAAGGTGCTTGGTGGATATTTAGGGTGGCATTACTTATGCGCCTGTGTTTCTGGCTTCTAACTGGCAGAGCACACATAGTCCTACAAAGCCTAGAGGGAATGAAACAATCTGCTCGGTGAAGATGGCTCCATCATTCTGCATGTTCAAGGCTTCCCAGTAAAGCTGGTGGCTGACCACCAAGCCCAAAGCTGATTTCCAATTCCCTCTAAATATAAACTTCTGCATCTGACTTGACAATACTTGGATCTGCAAAATAGCGTCTATGTGTTCCCTGCTTGGCCTTCATGAAGGACCTATGGCATGAGGCGTATTCACAGTGTTTGGTAGGATGAAGTATACAGGAGAAAGGATTGCTTGGTCTTTTCAGTGAAGTGGCCCTACCTTCTGTTAAAAAAGGCTCAGTGGATTATAGACATTTCCTATGTACATTAGCTCGCTGCTCCTTTCCCTGGAATGAATAATGAGTATGGGGCAGAGGGCAAGAGCAGGTGAGGCAGAAGAGAAATGCCCTCCTTCATGGCAATGGGAAAATGAGGAATGGCAGGCCCAGTCAGAGGCTTGGGGTTGATAGGCCTGGGCTTGGGTCTCTGTTCCACCATTTATTAATTGTGCAACAGGAAGCGATGTTTTCTTTGTTGTATTTTCATCATTTTACCTCCCAAAGTCTAATTTTTCCACATCTACGATCTGAAGAAAATATTACCCATCTTGTAAGGTTCTTGTGAGAATTGAATAGAACCATGTAGATAAACTAATTGGTTAAGTAACAGGCATATGTTCAGTTCTCAACACACAATAGCTATTTCCATCATTATTTAGCAAGACATGTCACTGTCCAGGGATTCAAGAATCTCACCTAAAAATGAGGTGATACAATATTCACTCGGGTCCTTCCAAAATCTAAAACAACTATGATAGGATTTCCCAAACTTATTTGTCCACAGAAAAAATTAAAAATTATTAAATACTAATGGAACCAACAGTCAATCTTGAGGCTATAAGTATTTGATGAGTAATAAACCCTGGATCATGTTCGAACGTGTTGAAAAGATGCACCATCTAACCTGTGATCACCACCTGTACGGTGCACAGTAATGTACTGGTCAGCGCTTCCTGCTATCCCCGGCGCATAAGCCAGGGACCCCAGGCAATTTCCTTTTATTCTCTGGGAAAGCACACCATTTCTTATAGGACAATGGCAGTTTTAATGATGTAGATGCATTTAGATGTTTGTGTTCTCAAAAATGCAGCTTAAGTCCTCTTTAAAAAGAACAACTTGCTGGTATCCATTTTATTTTGTGAAACATCTATTAACATCCTGTTCCACAGAAATGGATTGGCTGAACCTCACACCCTGGCTCAGGTAAAGCAGTGTTTTTCAAATGCTGCCAGAGACTCACAGCAAGAAATTCATTTTGCCTTGCAAAGTAGTGCACATGCACAAATGCGTGTAATCAGAATAGAGTATTTCATGATACAATGCCCTCTTCTAAAGCCAAGCACTCTATTATTTCTATTCTATTCTATTCTATTCTATTCTATTCTATTCTATTCTATTCTATTCTATTCTATTCTATTCTATTCTATCCTATGCTATTAATTATCTTATTTAGTGTACTGCTGATCAAAGCCCACGACTTTGATTTCCAGACCCACTAATGGACAGTGCTCTCAATTTGAAAAAGGCCCAGGGATTAAGCTAGGAAATTCATGGGGTTTGTGGCGCTCCTTTTCCCAGGTGGGGTCCTTCTTATATTACACTTCAAGTGCATTTGAAATGGAACCTTCTCTAGCCTCCAAAGAGCCTACGGAAGGGGCATTACGGAGGACGGGTCACATTGCCCGGCGTGACGAGAGACAGCTGCAGACTCCCAGGCTCAGAGGAGGGAGGAAGGTGAGGAGGCTCACGGCTCCTTTGGAGAAAGGCCCAAGTGTAGCAGGAAGAGAGTTTTACGGCTCTGCCTTCTCCTCTGGGGCCAAGAAGAACTGGTGCTTGCCTGTCCCTTCCCAGGACTCACAAGTCTTTTCACAGCCTGGCCATCGCCACCACCCAACCTTGTCCCTCTCCCTCTTCTCCTGGCAACCAGCCTGCACCTCACTTTTGTCCAAACGTTTCCATGTGTTTATGTCTCAGCTTGAAAACACTCCTTGTTCCTTTCCCTGCTAATGTCAAAATCGGATTCCTATTGATCAGTCATATCTTCCCTTGAAACTTTCCTTACCAATCCCCGAACTCCAACCTCAACCCTCATACCCAAGACTGAAATCTCTACCCATGGCATCTTTTTACTTTCCCCATTATAACACATGTTGCATTGCATTTAACTATTTTTCTTTCCACTCAACTGTAAATCCCTCCTAGAGAGCCGGAGCTGATCTCTTTGTATTGTTTGATCTATACTTCCTACCACAAACCTTCGCCTATTATCATGTCCAGAATATTTGTCAAATAAGTGAAGTTATGAACATATTTTATAAATTGCTTACTGTTGGCTGGTATTGCTTACTATAAGCCATCTGATTTAAAGTCTACCACGTCCTTTAATAATCACGACAAAACTGTGAGGTAGGGAGGGGAGATATTATTTGCTGCTTCTAGATTAAGAGACCGAGGTTCAGAGAGGTGAGGTGGCTTTTCTGAGGTTGCACAGCTGGCTGGTGGAGAAGGGTAAGCATCTAGGCTTTGGGTTTTGAACATAGCACAGTTCATAGCCATGGGGCCTCTTGGTGGGACCCATTCTCACTCATGACCTTCAAAGTCCCAAACAAAAGTCTTATTGATTTGTCCTCCTTATCAGAAGTTTCTGTTAGAAGTGTGAGCAGAAGTGCCCAGACACAAAACCTTGGGTTCAAGACTGATTCCACTTTACCCATCATGATGACTGCATTTCCTGCAAATTCTAGAAGCCTTGAGTGTAACAGAGGGATTTCAGAAACAGAATTTCTCCTTCCAATTTGGTTAACGCTGACATCTGATTGCATAGCATTTGGAGCAAGAGTTACCTGCAAACATTAAGGAGATGAAATGTGTTGTGTTGACTCGCATCCTACATCAGAAAAGTTCAGATACATAAAGAGATGCTTTTGTATAATTCATGTTATTTACTAGAGCGATTTTAGTGGTCCTTCGAACATCATTGTGCTTTCGACTATAAATATGCATTCAGACCCTTTCCAAACCACTAGTCATTTGCCCAGCAGGCCATAAAAACCATGTATCATGTAACCATGTATTGGGATGAAATTTCAAAAGCTCTCCATTTAGGCAGCAGGCCTTAGTGGGTTTGGGGAGCTGTAACATTATCCATTTAATTATACATTTGGACACACTGAAAAAAAAAAGCTGTATTATTTACACAATTGCCTGTAATATCTCTCCAAGCTGTTAGACCTGAGTCAGAAACCATTAGAATGCTAATCAAGAGAAGAATATGAAATCTATTTCCTTGGTGCAACTTCAGCAAGTTTTCTCGACATTTTTATTTCAGGCACATGTTTCCACCCCAGGAAGTGCTGTCTGAAGGGGCCTCCCATAGCCCTGGGGTGGGGGTGGGGGTACAAGACTGCTAGTTTAGGATCACACAACACAACCTGCCCTATTTCTCAGAGACAATGTCTGTACAAGGCGTGAGACCTTATATTCGAGGAGGGCCAGATGGTTGGAATGGGGAAATTATTCTATTCAGGGAAAGGAATTGCTGAAGGAGATGTTCCTGCCAGGGACAGACATTGCATTAAGTATTATGGTTTAGATGAACTACCTGAGGGATACAGAGAATGTCTCTTTCTGGATCCCAGACATTCTAGAGTATGGTAAGGGAGAGGCAGGTGTGTGGAAGCAAACCTAGAAGTCTACATATTTCCCCCCCCAGCCCCCCCCAGGATTTTTGAGCACTCTACCAGTGCTGGCTACACAGAGTTGAATAAGAAATAGTTCTTTTCTCAGAGGAGTGCAGCCTTTAGAGGGGAGAGGCAGGTAACGAAGCAGAAATTAAAGCAGGTTGATAAATGCTCCGAAAGGAGAATGAGGACACCAGAGGCATTGCCCAAGCCCAGAGGTTTTCAGAGGCGGCCTTGCTGCCCCCAAGTGCATTTAGGGCCTCACCGTTCAGTTTCCTTTCTCTCTGCCTGCACCCTGCCCACCCCAGCAGGTTGGTGTCTTGGATTTATGTCTAGGACTCTGGAAACGGGGTTTCCCTTTGCTCAGAGGTGGTGAATCGCTGCTTGTCTCTGTGTGTGGCTTCAAACGCTCCCTGACTCGCCTTCCACTCGGAATATTCCACTTTGTCCTTCTTTTATTTTTCTTGAGGTAAGTTTGCAGGGGCTTGATGCTGCCAGAAACGGGAAAACACAGAGAGCCTGACATGAAATGAGACCAGAGAACTCAGACCACTCCCCCATCTAGTGTCTGACTGATCTCCTTTAAGCAATAATAACTAAGAATGACTTTGAGTGGCCAGGCATTTGCATAATAGATAGACTGTCCCTTTGTTTTTTATTTGGTTGTCATGCTCACTGCTTGATATTGTTACAGCAGCTGATATTTCCCATATTCTCTTGATACAAAACAGGTCTAGATAGGCTTTGGTGTAACATTTAGGTGGTTTGATTTACCGAAGCATAATTTCCTTCTATGGAAATTCTTGGAATACCGAAGGAGACCTGGACTGTGGTCATGATCATGCCAAAATCCCTTCTTCATATCTCTAATTCTACTCCAATTGTTTTGGTACTGAGACACAGCACTAGTGATCTCAGCAAAATGCCCTGAGCTGCCCAGCCAGTGTGGCTCAGCAGTTGAGCATTGACCTAGGAACCAAGAGATCACCAGTTCATTTCCAGTCGGGACACATGCCTGAGTTACAGCTCAATCCCCATAGGGGGCATGCAGGAGGCAGTCAGTCAATGATTCTCTCTCATTGTTGATGTTTCTGTCTCTCCCCATCCCTTCCTCTCTGAAATTAATATATATATATATATATATATATATATATATATATATTTTTTTTTTCAAAAAGGAACTGAGCTTAGAGTAATGGCATATGTTGACTCATGATGGGTTACAAAGAGGTAATAGGATTCTGGGGGCACCTACTATACATTTTACACAATTTAACATTAGTGAAGAGTAATTGCTCTTTCACATTAAACATAGCCCTTGAGGAAATCTTGGTAGACCATGGATCTGTCCTTTCTAGAAACTTCTTTGAATTTAAGTGGTTTTGCCAGCATTGAAATTTGTTTTTTGTGGATATTTTAGGGCTTTGAAAAATCAATGAATGGACCATTAAATGGACCCTTCATTTCTACTGTTACATGCATCCTACCATTCCATAACCATCGTATATAATGGAAATAATTTAAGAACTTCTCTAAGGCTCAGTTTTCTCCTCTGTATCATAGAAATAGTAATAACCACCTTGCAAGGTAGGATTAATAAGATGACTTCAGTAAAGTACCATGTCTCTCTCTTGTATATAGTAGGCATTAAACACATGGCACTGTTTTAATTACACTTTGCTTATCAAATAGAGCCCCGGGTTCACAAAACTCCATTGCCAACTACAAATGATTTTGGTATCCAACATTTTTTCTCTTAATTCTGCTCCAAAGGAAGGAAGGAATGAAGGAAGGAAGGAAGGAAGGAAGGAAGGAAGGAAGGAAGGAAGGAAGGAAGGAAGGGGGAAAAGAGGGGTGTTAGACAATACTAGGAACAGAGAGAGAATTTCAAAGTGCGTGAAAGGTCACATTTCTTTGCACAGAAATCTGTTCCGCTTATCTCCTGGGCTGCTGGGCAGGCTGGCTCTGCTGTAGGGATCAGAACTCCAGTGTTTATTTGCGTCCTCCTCACTTCAGCCGCAGCTGCTCCAGTCCAGGAATTTTATAGCAGGAAACATAAAGTGCCGTTGGATCCGGGAACTTTAGAGTCCTGGGTGGAATTGTTCCTTCTTAAAAAAAAAAAAAGGAAGCAAAGAAAAAGAAAAAAGTAAGAGGGTGACAATCAGCTAAGGACTATTAAGTTTCATGGCCGTGATCTGATCATATTGCATCTACTCTTACCAGTTCTTAATCACTACAATGTAATAACATCTTTAAAATTTATTGAGACAATTAGAAGCAAACAGTTCTTTTGACCCTCAGCTCGTTCAAAGTTACATGATGCTGCAAGGGAGAGTGGGCAAGAGACTGCAGTCCTTTTCAAAGTATTTGTAGTTTCAGGTCCATTTTAGATTTCAAAATGCCATGGGGAAAAGGGAATTGGATTGTAGGATCAAGAAACTAGAATTCTGATCTCAGCTTCCCCTTTAAATTGCGAGGTGATGTTGGGGCTGCAGTGTGGCTTCATTGAGCCTTAACCTTCTCATAAGTAAAATGGGACTAGACCTAAGGTCCCTGCCGTCTGTAAAGTCAAGGCCAAGACTTGGATTATAACCCAGATTTATCTGTCAAATCCACATGCTGGAGGATCAGCTGTCCCTCAGTGGGCACTGCGTGTTAGGGAAGGTTTCTGTTTTTATCTGGTTGCATGGGTGAAGGGTAGACATAACTGCTCCTTAGATAAGGCTTTGCTTGTTGAGTGTAGGGAACAGGGGATGTGGGGTGCATCATAGTCCCGGGAGAGGGTGGCTCAGCTGAGTCTAAACACAGACGGATGGAGAAACACCACCAGCAGCCTGGGTTCTCGCTTGCAGCCTGCACTGGGTGTAATGCCTCCATTGCTCCCCTTCCCAGGCCTCAGAGGACTCTCACAGGGTCTCTCCTCTTTTGGAGGTCACTTTATGCAAACGAATGGGCTATGGACCCACTCCATGACCCTAAGCAGATTTTCTTAGCAGCATAAGCATCTATTTCTTCATATATGGAATGAGAATAATAATGATTATCGGCTGTATAGGAGCTTCAGTAATATAATGCATATGGCTCATGGAAAAAAACCCTCAAAAATATCACCCTTTATTATTATCACTAGAGGCCTAGCACGTGAAATCGCATGTGGTAGCCTGCTGCTGTTTGCAGCCCCACCCACCCACCACCCCACCGCGCTCGCTGCCCTGCCCATCCACCACCCGCCTTGCTGCAATCGGAGCCTGTGGGCAGCAGGGGAGGGACCGAGAGGTGCTCAATGCACCTCATGGTGACTAGTCATTTGGTCGTCCTGGTCGTCATGGACACTGGCTTTTTATATATATAGATTATCCATGTAATATGATGACTATGAATGAAGAGGGATGCCTGTAGAGTCACAGGTAGGAGCTGGCAAGATGAGCAAGAGGCCAAATGCTTGAGAAAAGGCAACCTGGGCAGGGGTAGCAGCTCGTGCAAATTTGGAAGGGATGAGATAACACACTGTGTTGAGGGATCTCTAAGTATTTCTGACTCTGGAGCTTAGGATATATGTTGAGGACATAGAAGAAGAAGCAGGAAAAATGGGGCAGGATCAGGTCTAGATAGGCTTTGGTTGCCAAATATCTCAAGTCACATCGGTTCCTTCTGCTTATTTGCTAAACCAGGAGGCACTGTCGGCATAAGAATTCTCAGCCGCCCCTGACTGGCCATTCAACATTCCATGGGCCACTCCACGTGTCAGGCTCAGTCCGCCACCAGCAGCACACTCTGCTCCTTTACAAGGTGGGAGCTCTCAGAACTGCATGCTAAGAGCATGTGAAGGATGTAGGGGCTATGCAAGTACAAATATTTTAAAGTGTTGCCTCATGGTGCCAAATATTATGTTAAAAACAGGATTTGCATGCCACCATCTAGACATTTTAGCCCCATAAAATATGTGTATATTTGAAATGACAGTAACAATAATACTAATGCTATACTGGTAACCATCTTTTGAACATTTACTATGTGCCCCTGAAAGAAACACTATATATATATATATATATATATATATATATATATATATATACACACACACACACACACACACACACACACACACATACATACAGTCCCGTTTAATCTTCACAGCAACTCTATAAATATTGCTATTATTCCCACTTTATAGATGAGATAATTGAGCCTTAGGATGGTTAAGAAATCAGCCTACAGTCATAAAATTTACAAATAATGGAGTTAGGACTTGAATTAGGGTCAACCAGGTATTTTGTTTTGGACATGCTAAGGAAGCAATAAGATTGGGAAATCTTGCCCTGACTGGTTTGGCTCAGTAGATAGAGTGTCGGCCTGTGGACTCAAGGGTCCCAGGTTCAATTCCAGTCAAGGGCATGTACCTTGATTGTGGGCACATCCCCAGTAGGGGGTGTGCAGGAGGCAGCTGATTGATGTTTTTCTCTCATCAATGTTTCTAACTCTCTATCCCTCTCCCTTCCTCTCTCTAAAAAATCAATAAAATATATATTTTTAAAAAAGATTGGGAAACCTTGATATCCTGGAAAAATATGCAGAAAATATTTATAAAAATATAGAGACAGGCAAAATGCCAGAGGGGCACATTCAAACATTTGTTTTTTGTTTGTTTGTTTTGCTAAAATGCTAGCTTGATTAAATTCCACCTTGTGGCTTCTTCTCTTATCCTTCATGCCTTCATCTCCTCCATATTGGCTTTAGCATATCACTATATAAATAAGGAAAGAGAGCCCCGCCGGTGTGGCTCAGTGGTTCAGCGTCGACCCATGAAGCAAGAGGTCACTGGTCAATTCCGGTTGGGGCGCATGCCTGGGTTGTGGGCTGGATTCCAAGTAGGGGGCGTGCAAGGGGCAGCTGATCAATGATGTTTCTCTCTCATTGATGTTTCTATCTCTCTATTCCTCTCCCTCCCTCTCTCTCTAAAAATCAATAAAAATAGATTTAATAAAATAAGGAAGAGAGAGAGAGAGAGAACCTGTTATAGTCACAACAACCGGTAAGCTAGATGCATAATTTCTATGTTATGAGAAGAAGATGGAGACTTAGAATAGGGACTTCTCAAGGTCACACGGTTGGCCAGAGACTGACCTTGGATCTGAACCCTGACTCCAGGACTCTTTCCACTGCAGCATGCTGCCTCCTCAGAAGTCGTCATTATCACAAACAGCTCCATTCTCGCGGCCAAGCACCTTGGTTTCTCCAATTCCCAAATTTTCATTTGAAAGCAATACCGGCTCCACGGTGCTGAAAGCTGATACCACGGTTTCTCAAATGGCAGAATTAAATTCATTACTAACGCTTAGAACTCAATTCAGGTCTGCTCAGCCACCCACCCGGGGCTGAAGCGGGACACCTATAATCATCTCTTTATTGTTTGCTCATTTTATGGGGCCCTAACCTCCCCCACTTCCCTCCCTCCCGCCATCAGGAATTCACATCGCGGAGGCTCCTTTGTGGCCGCCTGGGCAAGCATCTCAATTTCCAAACATCTGGCCGGTTTCAATCACGGAGACTCTAAACACACCGCTCCTGGGCTCCAGTGGTGGCGGCGGGGATACCTGGATTCAGGATGCAGATCCAGTAATAAGCAACCAGAGGGCCTCTGCTTCCTTTTGTTCGTGAAAACCTGGATTTATCCTGCCAAGGCTGGGCCGGACAGAGGGCAACATGAAAACCAAGCCGGCGAGCAAGCTCAATAAAAGGGGCGGAGCTGTCTTCTACTTCCCTCCACCCCAGATTTCCAGTTAGACCGCAAGAGAACAAGACGCAAACAGATCTGCAGAGCCTTGAAGCAAGAATGGGATGTCCAAAGCAGGGGAGACGTGTCTGATCTGAAGAGGGGATGACAAGGAGAAGCTCTGTTCTTTTTTTTTTACTTTAAATTTTATTTTTATTTTTTAAATATATTTTATTGATTTTTTTACAGAGAGGAAGGGAGAGAGATAGAGAGTTAGAAACATCGATGAGAGAGAAACATCGATCAGCTGCCTCCTGTACACCCCCTACTGGGGATGTGCCCCCAACCAAGGTACATGCCCTTGAAGGAATTGAACCTGGGACCCTTGAGTCCACAGGCCAACACTCTATCCACTGAGCCAAACTGGTTAGGGTGAAGTTCTGTTCTTTGACGAGTGCCTTATCTATAATAATAAAAGCGTAATATGCTAATTAGACCGGACGTCCTTCCAGACGACCTGCTGGACAAAGCTGGGGCTGCAAAGGAAGCCCAGGTCTCAGGTCCCAGAGGGAAGCTATGCCAGCAGCCAGGGAAAGGAAGGCCTACCCTTGCACGAATTTCATGCACTGGGCCTCTAGTCCTTAATAAAACGTTATCACACACGTGGAGAGGGTAATGAGCAGAGACTCTATCGCCAGTGGACGGTGTTCAAATCCAGCTCTTCCCAATTATAAGCGAACACACTTGGTGGGTTGCTTAACCTCTGGGTGTCTCGTTTTCCTGGGGATGATAAGTACTCTGCTACCTCTACCTTCCGATTAGGATTTTTGTAAGGACTAATAAGATAAGGAATGTGACATTTGAGGAACATGCCTGCGACGTAGACATGCCCAGTTTGCTGTTATTATTTCGCTTGCTCTTTACAAACAGCCTGCCGAGGAGGTAGAGTAGAGAGTATTTCCATTGGAAATGTGGGGAAATGGAAGGTCACCGTGTTCAGAAGGTTACTGCGCCAGTACTAAGTCATAGAAGTAGGTGGTCATCCCTCATCCCCTCACTTGGTCCTCCACTCCCTGTGCATTGAGCTTGCTATGTGCGAGCCACACTGGTGGGGACGCAGAGATAACTCCTGACGTGGGGGTTTCCTAAAAGGCATCAGAAGGTAATAATTGCTGCCAACGACCCGAAAAAGGCACTGGCTTGGAGGAAGCCGGAAGTGATTTCGGTGGTGTGGCTCGGGGAAGATTTCAATGAGTAAATAGCAGGCATTTTCTACTAAGCCAAGGGCTGTCAAATGTGTTTACGTGAAGGAACAACCGAAAGTTATGAAGTTTTGCTGTTCTTTGGGAAACACCTTGAACTATTGATCTATTCAATTAATTAAGGGGACACTATGACATTTATATTATGCCTGGAAAGTTTAGTGATTAAAATTCCAGTCTTGGCATTAAATTCTCTGGATTTGAAGCTTGTTTCATCTCTTACAGGCTGTGTGACTTTGAGTGGATTGATGACCCTCGCTGAGTCTCTGTTTGCAACTCTTTTGAATGGGGAGGAAGGGGTCAGTCAGATCTGCCACTGTGGGTTAAGTGAGACGTTGCAGCACTTCCCAGGCATTTTGGGGCTGTGTCCTCTTTTTCTGAGAATGTCCATTGACATCCTGCAGCTAACCTGTAGGGCATCAACATGGGAACTGGCTCCATGTTTTTATTTTAAAATGTTTGTTGTCAGTTTTTCTCGTGGCTGTGCCTGAGGAAGGGGAATAGGCCACAGAGTCCTGGGGCTGCAACTCCATCTGCCCAGTCACGGGCAAAAACAACTTGGTGTTGGTAAACTTGAGGCCTATGAGATGTGCTTATACACTAAAACCAGCCGATGAATTTTTAAGTGGTGTCTATTACATGCTTATGATGTGTTAAATATCGTTGTAGATACCCCAGAAACAAGTGATTAAGCCAGAGAAGGCCCACAGAACCATAGAACTTATATTTTAGAAGAGTGACAGATAAACAAATACACAATA
The DNA here is from genome assembly GCF_027574615.1 of Eptesicus fuscus. NCBI lineage: Eukaryota > Metazoa > Chordata > Mammalia > Chiroptera > Vespertilionidae > Eptesicus > Eptesicus fuscus. The sequence goes on from NC_072491.1 coordinate 5,603,401, forward strand.
AGTTAAAACAGTAACATATGCTATGGAGGTTGGAAAAGAATGATACTACCACGGAAATGGTAATAGTAGTGATAATATAGGCAACAGGAGATGGCTGACTAAATAATAGGCAGCCGTGTGATCAAATTTATTCACTTGTCACGTCTTTTTTCATGGAGCAACTATTAACATTTCCTCGACTAGTTATATGTGGGTTATGGTTTGCCAACCATTGCTATTCATTTCAAACAAACCGTCTCCAAGCGCAGCCTTCAGTATGCCTGCCCCTAGCATTTGGAGGGCCCAGGGCAAGAGGACAAGTAGAGGCCCACATACCATCTGTCTAAATATTTAAATATTACCGACCGAGCTCATAAACCTTTAAATCTGTCCTTTTCCCTTGACAAATATAATGTCATAACAACCTGAAGGCCAGGTTTGGATTCAGAATTCTCAGACTTTTAGATTTTTCTGGGAAGAACTGCCTCCTGAGAACCACTCTCCTTCTTGTCCCCAACCCCTCCCCTGCTCCCCTTCCCCCACACAGAAGGGACTTCACAGGAAAGGTGAGAACCCCAGTCCATCCCAACAGACAGCTGTCTCTTGGACACCTCTTGATGAGGATCATGGCCAATGTGGACCAGACTTCTGGGTACTCAGCGAATAAAGACACATAAAGCAGCGCTCTGATGTCTCAGTTATTTTCAAAGTCTTTCCACCCCTGACCTTGCATGATTTGGTTTCTGGGGCTGGAATTTGGATGATCTAAAACCTGCACAAAGTTGATACTATGCTCTGCATGGACAAGATGTTTTGTCTAGAAAGAAGTGTGTCTTGTGGGAAATTCTAAACAATGGCCTAGGAGAACACAGAATCAGGAAACATTGTATAGACATGTCTTGACAATAATATTAGTAATTGATCACACAGGGCTCTAGGATCTAAACAAGTGTCAAACCTCAGAGCAGGTAAGAGTAACCAAGCTCAGAATTATGGGCCAAACATTTCCCTTCCTTGGACTTCAGTTTCCTGCGTGAAAATGACACTCTTTGAATTCTAGGTCCCTTTCCAGCATTCTTCTGTTATTTTTTAAAAATAAATCTTTATTGTTGAAAGTATTATATATGTCCCTTTTTCCCCCCATTGCCCTCTCCCCCCTCCCCCTAAGCCTTCACCACCCATTGTCTGTGTCCATGGGTTATGCATATACGCATATGAGTTCATTGGCTGATCTCTTGCCTCCCCTCCCCCTCCACCTCCCCTCTGAGTTTTCACAGTCTGTTCATGAATCTATGTCTCTGGGTCTATTTTTGTTCATCAGTTTATGTTCTTCATTAGATTCCACATATGAGTGAGATCATGTGATTTTTATCTTTCTCTGACTGGCTTATTTCGCTCAAGTATCACATGATCTCTTTGGTTATTTTATGTGATCTTCAAGAGAGTTTGTCTCCAATAGAAAGCAGGGCTTACTAATAAGCCAAGGGTCTGAACAATGGGCAATCGTTACATATGATGGTCTAGTCTTTTACAGTTTATGTAAAAGGTTTTGGAATGAATTATCTCATTGAATTTTCATCCCCAACCGGTGACGCTGGTATCCTTTTCACCATTTGCCACGGAAGCAAACGAAGCCAAGGGAAGCTCTGGGAATGACCCACAATCTCTCCACCTCTGAGTGACAGATGCAGGTCTCAGATCCCTATCCTGGCCTTTCATTTGAAAGCAGGTTTTGAAACCATTGCATTTGGGAGAGATGGTCTGGCAGGTGAAATCCGTTCTTTCTGAAGGAAGAGAGGGATCAGAACCAGCACAGTGGTCGGCAAACCGTGGCTCGTGAGCCACATGCGGCTCTTTGGCCCCTTGAGTGTGGCTCTTCCACAAAATACCACGGCCTGGGCGAGTCTATTTTGAAGAAGTGGCATTAGAAGAAGTTTAAGTTTAAAAAATTTGGCTCTCAAAAGAAATTTCAGTCGTTGTCCTGTTGATATTTGGCTCTGTTGGCTAATGAGTTTGCCGACCACTGAGCAAGCAGAAGCAGTTCTCCGATGACTCACTAGTCGCCTTAAGGAGGACTGTTACTGCAGACGGGACAACAGGATTGCAGCTGCTGCCAGGACGACACAAGGGTGCACGTCCCAGGCTGCACTGTTGTCTCGCTTTTGCCAGAGACACCCAAGCTCTGGAGTGCTGCAGCCAACAGGGCACTTTCCCAGCGCATTGGCTGTAAAATGCATAAAAGCCGAGAGCGTGTCTCTGAGCTCTGCTTCTGTTCCAGTCCCTGAAACAGACTGCGTGTGCAGCCGGGCCCGTTGCCCATAGCATCCTACCTGCCACACCGGGAGGCTCCGGTTTCCAGGACGCTCTTCCATGTACACGTCCTGAGAACACAGGCAGAAAACACAAAATATTCCCATCTATAAGGATCAAAGGAGAGTGGGAAAAATAAAAGAGAGATAAGGGTTGTGTGAAAAATGAAATATGCGAAGCAATATAAAGACAGCAAACCATAAAGTAGATTTACTGGGGATGAATCAGATAAAGACAGTAAATTGCCTGACTAGTTTGGCTCAGTGGATAGAGCGTCATCCTGAAGACTGAGGGGTCCCGGGTTCGATTCCGGTCAAGGGCATGTACCTTGGTTGGGGGCACATCCCCAGCAGGGGGGGGGGGGGTGCAGGAGGAAGCCAATCGATGTTTCTCTCTCATCAATGTTTCTAACTCTCTATCCCTCTCCCTTCCTCTCTGTAAAAAAAAAAAAATCAATGAGATATATTTTTTAAAAAGACAGTAAATTAATACAAGGGGAGGGAAGAGCGCTAAGTTAATCAAATGGAAGCACACACTGTAGGGATCAGATCTTTCTGTGCCCATCCACCAATGATGGGCAGCAGGGGTGTATCTGTGCCCTCACCACACTGTTCCTGGGGCTCAGCTATATGGATCAGGAGTTTGATGTCTGCTCCTTCCCTTAATACCTGTATGACACTGGGTCAGTTCATTAAACTTTTAAGCCTTAGTTTCTTTGTCCAGAAAATGGGGACGATTATATCTACAACACAGGTGTGTGTGTGTGCATGTGTGTGTGTGTGTGTGTGTGTGTGTGTGTGTGTGTTTATGAACATGAACATATGTATTATACACAAACTGGCTTACATCATTGTCTGAAACATAGTAGGTGTTGAACTCACCTTTTCACCATTTTCCCCTTAATTCTGTTCTCTCTTCCTGTTTGTTTTTTAAATCTTGCCTTTTGGATAAAATCCAAAATCCTTACTATAGTCTACAAAATTCTTCAACATCTAGTCCCAGATGACTTCAACTTTATTGCTCATTACTCCTTGCCCTGAACTAAAATGGTCTCACACCACCTGACTCTCCATAACACTTTACAACTTCATTTATTCTAATCATTCATTTATTTCTTTACTTATTCATTCTTTCAACCTACTGAAATGGATGTGTTTTGACTTCTCCAGATATGTTCTCCACTCTTCTCATCTTCTCTGGGCCCTGACACTGTTCTGTAAGGACTATATTAATGGGCCTCTTTGCCTGTTATATCTGGTTGGGTTTTTTCCATGAAGGGTAGAGATCAAGGTAGGATGTTCTATGGACTGAATAAGTCTCCCCAAAATTCATATGTTGAAGTCCAAACTCTCAATAGGATTATGTATGAAGGTAGGGCTTTTATAAAGCAATTAAGGTTAAATGAGGACATAAGTGTGGGGTCCTAATCAGACAGAAGTGGTGGCCAAAGAAGAGGAGAAGGAGAAAGAGAAGAAAGAAAAAGATTGAGGAGAAGGAAAGAGGAAGAAGAAGGAGGAGGAGGAGGAGACGGAGAAGATGAAGAAGTCGAAGAAGATGAAGAAGAAGAGATATCTTTCTCCGTGTGCATGCACAGAGAAAATACTATGTGAGAACATGATGAGAAGGTGGGTATATCTGAGCCAGAGGGAATGTTCTCTGCTGACACCTTGATCTTGGACTTCCAATGTCCATAACTGTGAGAAAATAAATTTAAGTCACCAGTCTATGGTATTTTGTTAAGGCAGCTTGAACAGACTAATACAGGACCAGACTAATAACAATATAACACACACAATAATAATAATATACCGGTAGTATATATATTCTTAAAAGAAAACATGTCTGAATCAAATGCCATAATTGAAGAAATATATATGCATACACTGAGTGGCCAGATTATTATGATCTCTGAATGCATAGTTGGCCACTCAGTGTGTGTGTGTGTGTGTGTGTGTGTGTGTGTGTGTGTGTGTGTGTATGTGTGTATGTATGTATGTATGTATATATTCAGGCCTGGAGCATGAATTTGTGCATGGTTGGGGTCTGGCCAGCCTGGTCAGGGGGAGGGGACATGGGCAGTTGGCCAGCCTGCCTGCTGGTCGAACTCCTGGTCGAGGGGACAATTTGCATATTAGCCTTTTATTATATAGGATATTCACTGAGTGGCCAGATTATTATGCGTTCAGAGATCATAATAATCTGGCCACTCAGTCTATAGTTGATAATTATATATATTTTATCCATGCTGCTTGGCACTAAACAATATTATGATAGATAAGGCAGACATGCTTCCTGACTTTATATAATTCATGGCCCAGTGGATGATTCAGTCATATATTTATGGATTTTCCTCACTCGGTTCACCCTGTATGTATTTATGGGGAGTAGGAAAGTGGGATTAGAAGACTGTTAGATCAGAAATACCTGGGTTTCACCAATAATTCTGCCACCTACTGTACAATTTTCTTAGCTATAAAATAGATTACATGAGATCACATATAATCATTGAACAAATAATTATTGAGTGCTTGCAAATGCCAGACTAAATGATATAGAACACTGAACATAAACTGACATATCATCACTCATAGAACTCATAATACAGTCAGTTAATATAGCGACTGAAATATATTAAGAACTCAATAAACTTTACTTCTTATTATATTACCTTTATAAATGTTATTTATCTTATGATTTACATGTTTATTTCTCTGTTATTATAATTTGCGGCTTATACTCTACCAATCCTCAAGGTCATAAATTGTTTTATTCATTTCTGTATTCCCCCATAGTCTTTGCAGTTCCTGGTGAATTAATGAGTAAATGAATTAAAATATTTTAATAAGCACTATTATTCCATGAGCTATTTCCATGGGTAATATTACAGATATCCACATCTAAAGCTTTTTACCAAGACTGTTGCCTAGTGAACCAAGTATAAGCTTATTACTTTTTATGAGTACACTAGAGGCCCGGTGCATGAAATTCGTGCACAGGGGGTGGGGGAGGGGGTTGTGTCCCTCAGCCCAGCCTGCACCCTCTCCAATCTGGACACCTCAAGGGATGTCTGACTGCCCGTGTAGGCCTGAACCCCCTAACTGTCCCACTGGGGATTGGGCCTAAATGGGCAGTCAGACATCCCTCTCACAATCCAGGACTGCTGGCTCCCAACTGCTTGCCTGCCTGCCTGCCTGATTGCCCCCAACCAATCCCCTGCCAGCCTGATCAACACCTAACAGCTCCCCTGCTGGCCCGATTGCCCCTAACTGCCCTCCCCTGCTGGCCCGGTCCCCCAACTGCCCACCCCTGAAGGCCCGGTCACCCCTAACTGTCCTCCCCTACAGTCCTGGTCTCCTCCAACTGCCCTCCCCTGCAGGCCTGGTCCCTCCCCCCCAACTGCCCTCCCCTGCAGTCCTGGGTCCCTCCCCCCCACCTATCCTCCCCTGCAGGCCTGGTCTCCCCTAACTGCCCTCCTCTGCAGGCCATCTTGTGGTGGCCATCTTGTGTCCACATGGGGGCAGCCATCTTTGACCACATGGAGGCGGCCATCTTGTGTGTTGGAGTGATGGTCAATTTGCATATTACTCTTTTATTAGATAGGATGACCTTGTCTTAAATCTTGCTCACTGTTGAGAATTCTACTTCAAATCCATGCAATTGCCTAAGGGGTCAATATATATGACCCAGTCTAGTGCTTGGCACACAGTATAGATTCTTCAAAGGCTTGATGAATTGAATCTAACTAAGAAAATATCATTTAGAACTGATATATAGTGTCCAGCTCTATAAGCACTTCATGCTGGTTTGCTGTCTTTTTCTTATGCATACATGTGTCTATACTCATTTCACCCCCTCTCTCTATTCCATGCTTATTCATTTCTCCCTCCACCATCCACATCAGCATTTCAATTTGCCCAGGTGTGCTTTGCATTTGACATAGGAATCTGGGTGCTATACCCTGTTTGGGGCTAAAATGGATTCAACGTCCCCTTCAAATATGTAGGCAAGAACATGTCATAAATCTCCCCAGAGATGGAAAACTTCCTGAAATGAGGGAGAGGGGGCTTGCACATCTTTGTACAGCTTTGATAACTGAAATGTGTGTGTGTGTGTGTGTGTGTGTGTGTGTGTGTGTGTGTACAGAAGAAGGTGTATGAGTAAGTAGGCATGAAAAAAATCCCTTAGTGGAGAAATCTGAAAGGGATGTTACCTTGCCCTTTCAGGCATTTAAGGAACTCGTCTTTCAGAAAGACAGCTTTTTGGCAATGAAGTTCAATATACTTTACTTCCTGATGAATGCCGCTCTATTTTGAACTTTTTTCTAAGTTTGGCACCAAGACACCTACTCAGGTAATGGGGAGGTGTGACAGTCACCCCTAGCTAGTGATCCCATTGCTAACACTGATGACTATTTGTGAAACAGTTTAAAGGCAAGGATTTCTGTGACTAAAATGAAGAAGGAGAGGAAGGAGGGAGAACACAGGTGAGGAGAAGAAAGAATGGGAGGAGAGGGGAGGAGCAGAAAGAACAGGAGAGGTAAATGGAAATTGAACATGTAAACGCTCTAGTCAGTTAGGTTGTCTCAGGGAATTTCAATGGAAAATAATAAAACATTGGCCTCAATGTCTAGGTATTATACAAAATGTTCTTTCTTTCTCTAAAAGAGTAAATGGCTTTATTTTTTTATTTTGACTATAGAAGTGTTTAAAAGAGAAACAACATTTTAAAATGAAAAGTTTTTAAAGTAGAAGGAAATAATAGGGGCTCATCATTTTGCTAACTTGCGATGAAAATTGTTCAGTCTACTGGTGCCCTGTCTGTCTCTTCTGCTTATTCTCATCACGCTGTAGGTGCTATGAGGTTAGGGACCATGTCTGTACAATTCATAGGGTTATCTTCAATGGTTAGAACAATGGCTTGCACAAAATACATAATACACTTGTTCTGTTGAATGAGAGAATGAATACATGTGTATGCAATGTATTTTACAAAAATGAGAGCTTAGTATACCCATAATATTGCAACTGAGTATTTTATATTTATAATATGTTTTGTGCATTTTGCCATATCAGTAAATGGACATTTACATAGTTTTTAGGTACTCCACAGTGGTCTACATTTGGCCTCCGTGGACATATAATACTTTATTAAAGTAGTCCTTCAATGATGCATATTAAAGCTGTTTCCATTTTTCATTATTGCAAACAATATTGCAATACATATTTTTGAAAATACTTTTGCTATTTTTAAATTATTTTTATGGGATAAACTCCTGGACATGGAATTGTAGGATATAAATCACATATTCTTTTAGCATTTAGTTCATATTGCCAAAGAGCTTTTCAAAAAATTGGACCGTTTTACCTTTCCATCAGTCCCAGATGAAAATATATTTCCTAAACAGTTGTGATTAAAAGATAGGCATCGCCAACCTTTTAAAATAAGCATTTCTACAACTATAGGTAAAGTGGAACTTTCTTTTTAATCTGTTACCCAGCATTCTTTTCTTTCTTGTTGCTATTTGCATTTCTTCCTTTTTGGATTACTTTTGTATCCTTTGACCTTTTAAAATCCACCTCTATATCTTTTCTTACTGATTTTAATCTATTTTCTATAGATTGAGAACATTCATCTTTATATTATCTCATACATTGCAAATATTTTCCCTTCTTCCTGCCATTTGCTTTCCAGGTCTGTGTCTAACAGTGGCCATGGCGCCCGGGCTGCTGCTGGTATTTTTAGTTTTGGTGTTGCTGTTGGTGATGTTGTTTCCTGGTGAGGCCGGTCCTGGTGTTGTAGTTTTTAGTAGTGATGATGGTGTGCCATTTTCTTTCACAAAAGTTTAAATTTTACCAGTATTTCCTGTTATTGTTTCTGCCTTTGGTGTTCCCTCCCCCTGCAAAAAAATACCATTGCTATGACAAAGCTAGAGTTGAAAAAAACACCATATATTTTGTTCTAATGCTTTTATGATCATACACACACTCACATGCATTTTACTATTTTGCATATATATTTATTTTTTAATTACACTTGAAATTCAATAGTACATTAGTTTCAGGTGTACAACATAATAGACATTTCTATAATTTTCGAAGTGACTCACCCAATATGTTGAGTACCCTTTTGACACCCTACATAATCATTACAATATTATTTTTTTCTGAACATTTTCAATATTATATAGTATTGGTTTTGGTGTATAGCATAGTAGTTAAATAATCATATACTTCACAAAGTGTTCCCCCTGATATTTCCAGGACCCACCTGGCACCATGCATAGTTACCATGATATTATTGACTGTATTTCCTATGCTGTACTTTACATCCCTGTGTCTGTGTTGTAACTACCAATTGGTACTTCTTAATTCCTTCACCTCCTTCACCCCATTCTCCAAAGACCCTCTCCTCGGACAACTACCAGTCTGCTCTCTGTCAATGAGTCTGTTTCAATTTTGTTTGTCCATTTATTTTGTTCTTTTGAATTCGCCTTATGTTTAACTTTCTCTGTCTGACTTACCCTCACTCACACGCATTTTAGTTTTAATATAACTGGAATTAATGAGGTAAGCATCACTCACCCTCTCAGACTAAAAGACAAAGCTGAATGTGTTGCTCCCTATTAGGAGGAGCTGTGCTGTTGGGGGCACGGTGTCCCCAACCGGAGCAGGCAGTGCTCTCACAGGTGCTGGGGAAGTGTGTAGTTCAGGTGCTGGTGGGTCTTCAGGCGTGCAAGTCATCTGGCATCTGCATAGGGGGGTTAGTTGGGGTAGATTGCTGTGGCGTGACACCTAAAGATGTGTTTCTTAGAGTGAGTCAGTTACTGATAAGCTGTCTCTGCAAAGCCGTGACTGTCACTGATTGATTGGCTTGGAAAAGTAGGTTCACAGAGAGACTGGTTGTTGATCAATTCAACAGGTTTGAAAGCAGTTCTGGTAGCTACCTGTTACCATGGCTACAGACAAATCAGTCTTCACCTACTATTATGGGAACTTTTACAATTCTCAGTGGGGATCTATTTTTTTTTTCCTAAGCGCTGCAAAGGGATGGGAAGATTTTGATTGTGTTTAAATGTGTTTATTTCTTTCTACAATGTGAGTTCCATTCACCTTGAGGGTGAATGCCTTGTTTTCTCTTTACTTCCAGTCCTGGAACATAAAAATGTTTTAATAAGGTGAATTCTGGAAGCCAGGCTCTCAAACACGCAAACATACTATGGCCATAAACAACCATTTGAATGATCATGGATTCATAGACTTTGAATTTTGACACTGGGAAGATTTTTATCAAAAATCACCGACAAACACTGCTTCACATTCCCAAAGATACTCCAGTTGTATTTGAGAATTCAGACAAAATCAGTGAGAATCAGAAACATTCTGATGTTTTCCATCATCATAACAGCCAACATGATTCAGTACTTATATCAGTCAGTATTCAGTCCTTTAACAAGGAATAGAAAAGAGATCTTCAAATAACCTTTTGTAGTACTTACTATGTTTCTCTTTTACAGACCAGAGAACCAAGATTCAGAGAAGTAATCAATGAGTTACATGGGGACTGGGGTGAGGGATGGATAGAATTAATATTCATGTAGTGAACATTATAAAGTTTTCCAAAATATGTAGTCCCAATTTTCAACCTGGATTATCTCATATTGACCTTCTGTAATTGCAAAGTATTTAATCGTAGAGAATGCCAAGGAACTAAAGTTAAGTGGTGCTCTGTGCCAGGCACTGGTCCATCCATGACGCAATTTCATCTTTCCAATAGCCCCGTTTGGTGGCTATCACCATCTACTTTTTATACATATGGAACCTCAGGCCAAGAGAAATCAAGTAAATTGCCAAAGGTACACAGTGGCTGAGCCATAACTTTAAACATAATGAAGCTGTTTAATTCCAGTGAATAGATTATGTTGTTCACCCTACTCTTCTTGTGTCTGATAACAAAAGTGATACGGTAGACTCTGATTTTTGATGAGCCGACTTAATCATGAGCTGTCTTAGTTAAGAGGATTTCAGGAATGGGGCCAAAACCTTACCTCTTTTTCCCCCCCATAAATTTAACCTATAATCTGAGTTTGACTGATTCGTACAAGTTCTGTGACAAGTCTGAAATCCATTTCTGTACAACTCAACCCCTCATGTCTTTGTTTTGATTCCTATAAAGAAAGTGATGACTTTTCTAATTCACGTTATATTATTTTCTGATCCAATCATGGTCTTGGGGATAATTAATCACTGGATGTTAAAGTAGAAAGAAGGTGTGATGAGCATCCTAAGTTGAGGAGGATGTCATTAACAGAGTCTTCCCATGAGAAGCAGTAGAGAGCCCTGTGGTTCTGGGGTTCCCACATTCTTATTTTAGTCCTCTGCATAGCCTCTGATTGGCTCTTGATGGCTATACAGTTTATTCCAATAAATACAGTACTTTGCCAGATGTCATATTGCAATCAAGAAAATGACACTAAAAAGTAGTCTAGTAATATCGTGGTGGTCACTAATTTCAGAAGAAAAGGTTTTACTATGTTTTGTGGGATTTCAATCACTCTGGCAAAGTTAAATGTGTTATTCTCATGAGGTCTTTTAGAGGAAGGGTGATAGTTAAGCTTAGGAGGATCAACAAGTGCAAGTATCACTAGCGGCAAGTATAGGCTTTCTATCCCAAAGTGACTACAGAATGGTTTTTGTTCTGCACAAAAACTCCATCACTAGAATGAGCACACTCGATAAATATTTGTTGAATGAGAGTTAGGTACTCTGAGTCCTTTCCCTCAATCAGCAGCTCTCTTCCTCTGTGTAGGTATTTGCTGTTTTCATCTGGAAAAAGAGGAGGTTGAGTAACCTTTATTCAATATTCAGTAAGTGCTACCATTTTTAAGACACTTCTGAGAAAAGGGAAAAAAAGATGAAAAGAACAGATTTCTGCACCCAGAGGCCTCAGAGTTTGGTTGTAGAGACATATATGCTGACAAATAAATAAAGCACTATAGTAATTCCGTTGGGAGACGTATGAACTACAGGGCGGAGGAAATGCTTCATTGCCCAAGAACTAAGTCAGAGAACCTACTTGGAGAAAGTGATATTTAAGTTGGAAATAGGAGAGGAATTATGAGGATATATGAAGAAGTAAAAAGGAGAGAGAGTTGGGTTTGTGGTGAAATAAGAAGGGCTTTACAGAATGTCAACAGAAGATGAGTTTTATCTTTAACATGTAAGTCGTTCATATTTATTGAGTGCCAGCATATGTGAGCCATTCAGCCCAGCACTGAGGATACTGAAAATTAAAGAGACATACCTGGCCTCTGTTGTTACAAAGATTCTTATAGTCCAGGATGGAAAAAAAAATTAAGTCATTCCAATTGATTGTGGTGAGGACAACAGTGGAAAAATACAGGGGGATTTGGCAACATATAACCTAGTGAACCTGATTAATTTGGGGGACAGCTTATACAGGTAAAAAGCTGGAACTTGAAGAATGATTAGGAACCAGCCAGGCAGAAGGGACACAATAAATGGAGATTTCAAAAATGTTCAAGAATGATCAAGAAACTGGAATATCGATCAACTAGATCTTAGAGTTTCAAGCAAGGTACTTCATCTGTGAGAGATGAAGTTGAGGAGATGAGCTAGTCAGATCACAAAAGGTAGTACTAGCCATATCCTGAGTATTAGTGAGCATTACCACAAAGAGCTATGGATGCCAAGGAAGCATTTAAGGGCATTGAGCAAGCAAAGAAAAGCATTTTGCTCTTTCATCCTTTGGCATGGCTGAATCTTTGTATCTAGCTGCAGGAGCTAAATGATGGAGGAGGTTATAGGGCACACATTCTGGCCTTGGAGAGACAGGAACCATAGTGTTACTAACCACGGGGCAGCTAAAGTCAGCTTCCCTGCTTCCTTAACGCCTTTGCATTTATGATCTCTCACAGTTTCATGAGAAAGTCAAGGGAGAGCGTTATTATCCCATTGGGCAGAGGAAGAGCCCGCATCTCTGGCTGGTTCAGACATATGGTCAAGGTTAATTAAGTGCTGTGTTGGTTTTGTAGCGAGGCAGCCCTAGGCCTCTGGCCCTCTGCCTTTTCCACTGCGTTTACTGTGTGGGTTTCCAAAGTCCCACGCAAAGCCAAGTATTCTCTTGAAAAATTGATTTCTTCTATTTCAGGCCTCACAATGACACAATCTTTCATCCCTGACGGCTCAGGCTGTTCTTAAAAATACTTCTACCATGTAACCAATGAAGGCAAATTCATTGGAGGGAGAAGTCCCCCTATGTGTTGTGACATAAGGGCAGTTCTGAAAAGATATTACTGACCTTAGAAGTCTTTCCAGACTTGCCTCACAGAATTATGAAACACATTGCCTTTACGTTTTAATTTGTTTGCATGATAAAAGCAATATAGACAAGAGGAGTCAGATCTCGGCTTTTATCAGCTATCATCCAAGCCACTGATGATTCTTCCACCATGGCAGGAACCAAAGGATGGAGAACTTGTAGCCTGGCCGGTGTTGCTCAGTGGTTGAGCATCAACCTATGAACCAGGCGGTCATGGTTGGATTCCCAGTCAGAGCACTTGCCTGGGTTTCGGACTCGATCTCCAGTGTGAGGTGTGCAGGAGGCAGCCAATCAATGATTCTCTCTCATTGATGTTTCTATGTCTCTCTCTCCCTCTCACTTCTTCTCTGAAATCAATAAAAATATATTTTAAAAAAAGAAAACTTGTAGACAAGCACAGCTTGGTAAATGGGAGAGCTGGAAAAGACCACAGGCATCTTGTTGTTTGCTTTCCCCATTTTATAGACAGAGAAATTGAACGTGTGAAAGGGAATGTGATAAATATAAGGTGACAGGTTCCTGAAGCCTGGGCTTGGCTATACCCTGGCGTCCTGCCCCCTGGCCTGATTGTCCCTAATATGATGCTTGAACTCACTGTGTGCCAGGCACTGTCCAAGTGTCTCAGATATATTAAACATTAAACACTCATAGGAACCCATGAGGGAGGTACTATTATTATTTTACATGTGAGGCACAAAGATATTGAGTTTCTGAAACCATGAGCACTTCGATTCTCAATGTACTCCAGCTTGTACCTTGATGAGAAATCAAATCTCACAAACTGAGCACAGGACTAACCACAAGCCAAATGTGGCTGAAAAAATTAAAGCATGCTTAGGCAAAATTAACATAGATGGAGTGTTCAGATTGGGATTGGTGATAATTCCAATCACTCTCCCTGATACATCAGCATGGGAGGTGTTATTTTAAGTGTAGGGTCTCTAATTTTACGGTGTGCATTGGTCAAGTGGCATCACATTGGGAAGCATAAGCAAGCTGGGGGCAGGATCTGAGATTTATGTCCCCCCAGGAATGGTGGAGGAAGTGTGCATGCTTAACACGGGGAAGAGAAGACTTACGAGTTGTGTGAGGTGCATTACCTATCATTGAAGAACAGCTGTACAGTCAGAGAATTGATGCTTCCTGCCTTGTTCCAAGGCAGTACATTTCTAAGGCTGGATATTTCACTCTAATAATTGGAACTGTCACACAAAATAGAATGGGGTGAATCATAAAAAAAAGCAATAAAGTACCCAGCCAGTATTGCCCAGTGGTTGAGCATCAACCTATGATCCAGGAGGTCATGGTTAGGTTCCTGGTCAGGGCACATGCAGGCTTGATCCCCAGTAGAGGGCGCACAGGAAGCAGCTAATCAATGATTCTCTTTCATCATTGATGTTTATATCTCCCTCTCCCTCTCTTCCTCTCTGAAATCAGTAAAAATATGTGTGTTTATTTTTAAAAGTGAAGTTCCATGTCTATTGATGTATTCAGTGGAAGTTAGATAAAAATTTCCCAAGAATTTTTTCAGGGAGAGGGGAATGGTCAGATGGGGGAGATAAGAAAGTAAATTTAGCTCATGTGATCATCCAGTTTCCATGAGACTTGGAGAGTTTGGGAAATCTTTTGCAAATGTGATGTATTCAAAAATCCCTTCCCAGTCCTGGAATGTATATTACTGTAAACCAAAGATGCCTAATAAAGAGGAGCTCTGCTTTCCAGCATGGAAAGCATGATGCCTAGCTTCAGCTGATGGAGTGAATTAACCACCTCTTACTCCTAGACATAAGGCAGCTTCTGCAGATGGCTGGGCTTCACTTTTGTGGGTGGCAAAAAAAGAAAAGGAAAGCTAGCTAGCATAAAGCAAAATACATGTGGTGGCAACTAATGGAATTACTTCTTTTGCTGTTGGCCTGGTGTCTTGGGAGTGGAAGCATCTCTTGTCAATGGTGAATAGAAGCAGACATGAGTTATTATTATGGTCTCTGCCTCATAATTTCTGTGTCACCAAGATGTACTCTGTTTATTAGTGCACTTAGAAAGCTTCGGAATATTAGCCACATAAAGTCTCTCTCCATGGATTCTATTACCACACTCTTCAGTTGTTCCAGGAAACTGAAACTGGAGAGTCATATTTCTGGGGAGGAATAGCTCTCAGCTGTGTCCTTTCCTGGTTGTGTGGTCCAGTGGGAACGTTTTCTTATAGGTCATGAAAGCAGGAGTGATCCCCAGCGATCCTCGGGTTTATCTCCCTGTGCCCTGTGTGCGCATTTGAGAAACTGAGACCCAGGGAGAGGAGGGGACCAGTTCAAAACTATGGAAGACATTATATATTTGGTTTTCCTGTTTAACATATTCCTAGTTCTGTGAACTCACTACTCTGGGATCCCTCTGACCTCCTGTGGGGGTTCTAAACACATAGAAGAGGGTGAAGACAGTAGGTGGTGATCAGCTGACTTGTGAAACATGGAATGGCCCAGTTTCCACAGGTCAGAAAAGTCTAGGCATCTTGGGGATTGAGCAATAAAAAAAAAAACAGTGTAAAAATGATTCTAATTCTATCAAAGCTCCTCAAGGAGGCTCTGGTTTCTAAACTTCTCTCCATTGGTAAGAAACATAGTAGACGGTTTTCTCAAGTGAGCACAATGAGCCACAGTCTCCTCATCTGTAAGAGTGGGAACTAACCTTGCAGGATTGTTGTTAGGTTAAAATAAGATTGATTACATAGAGCACCTAGCACTGTACAGGGGGACCTTAGTCCCCTCCCTTCTCCCTTCCTTACTTAGAGATGGAGAGCTGTAGCTCCAAGGATTGGTACAGTACTCTGGTCTCTGCACGGTGGTGGGGGTGGAGCAGGTTTTTGGGGAGACAGGAGCAGCTCCTAATTCTAATCTCTTCATTAAGATTTTTAAAAAGCTCCTGAAGGACAGGGATCAAATAAAATCATTTATTTCCCTTACACTGGCTCCCAAAGCACTGAAATGAAAGTCAAAATTCGATAAGGACCCATGGACCTTACATGTCAGAGCGCTGGTTACCCCTCTCCTCATTTTCCTCTTCCCCTACTAGTCTTACTGTGTAGACTGAGAACAAAGACAGTGATCAACAAGTGTTTGTTAGTGAGTTATCTCCACACCTCTAGAGGGACTCAGTCAGTGGTAGTGGAATAGTTCATTAAAGCTAAAATTCTTCAAATTATTTTTATACCTCCTAAATTATTCAAGGATTAAAAATTGGTAGCACCAAAGACTGGCAGGGCTCACTGAAATTAATACATTAATGGTCTACTACTGGTTGGTGTGCAACTGGTCATTGTTTTGCAATTGCAATTGGCAATATGTATCAAGAACCACAATAAAGATAATATCCTTACACAATGGAATACTACACGGCCGTAAAAAAAGAAGGAAATCTTACCCTTTGTGACAGCATGGATGGACCTGGAGATTATTGTGCTAAGTGAAATAAGCCAGTCAACAAAAGACAAATATCAGCTGGTCTCACTTATATGTAGAATCTAATGAACAAAATAGAACCAGAGGCATGGATCCTTGAAACAGACTGACAGCTGTCAGAGGGAGGCAGGAGGAGGACTGGATGAAAGAAAATGAAGAGATTGGCAAAGAATATATACGCATAGCCCATAGACACAGACAGTATTGTGGTGATGGCCAGATGGAAGCGCAGCAGGGCTGGCTGGAGGTGGGCAAAAGGATGTGTGGAATGGGGACATCTGTAATAGTGTCAACAACAAAAATAAAGTCAAAAAAATAAAGTGCATTGTTAAACAATATCCTTTGATCTAATAATGCCACTAATAGGATTTTATCCTAAAGGAGGAAGCTAATTGAAATAAAAAGGCCATGTTAATAAAGAAAGCCTTTGCAAATTCATATATAATTATAAAAACAGTGAAACATTTGGATGGTCCAACTAAGTAAATTGTTTTCTCCATTTAATGGAATGTTATAAGTAATTAAATATAATAATTTTAAAAAGAATAATAAGACATTTTCAAAATAATGATAAAAAACAATATCAAATAGTATCTCCACTGTGATAATAATTGTATAAATGTAAATTTATCTGGACAACAATAGTAGGTACTTAGGAAAAATAAATATTGTTGCATTAGGTGATGGAATTATGCTAGTTTAAAATCAAGTATATACTCATTTTTATCCAAAGTAAATATATCTTTCAAAAGAAATGAGCAATAAATTAATAAATAAGAAAATGTTACTTATTAGAAACAAATTTTAAGAACATTTTTAGTTTTATGATTTCTATTAGAAAAATACCCCCACATTGCTTCTCCCTATTGCTTTATGAAAGTGGGGAGACACTTTAACTATTCTTCATATGGGAGGTGGAGTTGCATTTCTTATTAGTTTTCTTTGTAACTTTATTCTTTCCTTTTAATAAAAAATATCCTCTTCCCAAACTTCACCTCTAGTTACTCATCCTCCATTGTTTTGTCTAAATACCTATCCTCTAAGAAGCATTCCGAAGCCCTCCTCAACTACTGTTCCACTGGTTTATTCACAGAAGACTTAAACATTTTTGAATACTTACCCATTCACCCACTCATCCACCTATCCATCCATCCAACAAGGATACTAAGCTTCCCTAATCTGTCAGTGGTCATTTGGAATTTAAGGTATTCATCTGAGACTTCAAGTCTCAAAGATTTTGGCAAGAAGGAAAAATGACAGAAACCTGTTGTGTCTTTACCATTTTTTAAAAAAATTGGTTTTGGCCACAATTCTTGGTGGAGCATTTGTCTAATTTAACTATATTTCTCATATTACCATGAGCCAATAACCAAATGAATTGCCTTTATTGCATTGAAGTTGAGCTTTAGCATTTTTCCAATATCTGGTGAAAATACCCATTCACATAAACAGAAACGCCATAATAGCTACATGTGGAAGTTCTGAGGTAATGTCTCCTTTCTCAAAAAAGCTTCAATTTGGAATTTTCCAGAGTGACCCATGAAACAGTCTGAGATTCTTCACTCCCATTGGCTCAGAGGAGCTCAGCGAAAGCAGACAGGAGTGAGGTTGAATGGCTGCCATATTCCAATCAGGGCAAGATTTCTAGTCTCTGGTTCACAAAAGGATTCCTAATCACAGATGGAAAGGGAAATAGCAGAAGTGCTCTAGGGTGAGTGGGTGGGGAAGAAAGACGTGAAATAGCATTTGTGGAGTGTCTACAATGTGCCAGATCTATACATATGGTTTTTTGTATCACGGTTCGTTCTCAAAAGAGCTATGTGATTTCTCAGGAGGCTCTTAACCCATTTTATAGAAGAGAAAATGAGATGTAAAAATAAAAAAAAATCACCTTGAGAATAAAAAGCTTAAGATTGTCCAACAAATAATTAACAGAACCCATCACTGCCTCAGAAGGCAGTTTATAATAGTGACACTTGATGTAAGTGAATGTGTTTTGGCATTGAGACCAAATGTAAGCTAGGTGAATAGATAGAAAATGAGTAGATGTTTTATTGAAGAACGGGCTAGCTCATTCATTTTACAAATCATTTCATCCTATCCTTTATATGTCACACCTGTGAAGGTATAAATCTCTTTACCTGAAGCCCTTGATGTCTAAATGCCTTATTTTCCAACTGTCTGGAGGAGTTTCCTGGCCGCTGATTCCTCTTTTGTCTATTAAATATCAGGAAGGCTGGAAGGGTTAGAAAAATAATGTTGATAGCTCCTCAACCAGTGACTGATTCAAGACGGTGAATAAAAACCCCAGCTCCTTCACTCAGAGCGAGAAGACCTTGAGGTGTGAATGCTATGCCGATTCCCAGGGTTTTCAGTGGGACTAAGCGCTAGGTCTCTCCAGTCATAACTGGCTCGATAGCCTACTCTTTAAAGGTTGCCTTCCTTCTTCAGTTACTTCCCCACTTGCTTATGAGTGTTTGTTGGTATCATCTCTCAAACAAACTGTTTGCACTCAAATCTTTGTCTCAGGACTAGCGTCTGGGAGAACCCAGACTGAGATGATTCCATTTATAGGAAGTGTATCTCAGGCGTGGAGTCTGGAGTGGTCCAACTTGCTAAGGCTGCCAATCATCTCTGTACCTATGAATCCCAAGTTACATGTTGAGAACTAAAATAGGTCTTTTCTAATAACCACATCTCAAGGTAGATCAGGGAATGTCAAATAACAGCCCATGCACCAAATCTGGCCTTCTGCCTGTTTTGTGTTTTGTTGTTGTTTTTTAATTGTCAGAAACTTCTAAGTTAAAATTGATTTTTATGTTTTTTTTAAAATGTTTTTATTGATTTCAGAGAGGAAGGGAGAGGGAGAGAAAGAGGGAAACATCAATGATGAGAGAGAATCATTGATTGGCTGCCATCTGCATGACCCCTACTGGGGATTGAGCCCACAACCAGGAATTGAACTGTGACCTCCTGGTTCATAAGTCTATGCTCAACCACTGAACCCACACTGGCCGGGCTGACTTTTATGCTTTTATATAATACTACAAGTTATATAAGTTATTATGTAAATTATGTAAGTTGCTACACACACACACACACACACACACACACACACACATATATATATTATATATATTGTTATATAAGTATCCTGAATATTGCCTTTTGGTCCTTAGAAGCTAAAATATTTAATGTCTGGCCATTTACAGAGTTTGCGAGCTCTTGAACTAGATAGACAGTACTAGTTGGAAATCCTACCAGTTCTTTAACCCTCCCAGAATTGTATTAACCATGTCAATTATGGTGTCTGAAATCAGGAGTGAGCAGAAGCTTACTGAGACAGAGAGTAGATGTAAAAGAGATTGCAACCCAAAGATCTAACTAAACATGACTGTCTGCATACTGTGAATATTCTGCAGTCATGTCTTCTTCTCCATTGTAACCCCAGAACTATTTAAATGTACCCAGTAAGATTTGACTAACATTGAATAATTAAATCAATGCAGTTGCTTTTTTTATCCCATGCTCCAGTGAAACATCTTTTGACTGGCTTTTGTTGCCATTTAATTCTTATATTGTTATGCAACTCTCTATGAGTTGTACCTTGACTCCCCAGTTATATTAGAAGATCCAAAGAGTAGAGCAGTGATGGAGACACCTTTATATGCTTCTTTTCATAGATCCTAAAGTAGTCATTAAATGATGATTGAATATTTGCTAACACACACACACACACACTAGTGGCCCGGACCGGGTCACTAGTGTGTGTGTGTGTGTTAGACCCATGGATCGGGCCTAACCAGCAGTCGGACATCCCTCTCGCAATCCGGGACCTCTGGCTCCTAACCGCTCACCTGCCTGCCTGCCTGATGGCCCCTAGCCACTCTGCCTGCCAGCCTGATGGCCCCCAATTGCTCACCCACCAACCTGATTGCCCCAACTGCTCGCCTCCAACTGCCCTCCCCTCTTGGCCTGATTGTCCCTAACTGCATTTGCCACCATGGCTTTGTCTGGATGGACGTCTGGAAGGACGTCTGGAAGGTCTCCTGGTCTAATTAGCATATTATCCTTTTATTAGTATAGATTACACACACATACAGATATATATTTGCTTTGTAAGAGGACCTACAGAGTATATTTATAGTATAGCATATTCTTATCAGGGCAGTATTTTCCATAGAGTATAGGGCCTTTGCCCTGTACATATCTAACTCTATCTTCTCAAACTCTTCCCTAAAGATGTTATATATGTACAATATTTGGTGAGTTTCCTTTTTTTTTAAATCCTTACCTAAGAATATGTTTAGAGAGAGGAAGGGAGATAGATAGATAGAGAGAAAGAGAGAGAGAGAGAGAGAGAGACATCGATGTGAGAGAAACATCCTTCAGTTGCCTTCTATATGTGCCCCAACAGGGGATTGAACCTACAACCTAGGTATGTGCCCCTGACTGAACCTGCAACCTTTTGATATATGGGATGGTCCTCCAACCAACAGAGCCAACCAACTGGTTAGGGTTTAGTGACTTTTCTTATCCTTTCTCATCTCCTTGGTGAATTATTTTCACCTCTTAAGTTTAATAAATTGTCTCTGGGACACAGTCTTGGGCAATTCTATTCATGTTGACACTCAGTACTAATATTACAAGAACATCTCTAAAAATATTCCATCATTCCTGGAAATAATGGTTCATTTGTCAAGACCAAGTAAATGTTTTGTTCTTGGGAATCAATACCTACAGCAATGATTTGCAATATGACAGATAGTTGTATTACTCGACACATACCTTCTAAAAGTGATTTACCTTTAGACAGCACCATTATCCAATGTTTTAGTGTTATGGCCCAACAGAATTTTTGGAGCAAAATGGTGTGATAGGATATTTGTGGAATGCTCTCAGAAGGCAGAGTCAATCCACAAGAAAATTCACATTTGTATTTTTGTGGCATTTCGAGGTCGTGGCGACTTTTCTGGTAGTCTTCTTTTCTGTGGGTTCCTGCAGAACTTGGTTTTGCACGTGCCAGGGCATGGCGTTGCTCCCTTATGCTCAATCTCATTGTTTCCAACTTATTTATTCAGATGGCTCTTGGGCACATCCCGTACAAAGCCAACCACAAAAATGAGCAGTTGCTGTGTGTAAAATCCACACATTGTTATATAATCCACAAGACAGCACCAGCATGAAATGCTGTTAATATTCAGCTTCAAGCACAGTTTTAACACTTGTAGACAGCAAATGTGCTGCTGGGGTGTCCAGTTTTGCATTCGCGTAAGTCCTGGTAGAAACGGAAACTTTATGAGCTGGGTCTATTGCACTGAAATTTTATTATGCCTGTTCCATGCTGAGGTACCAGGGGGCAGGGATTTAGACCACATAAAGAGACAGAGCCAGCTTTGCTCAGAGCCCTTGATTGGTTCTGCCATAATCCAGTGCTCTGAGGTATTTAGTTGTGCGCTTATTATGGCATAGTGTCCACTTCAAAATACAAACCTCAAAATTTCTGCTGCTGCATCATTTACAGAACTAACTGTCATCTCTCTCAGGGAACATAGCACCATGCCTAGAAAAGCCATTTAAACATGGCAGGTAAAACGACCACAATAAAATGCACGAAATACTAAAATAACTGATTGGAAGAAGAAAATTGGGGGCATTTGTTAAATTACTTCCGGTACAATGTATACCTCTGTCTCAATTATCCTGATATTTTGAGATAAAGCCTGTGTGTGTGAGTTTCTGTGTCTCTGTGTGTGCACACACGCATACGTCTTTCACTTGAGTGATTAGAGTGTTTACTGTCAATCTTTCCTCATGTAAGCTTGCATAGACGAACCAGGCTCATTCACTAAGTGGCCAGAGGACTCGGAGCAAATGTTAGCTTTTGAGGTACTCAGACCACTTGTATTAGTTTTCTACCACTATGGGACAAATGGCCACTAAATCAGTGGCTTAACTCAATACCCATTAATTAGCTCACAGTTCTGTAGGCCAGAAGTCCAGCATGACACACCTGGGTTTTCTGCCCAGGGTACAGCAAGGTTGAAATTGAGGTGCCAGTTAGACCTAATTCTCATCTGCTGGTTCCAGCAAAAAACATCCTCTTCCAATCTCATTCCGGGAAGAATTCATTTCCTTATGATTGTGGGACTTAGGTCCCCATCTCCTTGCTGGCAGGCAGCTCTCCGCTTCTACTGGCCTTTTGCGTTCTTTGCCATGTAGCCCCTTCCATCTTTAAGCCAGCGATGGTGTGTCAAATACTTCGAGTCTCGGACTTGCTTTTTCGCTGCCAGCTGGAGAAAACTCTCTGCATTGAAAGGGCTCAAGGGTTGAGGTCAGGCGCACGCTTGTACCCACTTTATATTAAGGTCAGTTCATGTGAGACCTTAATGACATCTGCAAAACCCCTTCACAGCAGTACCCGCATTAGTGTTTGCATAAATGGTGTGTGCGTACACTGGGGCCAGGAATCTTGGGGTCCACTTCAGAATGTCGCTTACCATACCAACAAAGTGAACAAACAAAAACTAAATGAAAATAAGTGAAAACCAAATAGAATATCCACAGCAAAATACGGCGATGAGAATTGGGTTTGGGCGGAAGGAGACATGCTGTGGTTTTTGAAGGGACCTTTAGCTTCCTGGAATCACGCTTGATATTACGCATTGTGAGACTGGTCCAATGCGGACATCAGTAGGTGTAAATTACAGGCTGTGTTTTAGTTTCGTCTTCGTGTTTCATGGAGTCCTTGTTCGCTCCCTCTGATTGGCCCTGGACACATGTTTTACCAAATTCCTCCTCTTTCTCCACTTGCCTCACTATTGTCATTGTTACCATTTGGTCACTACCGTTTGTTGAGCACTTATTCTGTTTCAATGTGCTGTGTCGCGTATGTCATCGAATTCCTTCAATAACTCTTATTCAGTTATGACCATGCCCGTCTCATAAATTCATTTGGCTCTTAAGTGGCTGAGGCTGTGATTGTCTGACTCTAAAGTCCATTCACTTCACCTCAATATTTTATGTGTGTCTTTTGAGAATGGGAGAAATCCAATTCATTCAGGAGCATGTGTCGAAAACACAGGATTAGAACTCGGCACCTCGGACTTCCAAGCTCAGCCTTCAAACCCTTTGTATGTAGAGTCAGTCCCTGAAGACTCACCCCACCCACCTTCTGTGAAGGTGGCTCTTGTGGCCAATGACACATTCTGCAGTTATTTCCTCTGTCACTCTTAGTTAGCTGTGAACTAAGCGGCCAAATCATCTTAATGAAATTGGTCTCTAAATAATGACTTGTAAACTTGCATGAATCAGGATCATGTGTGCTGTAAGACGTTTTTTCCTCTCTTTTCAAATCGAGTTTCGCTTCCACATTCTCAGTAAAATGTAACAATAGGATGCTCTGTTTCAAGTTAGTCAGACCCAGCTGCTAGGAAAATAATATGTTTGAGAAAATTGACTTGACATTTGATGGCCTTACGATCCTTCTGACAGGATATAATCAACTCATTAGGGAGAAACAGAAGCCTTCCTTGTGCCGCCACTTATTCTGGGCACGGCTGGCACTCCCTCCAAGTGGGGTGGGCGAGCTCTCAGGGACACCGGGGCCGGCAGGCAGAGTGACCGAATTTGCATTCTCTTCCTCTGTCCACTGCCGTTGGTCTGATGAATGGGAAACGTGACTTTCTTAGCCAACCATTTCTTTTCTTCTTCCTCTTTCTCTCCCCTGAAGTCTAAATTTGTCACAAGGACTTGGATTTTGAAAGATCCTCCCAGCCGGCCTTCTCCTGGGGAACAGCTGGGACGGCTCTCTTGGGAGAGTGATTAGAAGCAGGAAGTGCAGTTGGGATTCCTGGTTTCAGTTCCCAGGCTCATCCTGCATTCTCTGTGGGACTCACTCCGGAGGGCTCATCCCAACCTCTTTGCTTAGTTCCCCACCATAAAATTCCAGCTTCCAACTCCCTGCTGCTTTGCCTGTGTGAGTCCCTGAACAGAGGATGCTGAGGAAGGGAAAGAGAACCATTGCTAGAGTCTAAATCTCAGCTCCTGAGGACCTAGGAAGTGGTCAAACTTCTGTAGGCCACTTTTCACATCTGCAAAATGGGACCATTTTGAAAAGATACTGTGAGTGTCAAATGAGGTCACATATAGAAAACACCTAAAAGAGCTATTGGCATGTCTCTTAAATTGTACAACTTTCTGCGGTTTCTGTAAGTCTTTCCATTCATTCATTCGGTAAAGGTGTGCTTGACATGGTTTTCAAAAATGCCTGATAAGATCATCATTAAATATTAAATTGAATCATTACTGTGAGGATGATTTATATGCATTTTATTATTTTCAGTGTACCATGCTTTTTATTAAGGCTATCTCACTTAATTATGTTTAACTCACTGCATTGTTACCTTCATCAGAAGAGGAACTGTGTCTTTTTTTACGTCATCATTGTTGCCTGAAAAATCTAGAATAGTTCACAGTACACAGAGGGCATTCCGTAGACATACACCCAATGAGTGAATTAAGTAACTAATGAAATGTCCTTCCAAATCTTTTCCAATCTCTGTGCTTGACTTCCTCCTCTATGCTTCCTACCAGGACCAGCAAACTATAGCCTGTGGGCCAAATGCTGCCTGCTGTCTACTCTTGCAAATAAAGTTTTATTAAAACACACCATGCTCCCTCCATTACTATTGTCTATGACTATTTTTGCATTACAACAGTGGAATCCAGTAGTTGTCACAGAGACTATATGGGTCACAAAATGCAAAATATTTACTACGTAACACTTAAAAAGAAAGTTTGGAGACCTCCCCATTTACCAGACATAAAGTGATGCTTGCAGAGTGCAAATCTAATTATTTCATTATTCCTACCTTAAACCTTCAATGACTTTCAGTTGCTCTTATGAAGAAGTCCAAGATTCTTCTGCCATCAAGTTCATGATCTAAATCTTGTTAACCTCCACAGACTCCTCTGCTCCCCTCTCAGACCATGCATTCTTTCAGGCTGTCCAGGGTGCCAGACATTTGCATAAACTATTGCCTGTGCTGAGAGCAGTGTTCCTTCCCATTTCTGCTTGGTACCCTCTACTCTTCTTTCTTGAATTTGCTTACATGACATTTCTTCTGGAATGCCTTCTCTGAAGATTGCTAGCTAGGTGAGGAACCCTTGGTCTATGGTCTCGGTCCATTTTGCACTTTTCCTGTTATATCACTGATAAACACTTTGCAAATAATGATGCAACCCAAGTTCTTAAGAATAATTCTATTTGACGATAATCACTCTGTGGATACACTAAAAACCATTTAATTTTACACTTTAAATGGATTTAATTCATGCTGTATAACTTATATCTCAACCGCTCTCTTAAAGACCAACCCCGAAGAAGGGATATTATTTTTTTGTATTTTACAGATGAGGGAAATAAGGCCACAGAAAGCATAGTTGATCAAGCCAGGATTCCGATCAGACCAGAGATGATTACAAAGCCCATGTTTTGCCATTATATGTCCTTCCCGTCCAAGGAAATGGCCCCCATGCATATCCCATTGTTTAATGTTAACAATGAGGACCAGCAGGATCCAGAATGGTAAGTGTTGCCCATGAAGGCAACCACAGTATATGGCCCTGGCACACTGAGTCCTGAGCACTTAGATGAAAAGCAAGGGAATGGAAGAAGGAAGTGAGAAAGGCGATAATAATCTCGCAACTGAATAGGAGTATTGTTAGTCTTAAGGAGGTTGTGTGATGAGCCTGCATTATATCCCCAGTTGAGCAATATGGGACCAGAAGCTCAGAGAGGTTAACTGGTATGGGCATCATACATCAAAGATTGGTTTGGAGTTTTCCCGTTTTCTCTCTGTGATAAATGGTATAGAAAAACAATGCCCTTTATTGTGGCAAAATTTACTCACATTGTTACAATTAAATGAACAAATTTAAATGAAAAAAAAAATAGCTCTCAGCATTTTCTCATCAGCTTGGTAATTTGGAATAGGACACAATACATAAGTTTTATTTCCTTATAGAAGGGATGTTCTTTTATAATGAATATTGCAAGTGGCAATATTTCCAATGCTGCAAGCGAGTATCTAAATATGCGAATAGATTTAAGCTATTATAAGGACAGTAAACACAGCTGGAATGTTCCATGACACAGGCCCTGCAACAATTCTTTTCATCAGGAATGTTCCACATTCACAATCTTATTGTTCTCCATTTCTAAGCATATGTGTTCAAAAATAGATTCTCACTAAGTCTGTGAAGACTCACCCTTCAAGGATTGAGATCTCAGATGTTCTTGGCACATACTGTTCTGGTGATATAGGCAAGAGAGTTGTGTGTTCCAGGCAGGTCATCCAGTGGAACCTTCTGGTAAGCTGGTTACCGCCATGAGTGATAAGAAAGAAGGTGTTCGTTGTTAAAAGCCTACAAATAGGATTTATGGTCTCAAGAGATATTCCTGCCAAAGCCCTCAGAAGAGGAGCAGGTGCTTACAGAAGGCATTTTAGCTCCCGAAGTCTCATTTGAGCCTTGCAAATTTGGAGATGCATATTACTCTCTCTATTTTATAGACAAGGAAACTGGAGACCAATGAGGCTATGTAGGTTGGCCAGTCTCACAGAGATGTAAGAGGCAGCATTGGCATTTCAAGTCTGTCTGAAACTGAAGACAATGTCCTTAATGAGTCAAACCCATGACCTTCCCACTGCCTCTTGAATGCTGTGACCACAGCAGTGTCCTGGGTACCAACACTCTGAACAATATGGGATGGAAAAAAACTGAATCAGTATCCGGACCAGAAGCACACTTTCCACCTTGATGTCTCTGGTCAACTTGTTTTTAAAGGAAACAGCCTTGAAGAGGAGGAAAACAGACCTGGTCCCATCTCTGCCACTAACTGTATGTGACCTTGGGAAAGAAAGTCACTCCAGCACTCTGAGCTTTGATTGCCTCATCTTGTGACATGGATCTACTAGTCTTCCCCTGCTGATGTCACAGGAGTACTGTGAGTGCTAAGTAGAGTCTCTGATGTGGGAGGACAGTGAAAACATGAGATATACTCGATTCATTCAGGACCATGACTCAGCAGTGACTCAGAAATCTGAGGGGTGATGATGACCATTTCTCTGACCTCCTCCGTGCTTTATTTCTGTGGTGCTGTGCCCACAGCCTCTGCCCCATGTGTCAAGTGCTTTCACCTGTACTCCCAATTGAACTATTCAAATACAAACATGCAACTAGCAGTATCAGAAGCCAACGGATTAATTCTAGGACATTCGTAATTGACGATCCAAGTCTCACAAGTGGTTCTGCATTTAAATTCGCTTTATAAAACTGGAGTTTATATTCGGGAGTCCCATTTGTGTATAAGCTTCAGGGAGTTCATAGAGCCTCTGAAATTGCATAAATGTTCCTTTTTCTTGGTGGAAGCTTCAGAGTTTCTTCAGAGCTTTAAAAGACCTAGTTAATCTAAAAAGTTAAAAATTTGTGTTAGGAGAGTCCAGTTTCATGACCACGTGACAAACGCCTAAATTAGAATCTCTAGTCACATCTGTTGCTCCTCTCTCTTAACCAACATGATAGATCAGCGGGTCCTACCTTCTGATATCTCCCAAACTCTAATTTCCCCCAAGCCTACATCTGTAGTTGAGACGTTTTTCTTTATCGTTGCCATGTGACTTAAAATGATAGAAATGGTCTTCCTGCTTCCATTCTTGCTACCTCTGAGGCCATCTTCAGTAGTGTCACAGTTACCCTTCCACAATACATATGTCACCTGTCACTACCCTGCTTAAAACGGCTCCTTAGCATCCATCTTCTGTGTAAACCCCAACCCATTCATGCTCTAGCATGGCCCTCGAGGACCCTGGCTGCCTGGCTCCATCACACCATTTTAACCATGTGCACCCTCCTCCTCCTTCTATGGACTCTATGAGCTGTGTTTTGGGTGGTCCCACACTGTTATACTTGGATTTTGCTGTTTCCTCGGTCTGGAATACCCTTTTGCCTCTACAGCTAACAAGCTCCTTTTTAACCTTGAAGGTCCAACATCACAATGTCACCTCCATTGGGAAGCCTTCTCCTCATCCCCATAACTCCCCTGCCCCCTAGAATAGTGAGTGACTCCTTCCTTTATGCTCCAAATCTCATTTATTCCATGATCATTTCCACCAAATTATATTTCCTTAATTCTGTAATATCTCCTTCCCCTACTGTATTCTGACCTTCATTTGTCAGAGATAACCAGGATGAACAAGACCAGTCATTGACAAAACAAAAGCTCAGAGTGCTATTGTTTATAAAGAAATGTTTGTTGAATAAAATAGAAATAATTTACCAATTTATGTTGATGAAGTGGGCAGCACTACAGACAACAGGAGTCCATGTGAAGTTTTCACCATGCCTGACAAATCACACCTCATAGCGGTTACTGCTTTGACCCATGAAATAGAAGTAGGTCAATAATTGTATAGTGGATAGAATTGGGCCAATGGATACAGGCAAGCATATTGAATAGGGAGTTAGGAATCCTAAATTTTAATATTATCCCTGCTACCAACTCCTTAGATGGCTTTGGCCAAACCAGTTCTCATCTAAGTGTCTCAGTGCTCTTAGTGAGACAACGCTGAACCAGACAATCTCTCCAATCACTTCTAGCACTCACATTTTATGAGTCTAAGAAAACAAACCACAACCCTACATTCTGGGCTGGTTTTCTGACCCAGTTTGGCAAAGACAAGTGGAGCTATGACAACTACCTCCCCTCAATAATAAAACGCTTCTTTTCGTTCTAGGGCCTTCAGTCAGGGTGTAGTGGGGAAGTAGCATGTTGGTGGTATTGATCTGGGATTCTGTAAAGATACCTCAATTGTGTGCAATGCTGGCATGAGTGTCTAACTTCCCAGAAGAGATTTTATGAGGCTCTCCTGAGTCAAAGCTCCCCTGCCCTGCAAGATCACCCAGAATTATGACTCAAGCTTGGTAAGTTAATAGGAGGGTCAAGAAGCCAAAAGGCCATGTCGGGAATCAAGATCTTAAATCAGGACTAAACCCCAAATCTGGCGTGAGGTCCTGGAAGCATATAAGCATGAATCAAATGTCCTTATCTTAAAGACAATGGACAGAAAGAAATTTTTATTTATGTGTGGTGGACTATTTCTCCCATGATAAAAAACAAAACAAAACAACAACAACAACAAAAACAACCAATGCTACCCCAACAATTCAATTAAAAAAACAAAAAAAGAAGAAAAAAAACATCTTGGTGTAGTGAGAGGAAAATTAGCCCTGTTTCAACCTGCTGTGTCAATTCCCTTTGTCTCATCACATAATATCCCTGGGCCTCAGTTTCCCCATCTGTATAAGGGGAACAGCATTACTTCTCAGTGTTATCGGAAGAAACAGAGATGGGTCTTTATATGTGAAAGTGCTAGGTAGGTGGTGAAATGAGAATATCCTTGAAGAGGTTGGTGATACTGGAGAAAAAACTAAAACAAATCATACCCTCTCTCTAATTTTTGGCTCATTATATTGCTAAACCTGACTAGTTTTTCTTCCAGAGGTGATCAGTCTGGAACTTGAACTTGAGTTGCTTAATCTCTGAAGAAAGAGGCAAAGAGTGCTAGAACCCAGAATATGTAGACCTAAAGTTATAGTGATTACTAAACATCAATACTTACTAGTGGTAAAGTCCATTAGCAAATACTTTTCACTCTCCACCAGACATGGATTCCAGAAGACAGTAAAAATAAATATTTAGTTGCTTTGGGTGAGTTGTATATTTCAACCCATATCAAGATCACAGGTGTAGGGGCCTGGAATTGGCCTCTGTAGTCTATTCAGCCTCCCTCCCAAATCCCCACCTGGCATGACTACTTTCCGTCCAGTCATGACCACCTGTATTAGTTTTCCAGAGCTGCCATAACAGATGACCACAAACTGAGTGGCTTAGAGTCTAAGCCTTAGACAACAAAGCTTTATTGTCTCACAGTGTGGGAGGCCAGAAGTCTAAGATCAGGTGTTGGCAGGGCCGGGTGACCTCTGAAGGTGCTAGGGAATAATCTGCTGATGGCCTCTATCCTAGCTTCTGCTAGTTCCTTGGTTTGTGGGAGCATAACTCCGTTGTTCACATGGTGTTCTTCTCCTTGGGTGTATGCCTGTGTCCAAATTTCCCTTTTCATAAGGAAGATAGTCATATTGGATTAGGAGTCTCCCTACCCCAGTATGGCCTCATCTTAACTACTTACTTCTGCCACAACCCTATTACCAAAGAAGGTCACATTCTGAGGTGCCTTCTCTATAATTTGAAATATTTGAGAGACAGACCTAAATGAGTAAAGGCAAGAGAGGTTATAATTCTTAGACATCTATCTATCTATCTATCTCTATCTCTATCTATCTATCTATCTATCTATCTATCTATCAAAATTAGCCGGGATGCCGTAACAGTTATGACCGGTTCAGGAAGAGGCTGCACATGCAGATGGGCCCAGAGCGGAGACACAACACACAGGGGGCCACCCTTGCTGGGAGACAGCGCACCTCTGTGTGTGAGCTGCAGAGGAAACACCTTTTCTTACAGCTCATTGGCTAAGCTCCCTGTACAATCACTCACAGTGTTCTTGGTAACTTGGGTAATAAAAATCCAAGAAGATGATCTAGGGTTTTTCTACTTCACTCCTGGAAGAAAAAACGAAGGTCCGCTGCTGGAGGGGCTAAGAACTCTCATATCCTGCCCTAGCTGGTTTGGCTCAGTGGATAGAGTCTTGGCCTGCAGACTGCAGGGTTCAGGTTCGATTCTGATCAAGGGCATGTACCTAGGTTGCAGGCTCCTCCCTGGCCAGGGCCCAGGTCAGGGCTCATGCAGGAGGCAACCAATTGAAGTGTCCCTCTCACATTGATGTTTCTCTCTGTCTTTTCCTCTCTCTTCCATGCTCTCTAAAAATCAATGGAAAAATATCCTCAGGTGAGGATAAGAAAGAAAGAAAGGAAGAAAGAAAGAAAGAAAGAAAGAAAGAAAGAAAGAAAGGTCATATCCTATGAAAGAGACATCTTGAAAATGCCTAAAGAAAGTTGTCGTTTTTTCATGGTGAAGGGACTGGAGTCCAGGTTGATGAAAACACCTTGGTGGTTGTGGCGGCTGGCAGTGGTAGTAGCAGCGGGGTGATGGGGGTGGTGCCTTCCCCTGATCAGCTGGTCACCTCCTGCAGAGGGAGGCCAGACTGTGCCTTAGTCTGTCAATAGGACATCCTCTGAGGGCTCCCAGACTGTGAGAGGGGGCAGGCTGGGCTGAGGGACCCCTCCTTCCCCCCAGTGCATAAATTTTGTGCACCGGGCCTCTAGTGTATTCATAAAAGGCACTTATTATTTTATTCCACAATAACCCTCCACAGTGGTAATTCAGAGCTCTATGTAACAGATATGAAATCTGTGGCTCAAATAAATTATGTAATGTTCAAAACCCAAGATTGGGCTGAGGTCTTCCTTGCACCATACTGAAGATGCTTCCTGGTATACCACCTTGTTTCAATTAAGAGGGAAAAATCTAAAGTACCAATAGTTTCCAAGAAAGTCATTATATTCCTTTTTGTGTTTGTAGATTATACAGAATCCACTGTAGAAAGGATTCTAGGAACAGCTAGTGGATCTATATACATAATTAGCTTATATAATTTTTAATCACTGTTCCTCTTTAAATGGTTACTTTTATTATTTGAAAGTAGTTTGGTCTTTTAAAGAGCATATACTTGAAATTAACTTATATAGACCTGTATTATAATTCCAGCTCCGACATATTATAATCATCCTAACCTTATTGTGAAAGGTATAAAAAGAAAAGCATTTGAAAGTACCTAGCACAGGGCGTGACATATGGAAAATTCTCCATGAATGTTTAAATGGGCTATAAAAATAGTGGAGAATTAAAAAAAATAATGAGTTTTCATTTTGTAAAAAAAAAATGTCAGACTCAATCTCCTCATCATACATATTAATCTTACTGCTTGAGATGGTCATGATCATTATTGCATGAGGTAATTTGAGATTCTGTAGGATACAAGGTTCCATGGAAATTTCCAGTGTCCTAAAACTTCATAGGGTTGCAACTTAAAATATGAAACCACTTGGAATGGATGGAAAGCTCCTCTGAAATCTAGTATCTTTTTTTCATTTATGAATTCACTTGCTTTAAACAAAGTGCCAACTGTATGCCTGGAATGTTATTTTGGTCTCCCTCTGTCTACTTGAAGCAAGATATTCTTTAGACGCTTTTTGAATTTTAGTACTTTCTAAACTTATAATTTATTTCTTTGATCCATCATTTATAGTGTCTAAAATGCTCATTTAATCATATATTACTGCTTCAGTATTTCATGCATTTATCCAATCACTTTGTCATCTAAGAGATATTTATTGACTACTCAGTTGTGCAGAATACTCCGAGGGGAGAAAAAAGGTGAACTAGGAATGATACTTACTTGTATGGGTATTATTTTTGTCCACCCAATTCAGAATATCTGTAGCCATTCTATAACCACAACAGATGTTAGTCTGCAGAAGCCAGCACACAGGGAGACCATGCCAAGAGAAATGCAACCAAAGCCATTGTATTACACCAACTCTGAAACCTGCCTTCTCTCAGCATTTCTATTCACATGACCTTCATGAACTAGTTCCATATAATATAAGCCAAGTTCAGTGTGATTTTCTGTTATTTGCAGTCCAAGGTAGGTTAATTGATATACCTACTCTTATCTCTTGCATGAGACCTAAGTTCCTGAAGAATAGGAAATGGCTTATGAGTTCAGACACTGATTGACACAGTTTAGAGCCTATAGTGGGTATCCAGAATTTGAAAACAGATACTTCTGATTCCATAGACCAGGATAGCACATAGAATTAAAAATCGTGATTCTTACTGTTTTTAGGGTCATACCTTTCAATGACTGGCAAAAGGTATTGGCCTGAAAAATATATATTCTTTTATGTGCAGCAACTGAAATGTGTACATGCAATTTCAGGGCTTCTTGAGCCTTTTGAAGCCATTCATGCTCCCAAGGACCACTGCTAAGTATCCCATTCCAGGTGATGACTTCTGTCTACAAATTTCCCCATTCCCTACAGTCTTCGTTGAAACACACCTAATAGGAAAGGGGAAGTTCCAAACTTGTGTAAAAAAAGCTATTGTTTTCTACTTACTAGTTAATATCATCCTTATCTATTTATACTTTAAGCTATTAATTTTTGAGAAATTCTATTAATTTAGTGCCTGATATTAATAAAATAATTTTTTTGGTAAAGGAAGATAATCTTCAAAATTTGAAGTAACCATGATGGAACAGGGTGATATATATGCTCTGTCTTGGTTTTTATAGGTGCTTTAATTTTCATAAATTCTTGTATATTAGTAGTAACAACAACATAGCAATGAGTGTTTGTATCATGGGTTTTAGTCTTCACAGCTTTTGTCTCTAATTTATTCCAACTCAACAACCTTATGTGGTAGAAAGAGTGGACATTTGTTGATTTATGACTGTCCAACATCCATTAATTTGAGGGACCTAACTAGCCCCCATTTTCATTCTCAGTGGGACTATAAATCAATGTCCCTGGCCATCCTCATAGAGGACTAGAGGCCCCGGGAGGCTGGTGCAATCTCCTCCCTCCAGACTCTCATACTACCTCAAAGCAGCCAATGGGTTTGTGATCTATACTTATTTGACCTGGCTCTTTCTCCCTCAACTTTCATGTTTTGTAGGTGACTCACAGCAGGAAGAAGGGTCTGACTCCTTCATTCCTGGTGTGACACTCTGATGAGATGCTAGAATACTTTGGTTGCCTTGATCCTATCCCGATCTCTGCGTTCTTTCTAATCCTGGACACTTACCTACGTCCAGCCTCCTAGCAATACTTACTGGATGATTGAATGAAGGCATGAATGAAGTAGCGGAGCTATGATTCAAAGTCACTTCTGGGCAATTCCAAAGCTTGTGTATCTAACTCTACCTATGATATGTAAGGTCACTTCAGAGCCCCTTCTCAGCAAGAGAGAGACCTGCCGCAATGTATAGAACCCATCATGGGCTTTATCTTCCCCAGAACAGCATTTGGCCACCTGGATTTGCCACAGAATGTGACTTTCCCCTGTGTGTGCACCATGTTCTTTCATACTGCATCTCTTGTCTTGAACTGAATGCTCATCAAATATATCTTTGCATTCCACTTACAAGTGTTCCTTTTCAAGGCACTGGAATCCTAATGGTCATTGGGGAGGCCAGCCAGTCATAATGGGGTGTATCACCGAAGAGCACTGATTGCGTTATCAACTCCATGAACTGGAGATCTGGACATTGATGTCTGTCCTGTGGGCCAAGTGCAGTGCTAGCATCCCTCACCCTCTGGGGCGTTTTCCATCCTTAGCACTTAAGATTCTGTGAGCTGCGTAGGCTGGGGTTTGATTTGACGTAAAGAGTAGGTGAACTCAATAAATAAAGGCGATTTCCCACTCTTACTGTTTCATTTCCAACACAGCCCCGGCCCAGACATGGCAGAGGCCATCGATCGCGGACACAAAGCTGTGACTGCGGCGGCCGGAACAGGGTGATATACATGCTCTGTCTTGGCTTTTATAGGGCAGCTGTTTCTCAGAGGATCAAGCTCAGGTATCGAGAGTATGAATTATGAGGTCTAATCAACTTGGTCATGCTTTGTGGCCTGGGAAAAGCCCCAGTGTTTCCCTTTTATGATTTGAGAGTGCACTTTTGCAGCCTGCGGAGCAATTAGCCAATCTTTGAAATGCATACCCTGCAAACGCAGCGTGTCCTCGGAGAGTCACCACGACAGGTTACTGTGGGAGGGGAGGCCCTAAGAGGGTCCCCACAGCAATTGTCTTAGCTCTGGCTGAACGGCCTGCAAGGCAGTGGAAAAACTGACTGTGAGAGGAAGGAGATAAGACTTCCAGACAGACAGGAATGTCAATCCATCATGGCTGTTCCTACCCCAACAACATCACCAATGCTTGAAAGGGATTTCACAGCATGAAGACCTAAAGGTTGATAAAGATCACGCCATTTACTTTTCTTTGAAAGTTCAACTATTTCTCTGATTGTAGCGTTGGTTTTGTCAGGCCCACCCTTATCTTTGTGTAAAGGAAGCGAGGCTCTTGGAAAGGGTTGAGGGAGACCAGAAATGGAATATCCCTCATGTCCAAATGAGAACTTGAGCCAAGGAAAAGTGGGAACTCTGTGTTACTGGTGTTGCTATTTCTCCCAGTACATTTTTTAAATTTATGGAGATAAAATTCATTTAATCCAAAATAACCATTTCAAGCAGGACAATTCAGTAGTATTTAGTACATTCACATTGTTGTGCTACCACCCTCTCTATCTAATTGCAAAATATTTTCTTCACTCCAAGGTAAATCTCCAAAGCCATGAAGCAGTTACTCCCCATCTCCCCCTCCCTGAAGCCCTGGAAATCTCCCACCTGTTTTCTCTTTCTATGGATTTGCCTATTCTGGATATTTTATATAAATGGAATCATATACTAGCGATACATGACCTTTTGTGTCTGACTCACTCTCTTGTACACATTTGGGGAAACAGAATTAAATTAGGTGACTTCATGTCAGGTGAAAAGGTAACTTAGCTCCTTAACTCTGGTTCCAGAGAGCCACAAATTATTACTTTTTTTGATATGAACAAAAAAGTAATACTATAAAACAAAACTATTGTCAATAAAGTATTATTGTTCTTAATATACAGTATCATCATCCACCCAATTTCCAAGCTCCAAACTTAGGCATCAGCCTTGATTCCTCCATTTCCTTCAGCTCCAGCATTCATCAACTACTAAGTCTTTGTGAGTCCCTAAAGATTCTTCAATGTACTAATGTTTCTCTAATATACCCTCATTTAAAATTTTTTCAAGACTATTATTTTCTTTCTGAACCACCAAGATAGCTTTTTAGTTGGTTTCTTGAACCCCTCTAGCCCACTTTGCAAGCAACTTTTGGGGTACTCTTTAAATACACACATTTATCACCTTATTAAAAAAACTTACAAGTTTAAAAAATATATTTTTATTGATTTCAGAGAGAAATGGGGAGGGAGAGAGATATAGAAACATCAATGATGAGAGAGAATCATTGATCAGCTGCCTCACTGGGGATCAAGCCCACAACCCAGGCAGGTGCCCTGACCAGGAATTGAACAGTGACCTTCTGGTTCATAGGTTGACGCTCAACCACTGACCTATGCTGCCTGTGCAAACCTTTCAAGTTTTTGCTGCCTTCAAAAGAAGTCAGAACTTGTGTAACCTGACAGGCATGTAACTCTAGAGTTATCCCTCTTCACTCTCAATCTTTCACAGCTTCCTTGCTATGTTCCCTCCATTCTGAACTTCTTTCAGGTCCCGATTGTATCCTGCTTTTTTGTGCTCCATAGGATGTGTTTTACGACTTCCTATTCTGGGAAGCCCCAGTCCCTCACCCTTCTTCACCTGCATATCCCCTACTTTTTATTTTAGGATGCAGCCTAGCGGCTGTTGCTTCTAGGAAGTCTTCCCTCCACCTTCCGTCTCTCCAGCACCCCCAGTTGCCACTCTTCTTTGCTCTCACCAATGCTCTGGAACCAGACTTTCAATTGCTTATTTTGGTGCCTGTCTCTTCCCTGAACTGTACAACATTTGAAGAGAGGGATCATAGTTCATTTACTATTGATTCCTCAGTGCTTCACGTAACACCTGGTTCTAGTTATTGATGGATCATAGATTATTGGGAAAGCTTAATTGACAGGTCCTGAGAGGTCAGAGACCAAAGGTTTTACTATATAAGTCCATGACCTATGATATGATTCTTGATCAGTTGGATGAAAGAATGCTCATGGAAGGTTAAAGACTAAATGTCAGAAAGTTCTTGCTCAGCTGTGCTGGAAGAAGCAGCATCTGAGTAGTAATAGTTTTGGTCATTGTTTCCATTGAGACTATTGTCTGAAATCTGGCCCTGCACACACATGCAATTATATTTTTCCCTTGTGAAAATTTTATAAGACTTAAGAGTTGATTTAGTCATATTCTGGACTGGCTTCCTGACCTCACTTTATAAAATTGGAAGAAGAGAATTGAATGCAACAGCCCTAAAGGAAATTTACCCAATGAAGCCCAGCTTATGCCAGAGTGGGCAGGCAGTTAAATGTGTCTGTGTGGTCACTGGATCAACCATCCTTGAGTTGGGGTTTGGAAGACCATCTTAAAGGACCGAGACTGATTGATTTATCTGGCCACCCAAAAGCCTCAAATGTTTTCACAAGTTTTGCCCCCATGTAGAATTGGTCACTCCCATGTATGTTAACACAGCATATAATATAGAGGCCTGCCATGGCATTATCATCATTGTATGCAATTAATCGGGAACATATCTGTCTCTCTTTGAGGATATGGGTTGCTTCTCAAACTCTACTTTATATCTCTTGTATGTAGCATAGAACACTGTGCAGATTAAATACTTAAAGTGGTATCTTTAATCACACTGAATAGTCACTTATTCCATAAGAGTGAAATTATGTCTGATTCTTCTCCTTTCTCTAGTGCTACTGTAATTTCATAGGACTCTCAATTATTGCTATTATTATGTCCATTAATAAATTTACCTTGCTCCATAAGGATGACAGTATTACTGATAACATGCTATCTTCCAAACTCTGAGTTTAATTGTGATCCTGTATCAGAGATGATCCTGGGACCAATGATCATGGTTCTACTTGTTAGCATTCTGTATCCTCAAAACCCCATTAGAAAGTATGTATTATTATGAACAAGTCAATACAAAACACACATTTATTGTGAAATTATATGAGTCTCATATATCAAATTCTAGTTGAGACTGATAAAAATGGTTGAAGTGTGAAATCAAGGACACTCTACTTTAGCAATGACCAGAACTCCAAATGTCTGGTCCATTTGATCACTGTTAGGCCTGGAATCTAGGGCCTTCTTTGTAGGGCACATTGTCTTGGCTTAGTTGTGCCTCTTGGTAAAGAGTTTTGTGTATTTTTTTTTAATCTCAGTGATACCATTTTCTTGGAAAAGATAAAGATACCTCTTAGCTTGGAGTTCTATACTTGTGAGACAAGGAGCTTTATTCTACCCCTGGGACTCTGAGGAGATCAATCAGAGAATGTCCCACCTAGCCAGTTCAAAGGAAGGAGAAAATCTTCCCACATTCTTTACTCTGACTCTGTTTCCCAAAAGATGAGCCCAATTATTTGAGTGAGTCATAAAAAGTACTCAGAGTATCATACTTTAAGTGTTGTGCTTCCATATAACAGATTTTTATTTTCCTGGAGAAAATCAAGGTGGAAAACAGAAGAATAGTGATGATTTAAAAAGGGGAGAGAGAGCTGTAGGACATAAGTGGCAGTGAAAGAAGACCTAGTCACACAGCCATGACACTATATAACTAACAAATCATCTTACCCCTTGGAGCCTTAGTTTATTCAGCAAATGCAGAAAATTGCACGCCTGACTTTTTTCTCCTAAAGGCCTATAAAAGGAGAAATAGAAATGCTATTTACTAAAATGTGCATTATTATTTTTATGTATTTTAAATGATAAAATTGTATAAGATAGCTCAACAAAGAAACTACTTCAACTGCTCTGAGGGACACTTATCCATGGCATCTGCCTAAGTAGGGAGAACATTTTAGGGCTCTCAGTTTAATTGAGCTTCTTCATCCTGATTATGATGGGTGGTCTAACCAGAGAAGTGTTCGAGAAAGGAGTGCTCTGGGCTAAATGTTTTTGTCTCCCCAAAATTCATGTGTTGAAATCATGAACCCCAATGTAATAGTTTTAGAGATGGATTAGGTCATGAGGGTAGAGCCCTCCTGAATGGGATTAGTGCCCTTATAAAAGACTCCAGAGAGCTCCCTCATCCCTTTGCCTTGTGAGGACACAGCGAAAGATGGCCATCTATGAACCAGGAAGAGATGATCCTGGGAGCCCTCACCAGACACTAAATGTGCCAGAATTTTCTGGCATCTTGATCTTGGATTTCTCAGCCTCCAGAACTATGAGAAATTTCTATTGTTTATAAGCTACTCAGTCTATGGTATTTTGTTATAGCAGCCTGAATGGACTGAGAAGGAGCTAGTCCTGCTTTCTTTCTCCTCCTTCTTGATTCCAGATAGGCAATGACAAAAAATATCCATGCCACGTTAAAACCCTTTGCACTCGCTTGCTTTTTTCTCGATTCCTTTATTCTAATGCTAACCGTGTCGAGTCACACTCGACATCCGAGTGCAAAAGGTTAATGGGTTTCACCATTTTTCTTGTTGTCAATTTTATACAAGTAATGACTTTCCTTTTACATTACTGAGAGAGCTCTTTCATCTTTGAGGATAGAGACTATATGTATCTCTGTACCTTAGTTTCTTCATTTATCTGATTGGGCCAATAATTGCCATTCTTCTTACCTTAAAGGGAAGTTGTGAGGTCTCCAGAGTAAAGATGCTTTGAAAAATGGAAAGCAGTAATTCAGTGTGAATTGTTTCTCTTTACTTTCTCTTTTACCATTGCACAGTAACTAAGAAGAATAGAGGAAGTAATTGTTGAATGACTTCAACGATTCAAATTTCAAAGGTAACCTCTCAGTTAGATTGCAATGGCCATTATGATTCTCAACAGGTGAACAAGGCTGATCAGTTCATTCACTGCAAGGTTAGAGAAGGAGAGCTGCATAATCGCCCACTTCTTTCCCATGATGAGACCAATGCTTTCTCTTAATTAAATCAACCACTGTCTTCTTCCAAATATACAGACCAATGGGCAACATTTTACTTACAATAGATATATAGCAGGTTTCTTAACTTGGCACTAGTAACATTTTAGGCTGTATAAGACTTTGCTGTGGGGACTGTTGTGTGTTGTAGGATGTTTATCAATATCTCTGGCCTAGTGGCCAGTAGCAACTCCTCTTCCCCAAGTTGTGAAAACCAAAAATGTCACCAGACATTGGTAAATCTGTCCTTGGGACAAAATTGTTCTTGCTAGGCCACTCCTAGCCCAAGAAATATAGTTCTTCAATTGAAAATATGAGTGAATGAATGAATGAATGAATGAATGAATGTAAAAAGAAGAAAAAGACTTGAAAGGGAGTTGTTGTACTTCATCAAACAAAGTCTCTTACATTCTTTATTTTTTAATATTCTAAATTAGTAATAGAAATAGAGGAAATACATACATATGTGTATCTGCTTTCCAACTCTGCATGTACACACACACACACACCACACCTGACCTGCAATTTCAGGGATCTCAATATTCCTAATTACAGCATTGGGAATATGGATTGAGATACTAAGGTACTAGGGTAGTATACAAATCAATTGTTAACTATCTGTTGTTTCCTGGAGTCACTCATGTAGCAACTATTATAGATTACCTACTAGGTACCAAGGTCTGTGTTAGGCACAGGCTGGTGGATTTAAACACATGACTAGCTATCTATAATATGAAGTAATACAATATATGCTGCTATAATGGAATTAAGTACATATTTCTATGAGAACATAGATTAATTCTCAGGGTGTGGGCGGTTTTGGAAGGATTCTCTGAGGAACACAAGAAGTATCCCACAATTAATCATTTGTACAGGTTTTCCCAGCTGTGTGTACTTCCTAAACAATCTATCATTTGTTTATGTTATTCTATAATTTTTAAGTGCTAAGCCTTATCTACTTAATTGGTTCTCTCTTTTGTGTTGAGAAGTAGCAGGAAGGCTATTTGAAAGGCATTGTGTTTGGTATGCCACATGCTATGACAACGAATAAAACAGACATAGTCCCTGCCCTCGAGAATTTAAAGCCTGTAAAGCAAAATTCTAGGCTTTTTCCTTCACTCACTTTATGTATAACCTTAGGTAAGTAACTTTATCTCTCTAAATCTCTGTTTCCCCAGGTGTAAACTTAGGAGGTAGGATGAGATGATTTCAATGAGTCAGCATCTGACCTTCTGTTATTCCACATTTATTTTATCCCCACAGACTTTAAATCACTAAGTCCTTAACAAAAAGTCAATTCCTATTTGGTTGGGGGAAACATAATGAATGGAAAACTCATCCTATTATAGGCCCAGGTTCTGAGACATGGCACCACCTTCTTGGGTGACTAGATGTATCCATTGGAAAGTAAGGGAGCTTAGAGGAAATGAGAAATAAAAAATGTGGAATGTCGGGTTCTGAAAATACTTATTCTGTTAGTGCTGAGGCTCACATCTGGGAACATTATTTTAGTCTTACAAGGTTCATTCCTGTGTAGGATGTGTAAGTAAAAGTTCTTTATCCCACAGATATGAACCAAAGATATCACCCTAATAGGTGATTTATAGCTAACCTATTTTTCTGCCCAGCAAAAAATTTGAATATTTGTTCCTCTGGCAACAACTTAATTACCACTAATGTAGTATAAATAATACATAATAGTTATAAATCATAGTTATAATTCTTGACCTGGATACTGTATACATTATCGAGCTCTTTCTCATATAGTATCTCATTTATTCCTTCTAATGATAATATGATAAAAGTTAGGCAGGGGTAATAATTCCTATTTTACAGGTAGGAAACTGAAGTTCAGAGAGGTTAATTAACTCTTCTGAATTATCACAGGTAAGAAGTTGCAGGGCATGATTCTAGTCCAGATTTATCCACAGAAATATTCAAAAAATGAATAAGAGGACACAAACCACAGAAAGCCACAGTGAGATAAAATGTTTGCAATACACATGCTAACCATGAGTCTACAAAATATATAAGGAACTTCTACAAGTCAATAAGTAAGAGATAGAGAACTCAATAGCAAAACACTTAAATAGGAATTTCCTAAGAGTATATCCAAATGACCAACAAGCTTATGAAAGATTGCTCACCTTCATTAGTCATCAGGGAAATGAAAACTAAGCTCACAATATGGTATCACTGTACATATACCAAAATGATTCAAATGTAAAAGATAGAACATATCAAAACATGTTGAACAATGGGAACTATAATTAGTTGAAACTAACTAATAGGAACAATGGTAATTTAATAGGAACAATAGTTAGTGAACATTTTGAGCAATAAGAACTCTACACAATGATGATGGGAGTGTACATTGCTGTGTACAGCTATTGACAAAAATAACATACAAGAATTTTTATAGAAGCACAATTTATCATAGTCCTAAACTGGGATAATCTAAATATGTATTCATCCATAGAAGGATGGACAAATAAATTGTGATAGATTCATATAATGGAGTATTATATAGCAGTAATAATAAAAGTTAAAACTGTAGTTAACAACATTGATCTATCTTATAAATGTGGAGTGTAATGAA
The DNA here is from genome assembly GCF_027574615.1 of Eptesicus fuscus. Classification (NCBI taxonomy): domain Eukaryota; kingdom Metazoa; phylum Chordata; class Mammalia; order Chiroptera; family Vespertilionidae; genus Eptesicus; species Eptesicus fuscus. Next base: position 5,645,858 of record NC_072491.1, read on the forward strand.
AGAAGTCCTGAGCAAAAGAGTTTCTACTGTACTCTTATTAGTGTTAGAAATAAGGATACTAGTTACCTTTTGATTGTGGTGACCAGAAGAGTGTACAGGAGGTTCTGGGATGCTGAAATGTCCAATTTTATAATAGGGATGCTGGTTACATAGTTTGATCAGTTTGTGAAAATTCATTAAGCTCTACACTTGTGGTTCATGCACTTTTCTGTATGTATGTTATTCTTCAATAAAATTTGACTAAATCCAAAAAAGAACTGAAGTCACATCATGAGTATCTCTGTATGCCAAAAAGAGAGATGATCTCATGAAAAATTACCAACAAATTTGGGACTAGCTTATTTAAGAGAATACTAGTAAAGAAATGCAGAAGCATAAAAGGAGATATATCAGCATGTGAATGGACCACCAGCTCATATGAAGAAGGAAAGCCTCAAGTGGGTTAAATAAATTGCTGAAGGTCCAACAGCTCATAAGTGGTTCAGCTGGAATTCCAATCCAATTCCTTTTATTCTATAACTCATGTTCCTTCAAGGACACTGTCCCAGCAGGCAATGTTTCACTTCAACCCTAAAACAGTGAACAATAGGAAAAGCAGAAGCAGGTAAAAAGGTAGATGCCATTGAGAGCAATTTTAAGTATTGCCTTTCACCATAACCTCTATGAGGATATAGTTCTTATCTATCTTGTTAGCTACTCTTTGACCAAGAATAGCTCTTTAACTGAAAGAATGAGTACTTGAGTGAATGAATGAATGAATGAGTGTGAAGGAAAGAGAAAACAGAGTTGGGAAGGATGTCATACTCCATTAAACTAACAACAAATTTGGGACTAGCTTATTTAAGAAAATATAGTCTTTGCTTTTTCATATTCTAAGCTAAGAAGTAAATAGAAATACTAGTATACAAATGTGTATGTTTGTGTGTATGTATTTATACATCCCCCCTTCTGCCACACACACACACACACACACACACACACACACACACACACACAGAAAACACACTTACTTGGCCTCCAACTTCAGGGATCTCAGTATCCCTAATTACAGCTTACATCGCCGGCTACACAGAAGCACTGCTGATTCCAGCCCTGGCAGGATTCCTGTTTAAACATAATTCCCAGAAATCTTAGGCAGCTTGCCATGGTAAGGAAACAATTTACGTCAGATTTTGAGCAGGGGAATCCGTCGAGGGTGGGGAGGAAGGCGGGGGCGAGTCGTTAACCATGGTAAGAGTGAGGCTTTTCATGGACCCTACAGCTCATCATTATTTCCCTGATTCAGGATAAGGACAAAGCAGTTATTATGCCTCTTTGGCTTACTATTGCCTCAACAGCTCTGCTCTGAAAGTCAATGGCTGCCTGAAGATTCCTTTGGGGATACCAAAAGAGTCTGGCTATGATGCTAAAGAATTTTCCTCTCTTTTGCTGGCGGCCTAGCTGGTTTGCCTTAGCTAAAAGATTTCTTTTTATTAATGATGGATGGCCTTTAATGTTCTGTTTAGTTCATAGACTGGTCTTGAAATGACCTGAGGAATGATTTAGTCCAACTTCTTCTCATTGCAGGAATTATTTGTATAACAAAAGATCCTTCTCCATTCGATAAATATTTATTCATCATGGCAGATATTATTAGTGTTCTACCTAATGCTTGACAACTCTTCATTTTTCCTTGTTGACAGCACTCTCATGGCTTTTTTTTTTTTTTTTTTAGTGGAAGCATTAGGTCCACATCCAAGCAATAAATTTTTATTGGTGTACGGCAATCATGATAATCCTATTCTCACTCTTTTAGCATTCTTGGAAGCCTAATGCACCTTCATTCTGGCCAAAAAGACCCATGAGAAGGAAGTTTTCCTGCAGAATTCTTGAAAAGGTTTTGATTTTCTGATAAAAAGGGACAGATACACTGCAATGTCCTTTACATTTTTTTAAAAAAATGTTTTTATTGATTACTTTAGAGAGAGAAGAAGGGAGAGAGATAGAGAGAGAGAAACATCGATGAGAAAGGAACATTGATCCACTGCCTCCTACATGCCCCACCACTGGGCCCTGACCAGGAATCGAACCAGTGACCTCTTGCTTCATGGGTCGATGCTCAAACACTGAGCCACACCAGCCAAGTGCAATGTCTTTTTTAGTTCTAGCCTTAAATGTGAATGTGATAGTTGCTACCTTGTGATCATGGAGATAATGGCAAAAAAGCTATGACATTATGGATCTCTTAAACCAACCCAGACAGGTTGTCATAAAGAGAAAACATGTCACTGTGCTCTTTTGGGGGGCAATAAATATATGCATTCAAGATAAACTATATTCCAGGTACTGTATTAGGGAGGACATGTGGTAGACATAGAGGTGATGGTCCAGATTCCCCTTTATGGAGGACTTGTTGCCCAGCAGTGAGGGATAGGGATCAGCAGACAGCCTCCAGTCTTCAGCTCCTTCAGGTTCTATATCAGCCCTGGAGAGCCACCTACCTTGAAGTCTCATCTTTCCTTGAGTGGGCTACATCTGTGACTAACTGAGGTAGGGATACACAGTCACAGTCATTTGGGGCCAGCGTGGAACACTCTGATGGGCAATACTTACTCCAGAGCTCCCCTCCAGGTTGACTGAGGGTTTGTTGAGCTGGCATTGCATCAATGGCCTTGAAAAGCAGTAGCAAGGAGAAACACTCCCAATGGGCAGAGTTTAGGCATTGCATCTGGTCATCACTTTGTGTGAAAAGATAATTGTCCAAGGTTAAAATATATACGAACACATGGGCAGTGGCAAATAGTCTGGCAAACTGGTCAGTGATATGGAAGGAAAAAGATTGGAAGATCAGGGACAGGAGTTTGGATAGCGGCCTAAGGATAAACATTTGATAGTAGGCACAATGTACCTTTGTATCACAGGTGGACAGCCACCTGGAAGTGTCTACCCTGGGAAAGGCCCTAAATAGCCAAGGACTAGTAGACAAAATGACTAGTCTAGCAGACGTTAGTCAGCCTCTGTCATCAGGCACCCCAAGTTTAGCATGACAGGCATATGTGTGATGGGCCAGGGTAGCAGAAGTGAAGACTGCATATGGGCCCTGCAGCATGGATTCCACTGACCAACGCTGATCACCTGCTGACAAGGCATCACCCTGGATAGCTAACCTGCCAGCAAAGGAAATGAACACTGAGCGCCTGCGATAGTTCTTGAGAAGACCAACTAGCTACTTGATTGCAAGTTAACCAGCTCAGGGTGGGTCAGTGGGTTTTACTCTCAGAAACAGACACGATATTTTGGGTTTGGATTTGTCTTTACTGCCTTGGGATTTAAGCTATCACCACTGTCTAAGACAGGCGTCCTCAAACCCCTGCCTGCGGGCCACATGTGGGTGTTTTTGCTGTTTTTTGTTTTTTTTTTTCTTCAAAATAAGATATGTGCAGTGTTCATAGGAATTTGTTCATAGTTTTTTTTTAAACTATAGTCCGGCCCTCCAACGGTCTGAGGGACAGTGAACTGGCCCCCTGTTTAAAAAGTTTGAGGACCCCTGGTCTAAGAGCTTACAGCATGGTCCAACAATGTGGGATTCCCATAAAACATGGCATTGGACGAGCAGACCCACTTTATTACAAAGGATACCTGAAAATGTTCTTTCTTGTATTGAGCAACAGTTTACTCTACTAACGCTGTACCTCTCAGTGTCATGGTGCTGACTTGATGGTATTATTTTATAAATATAGGCTCATAAATGTATGCCATGCATTCCTGGCCTGATCTCCTGGGTGAATGCTGGCTGAACTGCACATTTGATGATCTTAAGCCAGCTTTGGGCCTTTAGAATTATAACTCTGTCTTTCCTGTCCATTAAGAAGTGTGTACAATCCTAATGATTAATCAATAAAACCAGACACTGATTGTTAGGTCAGACTCCATTTTATGAATGAAATGTGGAGAATATAATAATAATGGGAACTAAAGAGTTCTTGTTTGTCATCATGTTTCCCCTGTGGGGATGTTCCCAAGGAAGGTCACGTCAATATCAGTAGCTTGCTTACTGAACAAGTCAGTAGACTCCAAAAATCCTTTAAAGGCTGTTTTTTGGAACCTAAATAGGTAAGTTGAAAGAGCCCAGGTTTGGGGAAATAGAAAGATCAGACTTTGATTCTCAGTTATAGCAGTAATTAGAGCAATTTTCTCATTCTCTCTGGACCTCAGTGTTTTATTCCATTACAAAGGGGTAATGATTTCTGCCTTAAGGATTCTTGTGGGGGATTAAATGGGATTTCCTGGCACTCCAAACACAGGAGTCTCCATTTTTAGGGCATCAAAATCCTGAGATTGGCTTCCTCTTCTTCCTTGGACTATATTATTTGACCTTGACCCAATTTCCATCTCCAGGCAACCACATGGATCTGTTAACATATCTTCCCTCAGAATGTCCAGTATCAATTCAATAGATAAATCCCTGACTGTTCTGGGTCACCTTTGAGTTATGAAGATGTACGAAGTGACTCTGATTTAATTTAGGTGATCTCCAAGTTTCTTCGGGAACATAATTACATGTCATGTCTTAGGAAGGACTACTTCTGGATGGACTGTTTATTACTCACAGATTGGTTTTAGTCACTGCCAGGTACCTTTCCTCACCTTATTCCAAATTTTGAGACTCAATATATTCAACAAATTCTTTTAGAATACCTAGGATGTGCCAAGCACTATGTGACGAGTTGGAGATGTGCATGCTAATAAGATCTGGTTCCTGGAGATGAGGTGCCAGGAATATAGACATTCCATTAAAATAAAAATGTGATCAATGCTAAAGCAGAATTATAACTAACACTTTTATGTCATTTTCTGAATCACATCTTCTTGAGATGCTGTAAGGCGGAAGCCCAATTTCCTGTTATCATGTTTTAAGGAAGAAACTCCTAGGAGAGAAATGAATTGGAATCGGAACATTTTTGACTTTTTGAGCCACCCTCCTCTCAAAAGAAGCACCTGATCTGAATGTGAAGTTTGTAGCTTTTTTTTTTTTTTCTTTTCGTCCTCCTTCTTGAAGCAGGCCTATCACTGCTGAGTTTCTACCGAGAGAAAGGTTTAATGTAAGGAAGATAGTGGTGGTGGAAAGGGTGTATTTGGAAGCCTTACTCTGACAAAATGTTAAAGCACTTTATAATTCAGCTTCAACGGTAATAAAACTTCGTTTTGTATTCGTTATTCTGACTCCCTCCAGACAGTTTTATTCTCTCTGCAGTTATTGCATGCATGTTCTCTATGAGTCAAGTAATTCGTGTTTGCTTTTCATGTTATTCAAATGTCCTGCATCCTTGCTGATTTTTTTTGTCTGCTTATGTCATCAGAACTTGAGCAAGGTATGCATTCATTTCTGCCAAATGACTGTGAATTTGCCTATTTTTCCTCTTAGTTCTGTTACTACTTGTTTTATGTAACTTGAAGCTATATCAGGTGGACACAAATTTAGAAGTGGTACATTTTCTCATATGTCGACCCTTTTATCAAAATACTGCACTTTTTTTTTTAATCTGTAGTGATGTTTGTTGCTTTAAAATTACTATATGGGCTATTAGTATATATAAAACTTCTCTTATTAATGCTTGCATTGTGTTTTCTTAAACATTTACTTTCAAGTTCTTTATATTCTTGTATTTAAGTTATCTTGTATTAAGTCTCTTTTAAGAAGCATATGGTTGGTTTATTTTTTATCTATGCTGTTAACCTTTACTTTTAAAATGGAAATATTTAGTCCATTTACATTTAAAGTAACTACTACTATTATTTTTATTTAAATGTACTTTATTCTACTAAACTCATTTTTTTCCATTTTTTGCCTCCACTTGGAGTAATTTTTAAAAATTTATTTTTATTAATTTACTATACATATGTTCTTTCACTATGTTTACATTATCCTAAAGAATTCAACTTAATTTTGTTCTACCGTATTGAGCTGTTATTATCTAATATTTTAATTCTACATATACTTTATATACCATGAGACATTTCCATTTATATACTTAATATTCACTTAGATTTACCCACATGTTTACAATTTCAGTTGCTTCTCATTCCTTCCAGTTTTTCCTAGCACCCCTCCTTTTCCTTCTTCCTGAAGAACTTCCTTAAGTAATCCCCTCGTGTAGGACTAAACATGAAAAATTCATTATTTTGTCTTTTACAAATATCTTTACATTTCACCTTTATTTTTGAAAGATATTTTTACTGAGTATAGAATCTCAGTTGGTAGTTGTTTTGTTCAACACTTTGAATATGTTATTTCAATTTTTTTCTGGCTCCTATATATTTTTTATGTAGTCAACTACCACTATTTCTAGTGTTGATGCTCATTTGAAATTATCTATCATCTATCAGTCTATCATATTAGCTGCTTCTAAGATTTTTCTCTTTGTCAGTGTTGGCAAATTTTTGACCATTATGCTTTCAAATATTATTTCTTCTCCATCTGCCTCTCTCTCTCCCCACTCCTCCTGGGGGTCTATATATGCTAGACTTTTTTGCTGTGTATTAAATGCCCCTTAGACTATTTTCTGTATCCCGTGTCTCTCTCTTCATTTTTGTGCTTATGGGTCAGAATTTTTTTAATGATCTATCTTCCCAGTTCAACATTTCTCTTCTGAACTTTGGAAACTATGCTGTTAAACACATGTATCGAATTTTAAAATTTCAATTGTCTTATTTTTCAGTTTTAGAGTTTCCATTTTATTTTTTATAGTTTTTAGTTTTCTGTTAAAATTCTCCATCTTGATATCTGATTTATTTAACATTTCAAGCATAATTATTTTGACGTCTGTGTCTCATAACTTCTATATCTGGCTCTCTTGCAAGGCTATGCTATTTTTTTCATCTTGTCTCTTCATATGCCTTATAACTCCTTTATTGATCACAGGACATTGTGTATGAGTGGTATCTTTTTCCAGAAAAGATTTATTTTGTTTCTGATAAGCCATTTGGGTAAGAACACATATTCTTAATTTGGTCTGAGATTAAATGGAATCTGTTCATTCCTTCCTAAACTGTTAGCCCCTCTTGTGTCCCAATAGCTAGAAGTGGGAGTGTTATGTTTTCCTGGGTCAACTTGAACTGAAATCAGAGGAAAAACTACTAGGACTACTTACCACCCTTTAACAACCAGCACAGAATCCAGGGACTGGCAACCGGAGGGAACAGACGTAAAGATTGGCTCTAGCCCTGACCAGTTTGGGTCCCAGGTTCGATTCCGGTCAAGGGCATGTACCTTGGTTGCGGGCACATCCCCAGTAGGGAGTGTGCAGGAGGCAGCTGATTGATGTTTCTCTCTCATTGATGTTTCTAACTCTCTATCCCTCTCCCTTCCTCTGAAAAAAATCAATAAAATATACATTTTAAAAATAAAAAGATTGGCTCTAAATACACATAAAGTTTGTAGAGATTGAGTCCCTTGGTGTTTTGTAGCAATTTGTATTCTAATTGGCGTCTATAGCTAAGTGGCTGCTTTGTTTTTAGGCAGAAGACTATTTCATAATTGTTGCTTCATAGGCTTTACAAGAAGTTTCAGGCCTGAAATTGACTTAATCAGGCACAGCTCTAGTGGGACAAGGTTGCCCTGGAAACAAGCATATAGAGCTTTTAGGCACTGGTGGGTATAAGACTTTTTATCATGTTTACATAGCAGGAGGACAAAAACATCTTTCTTACAAATGGATACTAAGAATAGAATCCTATCCTTCACATTTCAATTACTACCTTCTGGTAAGTATCACCAGATCACTGACTCCAAAATCTGATACTCTTTACATTCTATTTTGTGTGTGAGTGCGTATATGTGTATGGATTTTTAGATACAATACTTATTTATATATTTATTTTATTTATAAGCAGACATATATTTATATTATATATCTTTACATTTTGTTATCTATATAAATATTCATATATCTTCTCCCATTCAGCTTGGGGTGAGGGACAAACAAACATATGCCTCCCCACCCTGGGGTGGGGGTGGAGGGCGATGACACAACACCTAGGACTCCGTGCACTTGAACGCTCCAGCATCTTTCACTTCAGCTCTTTATACCCTCAGGTTTGACCACTGACACTCCGGCTTGGTCTCCCCAGCCTTCATCTAGATTTACAATCTGCCAACAGGAACATTTTGAAGGAAATACACACTGAATGCTAAAAATATAACCTATGAGTTTAGTCTTATTGTATAAATTGCTATTCAATTTCCCTTAGGTTTCTCTCTTTTCTCAAGTGTTGTAGTGCGAGCATTTGTTACTTTTGTAACATAATTTTCATTTTTTTTAAAAAAAACAACAACACGTGGCGTTAAAAGGATTACCTCCAAATGGGTCCTGAAAGTCTGTTGAATGATTCAGTTAAGTACTTGAGTTGTAATTAAATATTAAAATTATTTTGTCTTTTAAAGTAATAATTAATCAGCCCTCATCCTCACCACCTCTTAGTTTTCTGACAGTGTCTCAGGAATGGAATGTTATGCTTTCTATGCAATATTGCTTTCAAATCATATCCGAAGCCTTTTAAGGTTAATGTAGTACTTTAGGATAGACAGAACTTGTCTGTTTCAAGTGATGTCACCCAATAATGTCCACTCGTTTCTGCCTTTCTTCTCCATTCGGTTGGCTGGAGCCCCGTGGGGCTCACCCAAGGCTGCTAACCCGGAGACTCAAGAGAACTATCCAAACAGTATCCTCTCTTTGCAGTCTAAACGGGAAAGAAAATTCACAGGCAAAGTAATAATAGGTGTGCTGTGCGCGCGAGCGTTCTGAGAAGGGTATTGTCTGCACGGAGGAGCTGTGGTTTTGGCTCCGTGGCCGATGACCAGAAGCCTATGAAGTTCAGGTCCAGAGAAACGGATTTGTGCCACCGCAGGCTCCTTAGGGCTGATGCTATCCTGGTGCTAAAAGGGAAACCTTATGTTCACCTCGGGGCTGCCAACTGTCCAGCCGCCATCCCCATCCGCAGTGGCAAGAAATGCTCTGAATCTGGGCTAGAGAAAACACAGCCAGAGCCAGGCGAGTCAATGAGCCTAATCATGATAATGCTAATAATAGCGAACTTTATTGAGTACGTACTGTGAGCCAGCACTGCTGAGAGCAGTCCATGCCTCATTCCATTTAATCCTCGCTACCATCATAGAGCCGGAGCTGTTATGACTGTTTTGCACGTAAGACATGAGGCTCAGATGGATTAAATGATTTGTCTACGGTCGCTCAGTGGGAAAGTGGTAGGACTCACCTCTAGGCAGCTGCCCAGGACCCCCACCTCTGGCTTTCCCACCTCTGAAGTCCAGCCTCTCAGAGGGGCATTCTGGTCCGTCAGGCGGTGGCTCGGAGCCTCCCACTCTCTCCCCAATCAGGGCCTCCTCTCCCTGTCACCCCACGATGCTCTTCTCTGCTCCTACCAGTTCGGGCTCCACTCCCTGAGCACATCTTAAACTTCTAAGATCCTTTGTTTTTGCTCCTTACTTGTGCCTTACAGGTACTTTCCCTTCTGTGCCAAATCAACTTTGCCCTCTATCAGTTCTTTGTGCAAATATCACTTCCTCTAGGAATCCTCTTCCCCCTTCCAACTCTTGGCCTCCTTAACTCGGTTCTCTCAGCACCAAGCTCATATTTTAGCACAGAGTTCAACCAACTATGGTCTGTGGACCAACTCGGGGCTGCTGCCTGGTTTTGTATGATCTACGAGCTAAGAATAGTTTTTATATTTTTAAATACTTGGAGGGAAAACATTAAAAGAAGAGTAATATTTCGTGACACATAAAAATTATATGGAGTGCACATTTCAGTGGACATAAATAAAGTTTTATTGGTATAGAGCCATATGCTTTTGTCTATGGCTGCTTTTGTACAATGGCAGAGTTGAACAGTTGCAACAAAAGACATATAACTCAAAGTCTAGTTGTTTGCTATCTGGCTCTCTATACAGACAATTTGCTAACTCCTGCACTAGAGCATTGTCATGTGATGCTTCAGAATAATGGGCACCCATGCATTGCTGAGTTTTATACCACATGTGCCAGCACAGGGCCTGGTTCTCAGGAGACAATTAATTAGTGAACATATGAAATGAAAGTGAAGTGAGTGTAAAGAAAAGATTCTACACCAAGAACCAGGAGTCTTGGACTCCAGTATCATTTCTGTCTCTTACTGTTATCTGTATCCATCAGCAACACTCAAAGTTTGATCAACAATTTTCATAAAGGGATAGTGATTCAGCAATTCAGAGCTGGTAGCAGCCAACTTGTTACTGTCTGTGGACCAGACGGGACCAGAGGTGGAAGCAGTTTCAGGGTTCCTGACCAAGAAAGTCATGCAGCGTCGGCCACCTTGGGAGTGCCTATAGTCTTCCATAGAGATGCACAGCCAGTGATAGAAACCTGGGAAGGAGCCAAGGAAAGAAATGCCCTGACCTCAATCTCCTCCCTCTTCCCATCTTCTGCTGGCTCTCCCTGCTGGTGAAAACCGCCCAGGCACTGGTCCTCTGTCAATGTCATGTGTGGACGTTGGCCCCTGTAAGGAGAAGCAGGATGAAGAAGATAGTCACTGGAGGAGCAAGGGGAAGATATCCTATGCACAAACTTAGTGACAAGTCACCTCTATTCTTCAGGCTTCGCTTCTCTTCACCCATAAAATGGGCAAGTTGGATGATAACATTTTATAATAACAATAACTAAAACAACAACACTAATAAGAGTTCTTTGTTGAGACCCTATTATGATCCATTCATTCATTTTGTCAAATAGCCTTCGGAATAAGTAGCACCCCCATCATACAAATCTGGAAAATGAGGCTCAGAGAAATGTTGCACGATACTTGTTCATACTGCTAATAAATTGCCCCATTTGAAAGTACATTTTCCTGAAGTCCCTCTCTCACTATTATTTACCATAACCCAAATCTAGTTGCCACTGGTTGGGGCAATAGTGTTTTGGGGCTTCTGCTGTCTTTCAAATGAAACTCCTTAGGCTACCTGGTCAGCTCTTCTGGATTCACTGAATTCAAACTGCCCTCCCTGATCTCACCTCTAGTTTCCTTTGGACACCAAATCCAGGCACGGTTCCCCCTGTACCTCCCTGAAGGATCAGACTTGCCAACAAAACATGTGCCCTCCCCCCAGCACAACCTCACCTCTTTCTTGTTACTATCATAATAGAAGACTTGGGACCTCCTTCTGGTAATAGAGACCTCATCGGTAAATTTAGCCTGGTGACAGATGTACCAGTGTTTTCCAAGAAACACATTAAACACCGAACATTAATAGGTCTGAACCCTGGTATGTTTATTTATTTATCCTGAGCAATTTGCTCAACAGTGGAACTCTTGTACATCATAACATGGATGTGATTTCTTAATTATTCATGCCATTAATAATTGAACCCATTAGTAACACTGTAATACCATTAATAATTGAGTACATAAAATGGAATTCTCTGGAATTAATTTATTATCATTAATTTTCTGTGCCAGATCACCAGAGCTCATTAGAATGGTGGTCAGGTTCTGCGCATCAAATTATTTAACTAGTCATCTTAAGAGGCCAAGGAATTGTGGAATTTACTTCAAGCACTTCCTTTCCTTGCCATTACCATGCCTCCTTTGTCCTTCCTCTCTCCAGAAAAGGGGAAAGGCTTCCACAGAATTCAGCATATCTCACCACTGGCTTATCCAATGGAGCCTAATGATGAGAAGGCGGGAAGAACAATGCCAGTGGGACTCCAAAGCCTTGCAACCAACTGCTCTGAGAGCAAAAGTCCTCCCAAGCAAGGTCCAGGGCTCAGCCCCATTCCTGTCATAGATCCCAAGGACTGGGACTGCTCCCCTTCCCTGATTAAAGCTTTGGCCACCGTTCCCTCCTCCAGAATCCCTCTTCCTCAAACTGACAAAAAAAAACATATGCCTGTCTCCCTCCATCTTCCCTTGATGTTACCCCCAAAGATGAGCCAATTGACTCTTCTAAGAATTTCAGACCCAAGGATAACAGAGACACTGGAAGGAGAGAAGAGCTTGCATGCAAGCTCAGTTCTTTTGGTTTTACAGAGCCCCAATCCTCCTGCAAGGTATTGAAATTCATTGAACCTAATTTCCTTATCTACAAAATGGCTCAGTGCCTACAGCAAAGGTAAGAGTGGTTGCCATGGAGACACTGCATCACATGCCCATTCTAGGAAGGTCCTGTTGCCCAGGTGAAGAGAGGGTGAGCCTCCAGATGTCAGCACCTTTAAGGTCTGCTCAGGTGTGAAGAATTGCCAACTCTGAGGTCACAGCCTTCCCGGGTAGGTAAGTCCCACATCCCAGCATGGGTCTCTGGGCAGCATCCAACCCCATGGGCACATCTTTAAAAGCAGGAACACTTGCTCTTAACATCTGACAAGACCAATCCTTTGTGAAGTTTTGGGTGCAATATCTGGAACAATGGACCACAGTGATTCTGCTCTTCCCCCCCTCCCCCACGCCAGCTGAGCCAAGTACAGCTGCCCACTAAGCCCACTGGGATCTTCTGACAAGAAAATTAATGTGATATATTCCTCCCATGAACTCCCATAGCGCTCCATAACTTCCTAATGGTGCTTTCCACATTCCAGCTAAAGCGATTGCCGAACTTGTCTTCTCTCTCCTGGACTTTGAGCCTCAGGCCCCATGACAGTGGCTGGCATATTTTTGTGTGAAGAAATGAGGGAATGGATGGCGCATTGCAAACTGCACGTCCCTCTCTTGTGTGCCTTAAAATTTAAGAGAGTTCCCAACTAAAATGGGTTAAGCATCTGTGAAAACCTGTGACATCAAAATCCTAGGTTCTTTTCCTGCCTCCACCTGAAATCCTAGGATCTGTTTTGCTTAAGTCTCAGTTTTATTTGGGCATGAATAAATCGGCACACTAGACAAAATCGCTCTAGTAATTATTTCTAGGTGAAACCGAGAATACTTGGTGTCTCTGTTTAAACACTGTCTCATCCAGTCTTTGAAATGATCTCAAAAATGTGTCAATATTATGATTCTAACTTGTATTGACGTTTTCTGATAAAAAGAAATAAACGAATGTATTTTTAAAAAATATATATTTTTATTGAATTCAGAGAGGAAGGGAGAGAGAGAGAGAGATAGAGAGAGAGAGAGAGAGAGAGAGAGAGAACATCAAAGATGAGAGAGAATCATTGATTGTCTGCCTCCTGCATGGCCCCCACTGAGGATTGAGCCCACAACCCGGGCATACCCTAACCGGGAATCAAACCATGACCTCCTGGTTCATAGGTTGATGCTCAACCACTGAGCAACACTGGCCAGGCATAATAGCTGATATTTATTACTGGTGGATTGAATGATTCGGTTAGCTTTTTAAGGTCTTTGAAAATTTTATCTGTACACACTAAAGCCTTTTTCTCTTGTGTCCCTGGAGGTATGTATAAGCAGATACAAGCATGTGCTCTAGAATGCATATTGTGGCTTCTTTTCCTTCCCTCTGACCTTGTTTAACCCTCCTTCTGGATTTAGTCTTCCTGATGAACCAGAAGGGAAAAATTCATAGTACCACCTGGTTGCTTCAATGAAGGATACCAAACCCTCGAGATAGAAATCGTCTTGTCCCTGATGAAACTTATCAACTATTAATTAGTGCACTCAATTGACCAGGGATCCACCTGCATCAGATATTAAATTCTATAGGGAAAAGAAACATCTGGGACTCAGAGGCCCTTGAATTGGAAACTCTTTGCCTTCCTGTCACTGAGGTTTGAAATTGGGTACTGCTCTATATTAAGTTGAAAACTCATTTCCAACTTAAAACTTTAGGTCTTATATTAGCATGTGTTGTCATCTAGCATACTAACTGATGACTCACTCATCTGTTTATTGTTTACCTCCCTCTAATATAAATACATTCTATGCATTTAGGAATGTTTGTGAGGAGTGTCTAGAACAGCAAATGTTTTATTTGTTGAATGAGTGAATTTCTGAATTTTTAAACTTGTAAAATCTCAAATGGAAGGGATCCCCATTGCCATCTAGTCTAACTTGCTTCAGTACCCCTCTAAACAGCTATCACTGTGAACATAAATCATTCCAGGAAAAGGGGCTCACTCTCTTCCCGAAAGGCAACCTTTGCTTTAATTAATCATGCTTTAATTGTGGCATAGAATAAGCTTACTCACAGGAAAGTGTTTGCATAACATACCTATTTTTGTATTGGTTACAATGGGTTGATGCTTACAGCTACCTCAAAGAGTTAGTATTTTACATGAAGTTAAATTATTACAAACATTTTTTGAATCCCTCCTATAAGTGATTTGTTTACAATAATTTTAATAATAGCGCAACACAGTATTCTTTAGTGTACCCATTATCTAGATGAGCACAATGAGCTTCAGAGTGAGTCTTAAGACACTCAGCTAAAAAGCAGAGAATTTAAGTCTACTATTGTTATTATGCTAATTGCAGAACACTTACACAGCTTGCCCAATGCTTTAACAAATTTATCTCACTCAAAATATATTAGCATACCATGAGTAAGGGGTTATTCACCGTGAAACTAGAGCTCTGAGTCACATTCAGGACGATAAAGAGTGGAGTTGAGCCCTAGCCGGTTTGGCTCAGTGGATAGAGCCTCGGCCTGGACTAAGGGTCCCGAGTTGAATTCCAGTCAAGGGCACATGCCCTGGGTTGTGGGCTTGATCCCCAGTTAGGGGCATGCAAAAGGCAGCCAATCAATGATTCTCTCTCATCATTGATGTTTCTATCTTTCTCTCCCTCTCCCTTCCTCTCTGATATCAATAACAATATATTAAAAAAAAAAAAAAAGAGTGGAGTTGAGTTAAAACAAGTTAACTGGATATAAATTTCATATTTTTTTGGCAATAATAGCAGCACACCACTATAAAAAGTTGGTCTGAGTCTTATATTCTATCAACTCCTTAAAATGATATTTATTTTAATCAATTAACAAACACATTCCTATCATAAACCATGACTGGAACTGAAGGGGTAAAGATGAACAAGGCATAGACCCTGCATGATATGAGTCCATTACTCATTGGAGAGAAAGGGACATTCACAGACAGGTTCAGGAACACCATGGAAGGTAGTGGGGATTGGGTTTCATGCTGGCTTTGGAAAATCTGGGCAGGGCAGGTGCTTCGTCTTGCGAGTCTTTGCAGTTATTTGTGAACACATCTTTCTCCCAACTACAGTGTCACTATCTGGAGGAAAGGAATGATATCTGGGCATTTTGACATCCTCTTAGCATGTGGCACAGAACTTTGTCCAAAGCTGGAGCTGGCGATGGTGGTATTGTTGTATAGCACAAGCTGCTCAACTAAATCAATAACCCTCCATACAACCCTACATGTGGTAGGTCTAGGCCGTTGTGAAAGTGTCTTCATCCAAAAAGGACTTCTTGAACTGGCTAGGTGACTCTGTAGAGAAGTGAGCCACCAAATGAGGGGCTGAGACTCAGAGAGGTAAGGTGGGGCGAGAGACAGGGCCAGGTAACTGGAGCTACAGGTAGAGGGCTCCCAGTGGAACTTCTCATAAACTTAGGGAAGCACTGCAAGGAGACATCATCCCTAGTGGGAATCTTCCACCAGAGGGCACAATGACCAGAGTATGTCTAGGCCCTCCTCAGCTCTGGGAGAGCCCAAGGCAGCCTGGTGAGGGAGAAAGAGAAAAGAAAGAAAGGAGAGAAAAGAAGCTGACCTTGCATATTTCCTTCAATGCAGGGCCCCAAGCATGAAGCAGGGCTCGACATTGGCATGGAAGGCAAATCTTAAATGTATTAGTGGGTGGTGTTATGTACTAGACTGGATACTTTAATTATTAAAATGAGATTGTTTTCTTGCCTGGCGATGATTAGAGGATATGTTATTTTCTAGAATATATTTTTATTGATTTCAGAGAGGAAGGGAGAGGGAAAGAGAGATAGAAGCATCAGTGATGAGAGAGAATCATTGATCAGCTGCCTCCTGCATGCCCCCTACTGAGGATGGAGCCTGCAACCTGGGCAAGTGCCCCGAACCAGGGACCCTTCAGTCTGCAGGCCAACGCTCTATTCACTGAGTCAAACCAGCTAGGGCTAGAGGATATTTTAAAATCTGAGATGATCTGGAAAAGTTAAAGGCCTGCCTCTAGAAGTCCATCACACAGGTTTAAAGGGACAGCTAACAGAAATAAGAAAGCCGCTTTCTGTTTATAGACTCTTACATAGCATTGATGTAATACAGATTACACAATTGTGAGTCTGGCTTTATCATTTAGGGTTATAATATGATCACTTCCTCACACTAAAAAAAGAAATTCCATAACGATGTCATGGCTGTATAATGTCCCATTTCAATGAATGTGCTTCCCCAGTGATGGGATGTTTGGGTTGTTTCAAGTAATTTATGTTTTATACTCAAAATTGTTGCATGCACAGCCATATAAGCCAACTGAAATGAGTGAAGTTGAGTTCTAATTCTTTTTTCATGAAGCACTGGATTAAGTGAATATTACTGCTCACCCAGGGGAATGGACCTGAAAATTAGATTTTCAAGAAACTTGGGCTTCTTTCAAACAAGGGGCTGGTTGTCCCACATGAATTAACCTCAGAAGGATGCTAGACAGGAAATGGGAGGAGGTGCTTGGCGGCTGAGAGCAGGGCTCTCAGGTATCCCAATTAGCTCAGCTGTAAGCTCTCATAGAAAATAGCAAAGATGCCCAGGGTTTAACAATGAGCAAAACCCCTGAATTACTGGTATTTTGATTCTAGGATAGATAGTGTATGTGAGTTAAGAAAATCCCATTTCCCCCAAAGTCATAGAACACACCTGCTTCACTGCGCCTAGGACCAGCATTATTTCATTAGGGCTATAAAATACCCTTGACCGGTGAGCAAGACAAACTCACTAACCCATTTAGCAGGTAAGGAAACTGAGGCTCAGAACATTTCCAAACACACTCTATTCACAATCTTTTGTTTGGTAGCAGTGCCTGGGGACCAGACTCAGGCCTTCCCTCTCCTTATCTACCATCTATCCATCTATCTATCTATATCTATTCTTTTTTTTAAAATATATTTTATTGATTTTTTACAGAGAGGAAGAGAGAGGGATAGAGAGTTAGAAACATCGATGATAGAGAAACATCAATCAGCTGCCTCCTGCACACCCCCTCTACTGGGGATGTGCCCGCAACCAAGGTACATGCCCTTGACCAGAATCGAACTTGGGACCCTTCAGTCCGCAGGCCAACGCTCTATCCACTGAGCCAAACCGGTTTCGGCTCTATATCTATTCTTGACACTATTTGCAATAGAGCTGTCTGCCCATATCCATGGTTTCACTTTCTATTGTTTAGGTCCGCGGCGGGCAAACTGCGGAAACTGCGGCTCGCGAGCCACATGCGGCTCTTTGGCCCCTTGAGTGTGGCTCTTCCACAAAAATACCACGGCCTGGGCGAGTCTATTTTGAAGAAGTGGCGCTAGAAGAAGTTTAAGTTTAAAAAAACTTGGCTCTCAAAAGAAATTTCCATCATTGTACTGTTGATAGTTGGCTCTGTTGACTAATGAGTTTGCCGACCACTGGTTTAGGTTATCGATGGCCAACCACAGTTTGAAAACATTAACCATTTGCACACCATAAGCGTTTATAGTTGCAAGCGACCAACCTTTTTTAATTAAATTCAAAATATTGTACCAGTTAACTGGTTAAATGGAAAAATCCTAGAAATAAACAATTCATAAGTTTTAAATTGTGTACCATTCTGAGCAGCGTGATGAAGTCTCGCGAGTCTTGGGAGTCTCGCGAGTTCCGCAGCATCCCGCCCCGGACGTGGCTGTTCCCTTTTCCGGCGTCTTCCCTCCGCTTGTAGCCATGCTATTTATCAGATCCGTACCCTGTCGGGTATCTTAGTGCTGGTGTTCAAGACACCTTGATTGTACTTCGAAATGACCTCCAAGTGCGAGAAAAGTGATGCCTGAGATTCGGAGGCGCCACGGAGACGCCGCCAAGTGCTTCCTGTAAGTGAAATGGGGAAAGTTCTGGACTGACTTAAGGAAAGGGAAAGCTAGATGCCGAGGTTGCTCAGATCCACCAAACTGGGACGAAGGAAAGAGAAATTTGTGCTGTTTTGCTGTCACACCTCAAACTGCAGAAGTTCGGCCAGATGAATGATAAGTGCTAGTTAAGATGGAAAAGGCGTTAGAACCCTAGCTGGTTTGGCTCAGTGGATGGAGCCCTGGCCTCGGACTCAGAGTCCCGGGTTAGAATCCGGTCAAGGGCATGTACCTGGGTTGCAGGTTCCCTGGCCCTGTTTGGGTGAGGGTAGGAGACAACCAATCGATGTTTCTGTCCCTCCCTCTCCTTTCCACTCTCTCACTCTCTCTAAAAAAGAAAATCAATGGAAATGTATCCTCGATAAGGATTAACCAAAAAAAAAAAAAAGAAGAAGAAGAAGAAAAGAAAGAGAAGGCATTAGATCATTAGATTTGTGGGTAGATGACATGAACTGAAACCGTGTCCTGACGGAGGGCAGACATTGAGCCTGAACGAAGACTTCAGCAAAGGGTCCCCTGAAGTGAGGGACACGGAGCCATTGACAGCAAGTGAGGGACAGTGTAACACGGACTCAGTATTGGGTTTGGCATGTTATCCTCTCACATCATCACAAGAAGAAGAAGGGTGAGTACAGTATTTTGAGAGGGAGACAGCATTCACGATAATTTTATAGCATATTGTTATAATTGTTCTATGTTATTATTGTCAGTAATCTCCCTGTGTCTAATTTAGAAATTAAACTTTATCACGGGTATGTATATATAGGAAAAATGCAGCATATACAGGGTTTGGCCATCTCTGTGGTTTCAGGCATGGAATGGGGGGCGGGGCGGTCTTTTAAACATATCCCTCGTGGATAGGGGGCTCCTGTAATCTGGTGTGTGTGTGTGTGTGTGTGTGTGTGTGTGTGTATGTAAAATCTTGATACGGTTTTCAGTAATCTCGGACTGGAGTGGTTTGCTTGGATAATGAAGGCCTTGGAATGAGATGTGGTCTGATTTCACTGGTGCAGGGCATGTTATACAATTCTTCAAATTCTTGAATTTCAAGCCAGAGCCGTGCATTGAGCAATTAGGGCTACTCAGTGAAGTATGGCATCGCAGAGGGAGAGAGCTCTCTTCAAAGTGCTTTTTAGAATACACAGTGTTTCCTTCCCTTGATGAATACAGTGATCTAAGCGTTCCATTATTCAAACATGGGGTGAATAATAATAAGGCGCTTGGCTGGAACTATTAAGGAGGGAAATACACTGGGAGGGGTTTATAAGCCTTTGTATTTAAACTTGTTCAACCTCTCTTTTGGAGAAAACATTCCCAAGACTTGATTTGCCTCCTTTGCTGCATGGTATTTTCTTTTCAAAGGTGCAGGTCAGTGTTGCTGAGAAATCCTGGCTGTCTCCAGGGTAAGAGGCAATGGGTTATGGGATCATCAGAAATAAAGACAGGGAATAGTTGCAAGGCTATTCCTTTGTCCTGTGGGGACAAATGCTGGATCCCACCCTCTAATATGTTCCTCATGTGGTCTAGATGAGTCTGATTTCAGTGGTGGGTGTAACCAGAGACCTTTGCCCTCACATTCATTGCAAGCGGCTGTGGACAACAAAGTCCACTCGAGGACTGACGGGGAGCCCTCTTGGAATGAATGTAATCCAAAACCCATCACTGAGTTTTATTAGAACCAGGGAAGGCGACAGCACCATTGGTCACAAATCCAAAGAAGCTCAAGGAAACCCACGCGCTTCGGGGACTAATGCAAAGCTGTTGCCAATGCCAGTTTTTTATTCCGCTTTGACTGAAGGCAGGAGAAAGTGCTAGGATTGTTGAATTAGGGCCACTTACTTTGTTTTGTTTTTTGGTGTTTTTTTTTTTTTTCCCCACGCTTCTGGAAAATGTGACCACAAAACCTCAGACAGACAACATCTTCTGTTAGTTTCAATTTGACACGTGTCAATTAAGATAACTCAAAACACGTACGAACACTAAGTAGCACTTAGCTTTAGCTTCATTTGTTCCTTTCTTGGCAACCCACTTATTTTTTATTATTTTTTACAGGAAAAGGTAGATCTGAAAGAATTAATGGAAGGATCTGTAGACCGAGAGTCACAAGACATAGGTGCCAATGTAACTTTTATCAGTTAGTGGGATGTTAACCCCAGGACACATTTTGAACTCTGAGCCATAGAAATAGCGAGGGTGGGCATAAACAATCTGATGATTTGGGGTCCAGCATGTCCAGATGAGAAAAAAATGTTACAGATGAGAAAAAATTCATGTGTTTCACCAAAAAAACAGACTTAGCAGGTATGGAGCTAGACTACACTTCAGCACTGAGACTCAGTGCCTGTGCTGAGTCCACTCCACAGTGTTCCGTCCCTAGAACAAACGTAAGTTTTCTAGATTGTGCCATTTAAAGAGGATGCCTCCATCTTACCCAAAATCCATGACAGGTTTTAATACATTTTAGATTTTGGAGTGACCAGATCAGATTTGAATTTTTAGAGGACATTAGCATTTCCATGTGATGAATGCAATTGAAGGGCACAGGAATGGATTTGAAAAGGCGAGTAAGGATGCACTTATGTCGGTGGCTTTAACTAGAATGAAGAGGATACAATAAAAGGTAGAGAAAAGGGGACGAATTCGAGAAGTGTTTAGGGAGTATAATCAATCATTTATAGTGATGTGTTCCACATAGGATGAGAAAAAATCATGATTCAAGATTCAGTTGCAAGTTTCTGTTTTTAATAGCGTTGGATGGTAAGGAAACTAGCAGTTACCCATATAGAAAACCCAGGGGAAAGAGCAAATTTGGGGTGGAATAGTCACAATAACTATGTTGTTTGGCATTTATTAAGCATTTACTGTGCACCAGAGACTGTTATTAGTGTTTTATATACATCTACTCATTTAATTTTCTAACAACTCTGAAGTATATACAGTTAGGAATAGAATAGTTTATATAACCCACTCAGGGTTCTATAGCTGGTCACCTAGCAGGACAGGTCTTTCAACACAGAAGTTCTGATCCCAGAAGCCTTGAGTTTACTTACTACCTAATTGGAGGGTCGCTGTCGGAAGGCTGAGTAGAAAGCGAAATGCATAGTTCAGAAGCTCAGAAGCTAAGTCTGAGCAAGAGAGATAAATCAGGGAGTCATTGTATTAGTCATGGTAGGCTGTGGAATCTCAGTGCGTTAACACAACCAGTGTTTATTTCTTGGCCACACAAAGGCCAATGTGGATGTTCCCTTCTGGTGGCTCTCGGAGGCAGCTCCCCTCTAAGGGTTGACTCTGCCATCTAAGCTTCTTCCAACTCATGGCTTCACCACTCGCTGGGGCTTCTTGGAGTCCTTCATTGATTCCTGTGCATCCAACTAGCTGATGAACTGAGAGAGTTTGGAGATTTCGCAGGATGATTTTAGGGGCCAGGACTAGACATGGTGTTCATCATTTCTACCGAAAGTTTAATGGCCAGAACATTCCATATAGCCCAACTGGCCTCTGACATTTAGCTGTGTGCTCAGGAGAAGAATGAATGGATTTTACACAAACATAGAGACGGCAGTTGAACCCATAGGAGTGACTAGGCTCACGTTGGGAATGACTATAGAATGAGAAAGATGGCCTCTGTCAGATAATCTGACAAGCTTCTTAGGATAATGGTGATGATTAATAATAGCTAAAACTTTTAGAGCACTTACCGTGTTCCAGGCATATTTACATATATTAATTCATGCACTCTTTACAAAAGCCCTTTGTGTCATGCCATCATATATTTTTATGGCTATAAAGAAACAAAGCTGCATATAGTAAATAACTCTCCCAAGGCCAGAGAGCTCATAAGTGACAGAACAAGAATTTGAATGCAGACAGTTTGGTTCCAGAGTCCGTGAGTTTAACCCATGTTTTATGCTGCATAATTACTAACTTCAAATACTTGAAAAATGTCACATTAATATGTAAGTATCCTTGCTATGGGTTCCCAAGGGATAGGACTATAACTAATAAATGGAATTTAAATGGTGGTAGATTTCAGCCCAAAAGAAGCTCGCTCTTTCAGCAGCGCTGTCTGAAAGGAAGCAAACTGCTTCCTGAGATAGTGGGGTCTATGGAGGTGCTCAAGCTTAAGAAGAACAAACTCCTGGCAAAAACATCAGAGAGAGGATTCTAGCATCCAATGAGTGTTTGGGAGAGATAACATTTATATTCGCCTCCAACCTACAAGAGTTAGGAAAATTTTTAAGTACGTATTGGCCAAGTTCGCCTTCTGAATGTATAACCCTTATACTAGTCTAAGTTCTGAATTAGCTACTTAAAGTAAATGTCAATGCCTGTATTTTCTAAGTATTGGATTAATGTCTGAAAGGAGGAGAAATCAGAGAAAATATGAAAGAGGTATCAGCCCCTGCCCTTGCAATTCTTACAATTTACTAAGAGAGACAAGACACACATCTTGTGTGTAATTCTTGTGAATCACCAGAGTACCCTACTTAGAATCTAGTGGAATGGACTGAGAAGTGATTTATAGATGGCAGAGGATGTCTCGGTTGGCTCAGGTGTGATGTGTCTTTGCTCAAAGTTCATTTTGCTTTGTATCAAGGTATTTCTACAACTTTAGCATGCGTCTGAATCATGTGGTGAGCTTGTTAAACCAACCTCAGCTTTCTGATTCAGTAGGTTAGCGTTGGGGCCCACAAAGTTGCATTTCTAACAAGTTCCCAGGTGATGCTGATACTGGGCAGGTGATCACACTTAGGGCATCACTGATCTAATAGAAGACTTATCACTCAATATCATAATCCTCTGTTTATGTGTCTGGCCCTCCATCAGACTGTGAACTCTTGGGACAAGGGCTGTCTGGTTTGTCTTTGTATTCTGAGGGTCTAACCCACTCCTGGTTCCTCAGTAAGTTTGTATTGAGTAAATACTTTGAAAGAAATGCTTATTTTCCTAGAAGTACAAAGGGGTAAAGACATTATCTATGGGAGTGAGGGGAGGAATCCTGTGTCTCCTCCCACAGATTTGGAAATGTGATTCATGCAAGGAGGTGTCTGAGCTGAAAAGCAACGTTATCTACACACAAACACCCCACTTCATATGCACCTGGGACTGCAGTCCTTGAATAAGCATCAGAATCGTGTCTCCTCTCTTTGTCATCATCTTTCTTCCTTTTCTGATTATCACAGCCACTTCATGGAAGGAAAAGACTCTTTCTGGTGCGTTGGCTGTAATTTCCCTCCTCCCGAAGTCCATTCCCTTTGGACTGTCTTTGGCTGAACTTTGCAATCTTCACTGAAGAGGGAACCCTTTCCCACTGTTCTCTGAGAGAGCAGCCCCTTTGAAGTCACAGCTGGCTGGACTAAACTCATTTCCTCTATCCACAATGTGTGTCTGATGCAATGTTGGCTGACGCTCCCTCTTGCCGGCTCCTGCTATTGAACCAGATCCAAGTGCAATGTTTAATGTGAGTGTTTGGCTTGGCTTAAATTTAGCCAAATCATCTGTACTTTGTTTCATTTGAAAGTTCTCTCGTTCTCCCCCCCCCCCCCCGCCTCTCTCTCTCTCTCTCTCTCTCTCTCTCTCTCTCTCTCTCTCTCTCTCTCTCGTCTTCCTCTGTCTTTCTCACTCTCTCAACTAGTTTATTCCAGATGTTTTAGATTTGCCCTTTTGTGGTCTACTCCACCCAGTTCCTAAATCAGTAAATCATTTTCATGCTTCTTCTAAAACCTAAGGAAAGAAAGTGCTCAATTAGAGAGAGCAACTGATTCTAGATTTCCTAGAGCTTACACTTAGGGATGGCTGCTCTCCCCAGGAAATACCTTTGAAAGATATGGGAAAATGTTTTGTGATTGAAAATACTTAGATTTGACTTTCAACTTCTTAGCATTTGGAATAAGAGGATACATGTAATGTTGATGTGCTGATATAAACACCCAAAACTCATCCTCTCCTTCCAGGTCCAAAATAATTGCTATTCTTGTTTGAAGTTGTTCTGTTACTTATGTATAAATAGAGATTCCTATTCTATGGACTCATGTGAGTGATAAAACATAGTAACATATAATATTCATAGCCTTTCCCCCTCTCCCATCCTCTTACCCTTTTCAGCCTGTGGGCTATGGTGATAAGTGTCAGGGTAGACAGAATGCAAGAAGGGAGAAATGTTTGCTTTATTATTATTAGGAATAAATAACTTCTTGAAAAAAAAAAACCCAATAAGTAACTTCTTCTTGAAAACCCCCCCACATAGATCTGATAGGGTTGCCTGGGAATTTAGAGAGAAAAGTCAATAAAGTCCCTGCGTTAAGAGAGTTTTAGATGTTTTTGAGAGAAGAGATGAGATATTGAGGACGGCTGATTATGTAAGAGATTTCAAAGAGAAATGGAGATTTTAAGAAATTTGTGTGGCCCTGGCTGGAGTGGCTCAGTTGGTTGAGCATCATCCCATGCACAAAAAGATGGCCAGTTTGATTCCTGGTCAGGGCACATGCCCAGGTTATGGGTTCAGTCCCTAGTCAGGGTGTCATCCAGGAGGCAACCGATCGATGGTTGTCTCGCACATTGATGTTTCTCTCTAAAAAATTAATAAAAACATATTGAAAATGAGACATTTCTCTGTGTGTTATTAATGTGGTTTCTCTTTGGTGCCTTTTTAAGTGACTTTACTCAACATTTAAGTCCTTTCCAAGACATTGGGGGGAGGGGGGTTAGATATAGGTTTTCTTTTGGATTTGACACCAATATGAGACCTACTATTCAGATTACACCTATAATACTTTGTGCTACCATTTTTCACATTTCATCCTACCATCTGTATGCATTATTTTCTGACGCCATACTATAGCAGAAAGAAATGATCTTTGGGGCCATAGGTTGGGGCAGTTCAAGTAGGCCATACTGTGTTTGGGAGAATGAGGTATGATTAGCCCTTTCCTTTCCCTCCCTACCTCAGTTGAAACTTCCAAGTTTACATCCCGTTACACACTCAGGTGCCATCATTTTCCTGTTTAACTGCCTCCAAATGAACTGTAACTTTCTTAAAAACTCTAGTGAAATGTCTTTTGTAAAGTCCACAATATAGCTGATAGGATAATACTCAGTGGAGTACATCTACAAAAAAATGGTTTTAATTAAATTGAATTCTTTGGGTTTGTCCTAATTAGCATATACATAGAGATATGGTATGGTTGAGTGTTCTATAAATATTTCTGAATTAAAGAAAATGAGTTAGCAAGAGCTCTGACTTTACTAATTGGCTATGTTAACTCAGGTGAAGCAGCATCTCGAAGACAATTTCCTATTTATCAAAGAGAGATTTGTTATCACCTCCAAGTCATTTTAGCTTTTAAAGCCCCACAATTTTGTAATTCTACATATGGATTTTTCTTATTATAATACATGTGTGTACCTTCTCTGGTCAAGTAAATGTCAAGGGGAATGAAGGTAGGGACCATGATACCTGTGTTTTTGTAGGTGTTAAGAGTTAATCAAATTGGTTTCACATTCAAAGTTCTATAAAGAACCCTAGTGTTTGGGATAAAAGGGTGTCAGTAAGATGGATCAAGGGTAATGCCAAGGATGCTACTGTTGTGTAGCCTTTCTAATTATTGGAGTTTTGGGTGAGTAGGAATCAGTTAAAGGACATAATGCCTCTATAGTATTTTTTTGGGAGGGTCTGCTTTTTGATTTCTCTTCTAGAGAGCGTAGTCTTTGTGAAGTTTGTGCAAATACAAGGTAGGTTCTTCAGGGTTTGGTAACTGACAAGTCCCACATAGAAGTGCTGTCCATGAGAGCACAAAAGATGGAATGAACCCTCTACCTGTGGGGTTCAGGGACGCTTTCTCAGGAGAGAGGAGCTTAGCTGAGTCTTAGAAAATGATTAAGCATTTATGTGACAGAAAGAGGAGGAAGAAAGATTACCTTAGGTAGAGGAAGAAGGAAGCATTAATCATCTCCTCTCTCTTATGGGATCTGCAACAGCGAAGAAAAAGGTAAGAATCAGAGATCTAAATATCAGCTGTAGAAATACATAACAACAGTAATGTACTTATCTTGGCATGCACAGATTCTCCTCTGAGATGCGTACTTTAGAGAAACTCGCACATGAGTACACATGGAAACATGCCACAGAATATTCATAGAAGAAGGCTATAATAGTGAAATATAGAAACCACCTAAATATCCATCACCATATATAGGTAATATATTAATCCATGGGAATGTTATAATCATTTAAGATGCATATACTAGCAATACATCTATCAACATGCATAAACCCTGACAACATAATATGCAGCAAAATAATTTTATGCAAATAAAAAGGAACTATGTGAATATACTGTTCATATATAAGGTATATAAATAAGCAAAACAAAATTTAATACTATTGAGGAATATGAGGAATACATATATAATATAGCTATGAAAGCACTCAGGGGAATGATAAAGCTTAGTGGTGGTCCCCTCTGCGATAGGAAGTGTTTGGGAGAAGAATGGGAACAAGAAGGGAAAATCAAAGAATTGCAATTGTATGAATGGTGTTTTAGCTCTTAAGCAGAATTGTAGAAGTGTTTTACTTTGTGGTATTCTTTTTTTTTTTTAAATACGTATTTTTTTACTGATTTCAGAGAGGAAGGGGAGAGAGAGAGAGGGATAGAAACATCAATGATGAGAGAGAATCATTGATTGGCTACTTCCTGCACGCCCCCAACTGGGGATTGAGCCCGCAACCCGGGAAGGTGCCCTTGACTGGGACCCTTCAGGGGGTTTATCCACTGAGCCAAACCAGCTAGGGCACTTTGTAGTATTCTTTAGCATTATTTTAATTTATTGGATGTCTGAAATATACATCCCATCGACATACACAAATAATCTTCTTTATAAGCTTTATTATGGGCAAATGTACATTGGCATATATGGCTTAGGACCAAGACCAAAACCTGAACTGACTTTGTCCACCTGGCATAAGGTGGAGAATCCATGCTCCAGTCACCTTGTCCCCGAGAACAGAGGCTGAGCTACTTGTCCCTATCCCATCAATCAGACACATCTTCCCTGGGCAGAGGCATTAAGTGAGAGGCGAAGAGGTCAGAAGCATTTCCTCTATGTTTTTAAGATGGCTGCGGTTTCTATGATATGGCTCCTCCCTTCCCATTTTAATAACTGGAACCCTCAGTTTCTACTTAGGTCATTTAATTTTTATTTTTTTAAAATATATTTTATTGATATTTTTACAGAGAGGAAGGGAGAAGGATAGAGAGTTAGAAACATCGATGAGAGAGAAACATCGATCACCTGCCTCCTGCTCACTCCCCACTGAGTATGTGCCTGCAACCAAGGTACATTGCCCTTGACCGGAATCAAACCTGGGACCCTTGAGTCTGAAGGCGGACGCTCTATCCACTGAGCCAAACCGGTTAGGGTGGTCATTTAATATTTTAAAAAATTGTTAATATCAAAATGCATCCAAATTATCCTCAACTTTTACAAACTATGGCTTTGTTTACTGTAATCAAACTTCTAAAGAGTTCCAGGATTCTTATTTGGAAAGGTGCCCTTTGAGTGACCGTCATGTGCAGCCTGTTGCAATGTCAAGAACTTTTGATGCTTCACGCTGCTTCCCTGAAGAAGCAGCCTTGATTGCAAACAGGCTGTGAGACAATGACGGCTGATTAGACTTGCCTAGACTGCCCCAGGTCTGTCTGGGTACTAGGGCATCACAGTTTCCTTGAGAAAAGCTGGTGGAGAGCCAAGAAAAATCCGGTAATTTTTTAATTCTTTCAGGCCTTGCTTCCATAGAAGGCTTTCAGTACACCGCATGTGTCCCCCAAGTTGTGATTCGAGAAGATGACATCGGAAGATTCTATGTGAAAAAGTGGCCAGGATGGTTGATGAGTGGGGAGGAGGGGATGTTGGGAGATGGTAGCTAGTTTCCAGAATGTGATTCTATTAGGTTCTAATGTCAAGAGCACAGATCTAGTTAGCAATTAGGCACAGTTGTTGTGGAAATCAGAGGTAAACACCATAGTTACCAGTGTGTACCTTCAGCAGGTACCTAAGAGGAGGGTGGAAGTCAGGGATTATGCCCATCCCCCACCTCCAAAATTCTCAGAGAAAGGGACACATCAGGACAGCAGGGGAAATGATAAAAACAGTTGTATAACTTGTAAAGCATTCATTTTAGTTTTAGTTGATTTGTGACAGGGTAAATTCATTGAATTCTCATCAAGGTAGACTAGAAATGAAGATATGTACTATGCCCTTTATTGGAAAAAAAGCCTACTATGACTAATCTAATTTCTAAGCCTCTACTTCAGTCTAGAAGCAACACTAAGAAGGCCAACCAGTAGGATGACACAGGCATGTTATAGGAAGTGGGAGTTACAAAATGGGGGCTCCTTTGGCGGTCCCTAACCAAAAAGCTCTTTGACTTTGGGGGAAAATTTGGCTAACATTTGTAAGCCTCACTTCATAATGCTACTGATCTGATAGGTGATCAATGAGATAATGCCTGTGCATAAGTAAGGGTAGAATGGCTCACCCCCAAAATGGGCTTTAGCATTTCCCTGTAAGGGGTATTCCTAGACTTCTGAGCTGAGTCACATTCCCCAGTCACCCCACACTGTCTGAGATTTGTCATATGGACCTAGACAGACTTTTCTCATGGTGTTGCTGTATTTCTGTTGCCAGTCTTGATTGGGAGCCAGGGGGAAAATCATTACAATATTTCAGAAATGCTTATTCAGTTTTACTTTTCGTCTAGTGGTGAGTGGACTTGCGCATTCCTCTGAACACATCTGCCACAGATTTGCATGTGTAATGAAAATGACTCTTTGTTAAAATGTTTTTGTTAAGTTGTGTTCAGATTTCTATTTCAAAATATTTTGTTGTGGTCAGGATGCACGCTTTCCTAAGAGGAACTCCCTTAATGAAAAAAAAGTGGATAACCCAAAGTGGGTGGCTGCTAGAGAAAGAGCAGTAGATGGGTTACCATGACTGTGTACATAATTCCAGTAATAGCCAGTTGCTGGGTGGAAAGAGTCAATTATCATTCAAACAAAATGTTTGTTGGTATGTAGACCCATACACAGATCTTAAGTCTACAAATCAATGCGTTTTTACATATATATGGGATCATGCGTGCCCCTTCTTAAGTTCATACCCACACTGTCCTTCCCACCTCTCAAAATCAGGTAACCAATATGCTGACTTCTATCATCACAGTTTACTTTTTCCCATTCTTGAATTTCATGTAATTGAATTATACAGTATGTACTCTGTTGCTTCTTTCACTCATTCATTACTGTGTCTGCGAGGTTTGACTGTGACCTTGCTTGTAGTGGATGTTCCCCTTTGTGGTTGTATAGTATTCCATTTTATGAATATTCTGCAATGTATGCATTCTACTATTGGTGGACATTTCATTTCTGTGAAAGTCTTATCCTTGTCATTTGGTAGACAAATGTACTCATTTATCTGGGTCAAGGAATGGGATTGCAGGGTCATAGGGCAGACATGTCTTTAGCCAAGAGGGAAGAGTTTGGATCCATACATCTGTAGGATACACAAGAATCATGAGAATTTCGCAGTTAAGGTGGAGAAGGTGGGGGGAATTTTTGTTCTTAGGGAAAGCACCCAAGGGTGGACACTGAATTTCTCCCTTTCTCCCTTTTGCTGCTTCTCCTTGCTTACTAACTGTTGGTAAAGATGAGACAGCCTATAGAAGGGAGAGTGAGATGAACATGTCAAGTGAAATCACAGAGCTAAATTGAAAATAATTTTTATGTTTCAATACTGAATCAAACAGCAGAAAGAGTCTGTAGATATACTGTGGAAAAGAAGGAAATTAAGACTAGTAACAGAAATTAGTCAGTAAACTACTTAATTATGCCTTTGTTGTCACTTTCTCGAAAAGCTTAGAATGTACCATATTAAATATGGCATCTAGTAATAGTGAGTGTTTAGCTACTTTAGAAGAAAACACTCCAAAAACTAGATCACAAAAGTGATAACAAACATTACAAGTTACTGTCTCACATGTTTGGTTGCCTTATAAAAAGAAAACAGCTTCAGTTAGCCTTTCTTTAGGGGCCAAGTGATAATTCACGTATGTTCTCCTTCAAGGGTTGGTGAGTTTGTGTCATGAATATTTACATGTGGCAGTCCATCCAAGTCATTCGTATGAGCACATTATCAACTGCAAGCTTTAGAAGACATCTTAACTATTATATGGCACTTTGAAGTATTTTTAATAATTTTGTTCTCTGCCCAAGTTAAGTGAAGATCTGGCAACAACCTGGCTTGTGATCAATGCAAGCACATCATACAGCTAACTCAGGTCCCTACAGGAAAAACGACACAAAATATTTTGTAATGTGAACTCTGACATGTCACTAAGACTCTTCAACTGGCAGAAGTTCGGGTTGGAGGAGGTAATCTCTAAAGGCATCTGCCAGCTCTAATATTTGATGACTTTATAATTTTCATCAGGCAATGTGACTATATTAGCAGTGCATATCAGGGACCCAAATCATCACTATTGATCAAAGGGAGCTAATCAGTTCAATTAAACAAATATCGAATGGCCACTCTTGGGCTGACACTATTCAAAGAGATAAATAAAAAGTTGTTGGATAAATGAATGAGTGAATAAGTGAATGTGTAGATGAAGAAGGCACTTACTGTAAAACCAGGCAGGCAAATTTCTTTGAGAAAAACAGTGTGCATGGCTGAATGAAATAGTTATAATTATAATCCTATCTAATAAAGAGGGAATATGCTAATTGACCCTGAAGCCGTGGCAAAGATGGTGAAGCCCACAGCCAATAAGGAGAGAATATGCTAATTGACTGCCCCATCCTCAAAGATGGCGGTGCCCACAGCCACAATATGGTGGTGCCCAGTCCCCTCAGCCCTGCCTGGGTGGCAGGCACATGGCAGGCAGCTGCCCCGCGTGTCTGCCTCTGGAGTCCCCGGAGTCCTCTCTGACCCCCAGCCGCCCAGGGCTGCCTGAGGCTCAGGTAAGCAGGGCTGGCGGAGGCTTGTGCTGCCGGCAGTGGCAGCAGCAGAGGTGTGATAGGGTGTCACCTTCCCCTGATCCCTGGGTTGCCTCCCGACCCTGAGGACTCCCGGACGGTGAGCTGTGAGAGGGGGCAGGCCAGGCTGAGGGACCCCCCCCCTCCAGTGCATGAATTTTCATGCACCAGGCCTCTAGTAAAAATATAAACTGAAAGCAAGTGCCAGTAACTTTCCTACAATGTCAGGGGCCATCTGATGATGATAATCAGTGTAGTATAGTGAGAAAGAGACTGGGCCAGGAGCTGGGAGAACACATCCTGACCCTGTCACCTACCAGCTTTGTGGCATTGAGAAAATCACATACTCTGTTTGAATCTGGGTCTTTAACCATTAAGGACTTAGTTGACCTGCATGCTTTATCAAGAACACTATTTTTCTTAGTGTCAGTCAAAGAATTAATGTGATTATGAAGACAAAGCTACTCTAAAAATGGAAAAGACTATCCAAGTGTTTATTGTTCTTATTAATAAGCAACATCATGTAGAATCAGGGGAATTGGTACTCACTTAGGACTGGATGTCATCAGAGAAGGCTGGACCAAAGTGACATTCAGCACATTAGCTGTGTTTTCAGTCCATTTCTTTTTCCAATATGAGTCAGGCACAAATTCAGGAGTTCAACACAAATTGAGCATTTATTATATGGCAGAACCTTGCTGGGTTTTAAAGGTGCACAAATACCAATATGTGCCTTTTAACCTTGAGGAGCTCACAATCCGGTGGGATTCCTAAATATTTATTGAAAACTTACTCTGAGCCCAGCACTGCTAGGTAGCAGCAATCATAGTGCTGAACCTGGAAGGCACCTATCTTGAAGAGAGTGTACATCCAGGCATGAAAGGAAGATCTTCAATTTCAACACAGTGCCATCAGCATTTAGAAGT
This sequence comes from Eptesicus fuscus, assembly GCF_027574615.1. Classification (NCBI taxonomy): domain Eukaryota; kingdom Metazoa; phylum Chordata; class Mammalia; order Chiroptera; family Vespertilionidae; genus Eptesicus; species Eptesicus fuscus. The sequence continues at coordinate 5,677,854 of NC_072491.1, forward strand.
AGTGTGGATGCATAATTCATAAAAACTGAAATGTGTAAGAATCAACAATGATGTTGTTTAAATGCAAGTTCTGAACTAATAGGACTGGAGTGGGGCCTGAGATTCTGCATTTCTAACAAGCTCCCAGCTGGGGCTGATGCTTCTGGTCAGTGGCCCTCACTTTGAGGAGTCTAGTGTAGAATAGCACTGGGTTAGTGCTGGGGAGAGAGAATACGAGTGGCATGCGCTTAGATACTCTAACAAAGATGCAGCCCGGCTGGTGTTCAGTGGTTGTTGACCCATGAACCAGTTATGGTTTGATTCCTGGTCAGGGCACATGGTTTGGTTTGATTCCTGGTTATGGTTTGATTCCTGGTCAGGGCACATGCCCAGCTTGCAGGCTTGATCCTCAATAGGGGGCGTGTAGGAGGCAGCCGATCCATGGTTCTCTGTTATCACTGATGTTTCTCTCTCTCTCTCCCCTCTCCCTTCCTCTCTCTGAAACTGATTAAAAACATATCTAAAAAAAGAAAAGACACAGTCTTAAATAGGTTGTGCATTATTTGGTTCGGGGATTCTAGATGATTTTGCCGCCACCAAATAGCGCTCAGTTGGCTGGCCACTGGGTTAATGGTGAGGCCGGAGTGCACACTGCAGTTGACCCAGGCCTGCAGTAAAAGTGTTCAGCAGAGGGACTGAGGCTGGTGAGGAGTATTCCGTACTTTTACTCAGGCATGGCATCTCCCTCTAAGGTAATTTCTATTTGTTCTGCTTTGTTTTACAATTCCTATACATTAGAGATCCCAAGAAACTGCCTGGCTGGCTCATCCCGTAATCCAGCTTTACCTTTGTTCCCAAGTAGCCTAGTGACTCCTAAAAAAAGGACATACAGATAATTACACCTATTTTGATCAATATTGTATTAATTATTTCTGCTTGGCACTTAGCCACGGTCAGGAAGAAACAAGAAGAGGCCGAGAAAAGGCCAATTTGATCAGTAAGGCTCAGTGGGAATTGGGTTATGTCTGAAGGAGCTTTAACAATAAATAGAAAATGTCTCGGACATTGCAAGTATGAGGAAGGCAGTTGATCTGTATTATTGTTGACTTTCTTTTCAACCACATCTTCTTTGTTTATGATTTTAAACACTGTCTGTATAGCAGGAAAGCTACTGATGAAATTCTAAAAAGAAGTCATTTAATGCTTTTCTTTAGAGAATCTATTGATTTTTTTTTTTAAAGGGGAGCCATATTCTGCCACTTGAAATGTAATAGCTGTTTTCTCCAGGGTGTTGTTAAAGTTCAGAGTAACATTCACTTGGAATCTTTTGTCTAATAATATCTGTAATTAGATTATGTGCGAATGTTTCCCTTATCCTCACCTACCTGGTTGACTTGGCCTGTGATGAGTACACAAAACCCAATATATCCCAAATACCTAGAAAGAAGGAGAATGTTGTCTCTGAAATAGAATGTCTTTGTGTCAGCTGTCCAAGTATTTCCTTTTAGATGAGTCAAGGAAACATTTACTGAGTGTTTGTAATGTGCCTCCCATTATGATCAGTACAACAGAAGATCCTCTTACTCCAAACCCAGTCCCCCTCCACCAATCCTCTCTCACTAATAGTTCCTCCCCCTACAAAGTCTCCTGAGCCAGAAATCCAGGACACACCCTTCTCATGCGTTCCCTCCTCCTCTCTTACTTTCTGCGTTAAAGGACTACTGATTTGCTGGCTATATGAGGCCCGTCTACTTATCTTAACCCTGCACTGTGCTCAAGCTACCTTCATCTCTAATTTAGATTACTGAATTTTTTTTTTTTAGTTACATTTTCAATTACAGTTAACATGCAATATTATTTTATATTAGTTTCAGGTTTCCAACATAGTGGTTAGACAATCGTATAACTTACAAAGTGATTCCTCCCGATTATTCAGGTAACAACCTGGCACCATACATAGTTATTACAATAACTGAAATTACTGATTTGTAAATTCAAACATAACATTATAAATTTTTTAATTATAAAAAATTCAAACATACAGAAAATTATAGTGTAATATAACAAACATCCTTGCATGTCTCACCTAGTTATTAACAAATCTTAACCTTTATACATGCTTCAGACTTTGATAAAACAACATATAAACATAGTTGAAATTTCTTTTTATTTTTTCTATCACCATTATCCCCTCTTCCACCTCTACCCTCCCCCCCCCAAATTACTACACTTGTCCATGCCCTTGAGTTCTCTCTCTTATTTTTTTTTGTTTTTGTTCAATCCCTCCACCCCACAGTACTCCCACCCCTCACCAGAGCTGCCTGCCTGCTCTCTATCTATGACTCTGTCTCTGTTTTGCTTGGTAGTTCAGTTTGTTCATTAAATTCCACATATGAGTGAAGTCATATGGTACTTGTCTTCTCTGGTTGAAATTTCATTTAGTATCTCCATTTCCTTTTCCCTCCATTCTTCATCAGAGGCAAGAAGCCAAGTAGTTATTGTGAATTCTTCCAATTTATGCTTTAAAAGTGTTATTATACATACATGCATTTATAAACAGCATATGGTAGTTTATTATTAAAATATACAATATAATATCAAACTTTACACCATTTTACAAAGTACCAATTGTATTTTTTTACCTTTACATTTCAGTTGATACATGTAGATGTAAGGTTCCCATGGTACTAGCTATTGTAGATCATTTTAAAAAAAGGGATATATCTTCCTCTATTGAAGATATTTTAAGTTGCTTTTCTTAATTTCTTTTTTTTAGCTAGTACAAACAATACTATAGTGAACATTTTTTTATGTATCTTCTTTGGTAGATGTATGAGAATTTCTCTAGATTATATCCCTAAATGTGGAATTTCTGAATTAGCAATATTTATTTTTTTAGTATTACCAAATTGTTCTTTATATTGTAGACACACACACACACACACACACACACACACACACACACGGTGCGGGGGGTGGGGGGGCGGGGAGGGAGAGAGAGATAAGTAGAGAGAGAGGGAGAGGGATTGGAGATTGATTTTAAAGAATTGCCTCATGTGATTGTGTCATAGAACTAGCTGGGAGGCTGGAGATTAAGGGACGAGTTGATATTGTAGTCTTGAGTTCAAAGGCTAGAAACTCAGGCAGAATTTCTATGTTTCTGTGTGGAGGCAAAATTTCTTCTTTCTCAGGAAAACTCAGTCTTTGCCCTTAAACCTGCTGCTGTGATTATTCCTGCTGAAGTATTGATCAGTCTGCATTCTTACTGTCTATTTACTTATTCCTCTTCTCCACTAGAAACTTCCCATCTTTGGGGACTATGTGTTGTTCTCCTAGTAGTTCTGGTGTTTAGCATAGTGCTTGACACATAATAGATGATCATCAAATATTTGTTGAATGAATTGTTATGTGAATGGTTCTTGCCCGGAGAGAAAACGAATGCAATTCATTTGGATCCATCAAAGAACAATTGAACTAGCTTGTGTGATATTGACTCTGTAGGCAAAGGGGTTTAGAAGAGGCTGAAATGAAGTCTGAGGTTAGTACCAGCATGAATATGAGGGGGGTGGGTAGGTGAAACTGAGTGTGAGATTTTGGCCAATTTGTTTGTGTAAAATAATCAAGAATCTGGTTTAGGACAGCAACTTGAAAATAGAGAGGAAGGGAAGGAGTGCAATAGCATTTTATGATGAGAAACAGCTGGACCTAATGACAGATTTGTTTTAGTGAAGAAGAAAAAAAAATAAGATAAAGATAATTAATAATAATGCTGGTATTATCTAGTGCTTGCCAAAATGCTATCAAACATAAACCTCCTGTATTGCTGGTGGGCATATAAATTGCTAACAACTTTCTATAAAATATTTGGGTATTATTTCACATAAATACCATTTGACCCATTATTTATATTTCTAGGAATGCATCCCAAGGAAATAATCAGAAATGGTGATAAATATTTATGAACAAATATGTGCATTATTTATGAGAGCAAGACACTGGAAACCACCTAAAAATCCAGGACTATGAAAATGATTATGTAAATTGTGATATATGCCCATGTGAAGGAACAAAGTACAATCATTAACAATTATATTTTTAATACTTGTTACGATAATGAAAATACTTATGATAGAGCATTAAGGAAGAAAGGTAGGTTATAAAATTATATTATCTCAATTATGTAGAGAAAAATGCTTAGTACACGGCTGAAAAAGTAGATGTCTAAAATATTAATGATGGTTGCTTCTAGGCAGAGAGAAGAGGTGATTTTCTTCCTTGCTTCCCTGAGTATGTCTATAATTTCTGAATATTTTTTCCTTAAGTATTAGTTTGCTAACCCAGAGGGGATTTTAAAAATCATTTTTAAAAGTATATTTTGGAAGTAGAGACAGTTTTACGCTCAAACCCAAATGTTCCCTCCTCGATAAAATCTCATGTCCTCTAAATTAAAAAATAATAACCCCTTCCTCTTGTACTTTGTCATTTGTTAATTTGTCTATCCAGCAAAATATATGTTATACTTGATGCTTGAAATAGGCAATGTAACACGTATTCTCTGCCTAAGAAGAGGCCAAGTTTATGGGACAGGTCAACATGTGATTGACAGAGTGATTAGAAAACACGTATAGTACCCAATGCATACATTTCCACAGGGGCTTGGGACCACAGAGAAAGGAGTGACTAACTTGCCTTATCTATGAGGTAGCAATGAATTAGCTTGTAAAATTCTCAATGGCATTCGCTGGGAAGGTGGGGACCAGTATCTATATATATAAAAGCCTAAGTGACTGGTCGTCTACTGGTTGACCGGTAGCTATGATGTGCACTGACCACCAGGGGGCAGATGCTCAATGCAGGAGCTGCCCCTTGGTGGTCAGTATGCTCCCACAGTGGGAGCACTGCTCAGCTGACCAACAGGCGCCAGACATCAGGCTCATAGCTGGAGAGCCTACCGAGCAGCGGGGCACGTGCAGCGGGACCAGGATGAGTGGGAGTGGTGCAGCGCCTGGCCCAGGCTCCTTCCTGGCCGCCTGCTGCAGCCCAATCCCTGCAGGCCATGCTGAGGGACCCCACCGGTGCATGAATCCGTGCACTGGGCCTCTAGTCTGTATATAATAAAGGCTAAGCGACCTGCCGACCAGCTGGTAACTATGATGTGCACTGACCACTAGGGAGCAGATGCTCAATGCAGGAGCTGCTGAGCTGCAGTGACTTGGCAGCTGCTGTTCTTGGGTGATGCACCCGGAACCAGAGAGGAGGGAGCTCGATTCTGGGGTGCATCACCTGAGAACCGCCCTCTCACAATCCGGGATCCCTCCCGAGATGTTGGAGAGCTGGTTTTGGCCCGATTCCCGCAGATCAGGCTGAGGGACCCCACCTGTGCACGAATTCATGCACTGGGCCTCTAGTAAGGAGATGACAAAGTTCATACTGAATTTACATGCTGATAGAAGATAGAATATGATTGGAGAGAAATTAGTCTGAGGAGGTTGAGGTAGGTAATTTATGGACTTGTCCACCATAACATATATGGTGCTTGGGCTTGAGAGTTGTGTATTGTGTAAGGGGGAACCATTAAAGGTTTGATTTAGCAGAGAATTGACTGGGCCACTTTCTACTTGTTTAATGTCAGTTTTACCCTCAGCACAATCCAGGGTCTGGCACATAATTTTTGACAGACTTGGTGCTCAGTGAATAGTGATGGTAGAAGAGGATTCTGACCTTGGTCATAGCCGAGTTGTGTCTATGGTGGGCAGAGATCTCTTGCAGGTATTTTGGAATTGAAAACTGAAACATGGATGATAGCTTACATCAGTATTTCTCAACATTTTTCATTATTGGCCCCCAACAAGACTTTTTACTTCTAGATATCCCCCTAGAATTTGAATAACACAAATATAACACGGTATATTTGTTTACAAACTTTATGTTCATCTGCACACTCTCAACAGGGGCCTTTACGTATCTTCTTTGGGTAAATGTTTGTTCAAGATTTTGCCCATTTTTAAGCAGGTTACATTTTGTTGTTGTTACTGAGTTGTAGGAGTTCATCATATATTCTGGAAAATAATGCCTTATAAGATACATAATTGGCAAATACTTTCTTCTATTCCACAGGTTTGGTTTCCTTTTCACTGTTGATTGTGTCTGTTGATAGGGTTAGATCCTTTTGAAACTCAATGTATGTTTAAGTTTTCCATGACCTTTGATATTCTTTTCCTACTTCTCCTGGTAACTAGGAGATTGGAATCGGATGGTGGTATCCTAGGCCTGGGCAGACATTGAGGTTCAACCTGCTACCTAAGGCCTGGGCCAAGGTACCTTAGGAAAAGTCTATGTACAAGGTCCGAGGGATTTCTGTATCATTTAGAGAAAGGTGGATTTTGTCCCGTCGTTCAACCCAAGCAGAGCATGGTGGGAAGGATGAATCACACCACATTCTTAAAACAGCAGGAATGAAAAAGAGGCATGAGTGGATTAAAAGCAGAAGTACCCAGAGAATGACTGAGAGCAGACATTCTCTTCCAAATACTCTCTTTTTCACACCATTTGTCAATGTCATGGGCTGTTAACTTAGTTTAAGGCTGTTTGCACCTTGTCTACAGAATCCAGCTGTCAACCTATCTCATTGGTGTTTTCTAGATGAACATCGGGGCAACTTACTTGAGGTTTCCTTTTCATCTAGAGACTTGATGAGGACCCACATTTGAGAGGTGCTCTCTAGTAGACACAGCTCTAGTCCAAGTCCAGCCAGAAAGTTAGTACCTTTCAGGAAGTGAGAAAGTCCTGACTCCACTCGCAATTTATGTATTAAGATTAAACTTCTTGCAATAGGAGGGTAAGAAAATCTCAGTTATTCCTAGGGGAGAGAGGTAATGCATTTAAAAATCTTTCTGATGCCATGACTATAAGATTAATGCTATAATCCAGTTTGTTATCTGTCTGCTGTGTCTCCTTGTGTCTAGCATAAGTCAATAGAGCTTCACTTGTCTAATTGAAATAGTGTGCTGATGGAGTCTGTTGGTGGAAATGAAAGGTAGCTGCCATAATCTGTTGGGAATTGAGTGAATCCTTTGGGAGTGAGGCTGGCCTAATTACTCCGTTCAGAAACACTGGGCTGGCTTTCCCTTCGGCAGTAAACAGCTGTGGGAAAGAGGCCAAGGTGCCATTTGGCTCATCTTTTCTTGAATTGCTTTACACTCACCTTACATGTCATTGTGAGACCTTTTCATTGGAGAGTGCTATTTCTCACAGTTTTCACCTTTTTTATTTGAAGATGTTATTAAATTAAATGAAAGGGCCAATTTTCCAATCACATAGGAAACTACTTTTGCGCAATATTTGTCACACTCAGATGTTATTTATAGAGGTTATGCCTTTAATATTCAAAGTAATGCTGCTCAGAGAGAGTATCAGGAGAAAGACAACGTTTAAACCTTCCCAGAATCATCTAATTTCCCCAATTATTGCAACAACAACAGGAATAATTTTTGAGGGTATATCGAAATTCTGGCACTGTCCTAAGCATGTTGTAAATATTTTCTCATTTTATACTGACAATAGTTTTTGAAGTAGAGGCTTTTAATATTCCATATATGGGGTGTCCCAAAAAATGTGTACACACACTTTGAATAATTATAAAAGCAGTGCTTATAAAATACATTTCATTTTCAAAATTGAGCTGTCAGCTGTTAACACTGTATACACATCTTTTGGGGATATCCTGTATATATGATCAGTATCTATATCTGCATCTATATCTAGCTCTATATCATCTATATCTATTTTTGGGAAAGCACTGAGTTTTAGAATCTGCCCAATGGCACACAGCAACTTAGTCTCAGAACCGTGGTTGAAACTGAGGTCCAACTCCGGAACTATGCTGTCACATAAAACACAGGACTCTCAGATTTGAATTACAGACAGACAAATGAAAAAAAGTTAGTGTGCCTATATTCCAATATTGCAGGGGCATGCAGAAACTAAGAAATCATTGTTCACCTGAAATTCAGATTGCCCTGAGTGTAGCGTGTGGGTTGCTGGGCTTGTTTTATTTTGTTTTTGCTGAAGCTAGCAGCCCTACCTACGGCCATGTTCTTAAACATTCTGCTATAGTGCACTCACCTGAGCAGAGAGGACACTGAGCCCTGAACGGAAAAATGTATTACTTAGGCTCCCCTAGTTGATTGATTAGCAGAGCTAACTTCTCTCACCCCACCTCACCCTAGACCTGGGGTAAGGAATGTCCGGCCGAGGGCCATTTACTACTAAGGCCCAAGAAATCATTTGGTCTGGCCTTGCCAAGGCAACTGCAGGCGGGACTAGAAATTTAATAAACCTAGGAGCATTTTACATAGCAACAGAAATGTATATTAAGTGAATTATGTTAAGCGAATGATGTTATGAATATCCAAATAGCCCTTGGCAGAAAGAAGGTTCCTCACCCCTGCCCAAGACAGAGCTAGTCCCTCCCTTCTCTTACCAGTTTAACTCCCAGGTTATGATGCTTAGTTGAATGCTGCAAAGACTTTGGGGTCTTTGTCAGGGAGTAGGTACCCATTTGCACTTGTCCATGCTAAATCTCGTTTCAAAGATAGTGGCCCCAACATGTGAACATTCATCAGTCAATGGATATAGTATTTACATATTCATATATACACATTTTTGTGGTCCTTTGAAGTGTTAAATATTTAAGGAATGATGATGGTATCACATCTAGCTTAGTGTATTCAACTAAAGTGTTGCTGAATAACTTAATGAAGACTTCAGCTTCATTTAATTTTGTTCTCTATTCATGTGCTTTATCTCATAGTGATGGAGACATCTGCATTGTGATCCCAGCTGGCCTATTAGACTTTTTGAGACCTTGGCTAAGCTTGTCTCTGCATCTTAATTCTATCTTCTATAAAGTGAAAACTGGGATTAGGTGTTTCTCTCCTAGTGTTCCTTTGGTCCTTGTTAGTCTGTGGTTTCTGGACTTGAGAAAGACGGACTCAGGTATTTCAGTACTGAGTGTGTAACTAGTCTTATAATGGCATTCTAGGACCTTTTTTCATTCACGTGTGGGGCAATCCTCTAGTTATACTCTCCTGCTGGGAGCCTCTCCCTGACCTGTGTAGGTGGGTCAGCTGCGGCTCCTCTGTGCTGTGCTGCATGGGACTCTTCATAGCCCCTGCTTATTAGATTTACTGGTTTATGCACACTGATGAGTTACTACTTTTTGACTCATGAGGTCCTGCCCAGCTATCTGGCATAAAACATAATGCACCAAGTGTTCGACTGACTGTCTATTCAGATAGCCTAGGGCCGTGGTCGGCAAACTGCGGCTCGCGAGCCACATGCGGCTCTTTGGCCCCTTGAGTGTGGCTCTTCCACAAAATACCACGGCCTGGGTGAGTCTATTTTGAAGAAGTGGCGTTAGAAGAAGTTTAAGTTTAAAAAATTTGGCTCTCAAAAGAAATTGCAATCGTTGTACTGTTGATATTTGGCTCTGCTGACTAATGAGTTTGCTGACCACTGGGCCCTAGGGAGTGGATCAGGGTCCAAGGATCACAAGTAGAGCAGCTCAGAAACTCTGTCGTATAGAGAAGAGCATTGTGACAGATAGACCTGGGTCACTAACAAGCTATGTGACATTGGGAAACTGTCTTGATTCTTCTGAGTCTGTTTCCATATGGAATACTGTATATTCCATATGGAATATCTACTTTATATTGCTGGTATAAAAATTAAGAAAAGATGGAAGTACCGGCCAAGCCAGTAATTTAATGAATTACATTATCTTTTGTGAGAGGGGCGACCAGTGCAGAGCCTTGGTGTGCTGTAACATTGGACAGTTTCTGTCCTCACTGCACCAGCTCGTACCCACAGCACCAGCGTGACCCTGAAGGCTGTCTGCATGGGGGAGAAAGTAGCGCTCAGCGCCCTGAGGAAGCCCATGCTGTGAGTGGCCAGGTATGGCTTGATTTCTTTCTTCTCTTTGGCTTCTTTGGGGAACAAGGGCCAGAGTCACGTTTTAAAGCCTGAGGGTAATGCTGCCTTCCGAAAAATGGAAATGAGACTGGTTACCGGACTGTGTACCCAGTGGGGTTTGTTTCGTTTGAGGGGTTAGCTAGAAAAAGCCAACTGCTTTTCTGTGCTCATGTTTCTGGTGGTTCCAGCAGTCTTCAGGAACATCCCTGGGTCAAAGGCATGGGAGGCCTGTGGTTCTGGACCATTCCTACTTCCCTCCCAATCTCAACTCCAATGCGGAAGCTCTGACTTGTCTCTAGAAATGAGGAAACCTAGAGTCAGTGTGTAGCTAAGGGCTACCTGCCTTTGCACTATGCCCTTTACCAGGATACAGAGATACCGAGAGACAGTGAGGACAAGAGGAAGCAAAAACCCCTTCCGAACAGGAAGGAGAAGCTACAAATTGGTGAGAAAGGGGAAACAGCAAAGGGGAAGGAGAAGCCAAGATGCTGGAGTTTCCTTTTGAATGGACGTGTGAAGCTGTCAGGCTATTTTTTCTGTTCCTCCTACGTGTCTACACTTTTACCTCTGCCTGTCTGGTACTCCCACCCCAGTCATCTCTTGGGAATCAGCTCAGGAGTTGGCATCCCTGATGACAGTGTCCCCTTCGCCTCACTGCTCCAGTTTGGGGCAGTTTGCATGCATGCCTTTCCTCCAATGGACCCTGAATAACTTAGAGAGATGACTGCATCGTCACCTTCAGCGTTCAAAGACCATATTGTCTAAATCTAACACATCTGGAATAACGAATCACCTGGAAATTTCTGCCAACAGATCCAACGTATGTACTCCTAGTTTGGAATTACCACTTAGCATCGATTATGGGATTATCTGCTAGAGTATTAATGTACCAGAACATGAATGAAATAAGATATCAATACCAGCCTATCAACATTTATTTGTTGGAATTGGCCATTCATTTATTTATTCATAAACAAATTCACTTTTTAAATTAACATTTACTAAGTAGCGATAGTTTATGACTCACTTTTTTCATTAATTTATTCATTCAACACATATTTGAGTGCCTGGTAAGTTTTAAAACTGTGTGTATGTTGGGGAATGTTTCTCCCATGCAAATCTTATAGGACAGGGGAGAAAACAGATGATACAAATGGAAACACACAAATGTAAAATTATGAATTGCGGTAAGTGCTTTGGAGGAAACCCAAAAAGTGCAGTAATGGAGAATAAAACTGAAAGGGTGGTCAGAGGAGGCCTCGCAGAGGAAGTGACAATTAAGCCAAGCACTGTATTAGACTCTGCTCTCAGGAGGAACTGAGAGACTGGGGGCAATATGCATAGACATCTGCAGTGGGATCCTGCCTGCTAAGGACAGTTGCAGAAAATAGAATGTGGGTCAAGAACCAAGTATGGATGACCAACTCTAATTCAGTCCCCAGGAAAGGGTTCCCACAGGGAGTGATGTTTCTGCTGACTCCCGGAGAATGAGAAGGCATCTTTGAAACCTTGCAGACAAGCAGATTCACATCTAGTCTTTACTTCTCTCCCCGCTCCTGCATGTCTGCTCTCTAGTTTATGCTGCAAGAAGGAACTTTCTAAACTTCCTATCTGAATATTTAAGCCCCCTAATTAATAACTTAAATAGTTTCCCATCCTCTATGTATAAGAGATACAGACTGAACAATGTGAAATGGCATCTTTCATAATATGGTCTCAACGTCAACAGCTGTCCCCTTGTCCTCAACCTTGTTGCTCTTTAGCGATGAATTCTCATATGTTGATGGTCATCCCAAGGTATTCCCCACCATTTGACATGCTCAACTTCTCGGCTTCTCCTTCAAGGTCCAGATCAGCTGTTGCCTTGGTGACACCTGCCCTCGCCACTCCCTTCACCCCACCCCACCCCTAGAGACAGTTAATCCCTCCTTTCCTTTGTTCTTTTAGAACATCTTGAACCTACCTCTATTTTAGAAGTGGTCTCACTAGACTCTAATCATTTTCAAGTCTGTGATGAGCCTCCTCTATAAGAGTGTGGTTCTGGGGTTCTCCAACTTAACCCTAATAGAATATTCTTAGAAGTCAAGCCTCAAATAAGGGTTAAAACTTAAGAACTTTATAATCTACACCTAAATACTAAATATATAATACTAAATGTTTGCTTTATTTCTGTCTTAAAGTATTATTAACTCAGTTCATTCATTCTTCAACACACATTTATCGAGTAGGTACATTCTTCCAGGTATTGTGGTAAATGTTTGAAATACCCACACTCTCCTCAAAGTAAGTACTTAAGACTATAGGAGGAGACATATGCATAAATAGACATTAAAACAAAACACATGGTAAGACACATTTGTGGGTTTAATACACTCACATTCTAATTGGGAGGAGAGGCCGATAATGCATAGAAGTTCTGATTGGCTAAGTACTTTCACCATTGATGGCCAGTCCCATACAAGAACAGCAGTACTGAAATCAGACAGATGGGGGATCAAATCCTGGTTTTGTTTATACTAGCTGGGGGGCCTTGGGAAACAAATAATCCCTATATCCTTCTGTTTGTTCTTATTTAATACTAGGGGCCCAGTGCACGAAATTTGTGCACTGGGGGTGGGTGGTCCCTCAGCCCAACCTGCCCCCTCTCACATACTGGAAGCCCTCAGGGGATGTCCTACTGATGTCCTTTGTGGGAGGCTACCGGGCTGATCAGGGGAAGCCCCATCATCCCACTGCTGCAGCCACTGCCAGTCACCACAGCCACCAAGGTGTTTTCATCAACACGGACTCCAGTCCCTTCACCATGAAAAAATGACAACTTTCTTTAGGCATTTTCAAGATGTGTCTTTCATAGGATATGACATTTCTTTCTTTTTTTTTTTTTTTATCCTCACCTGAGGATATGTTTCCATTGACTTTTAGAGAATGTGGAAGAGAAAGGGAAAGACAGAGAGAAACATCAAAGTGAGAGGAACACTTTGATTGATTGCCTCCTGCATGAGCCCTGACCTGGGCCCCGGCCAGGGAGGAGCCTGCAACCTAGATACATGCCCTTGATCAGAATTGAACCCAGACCTTGCGGTCGGCAGGCCAAGGCATTATCCACTGAGTCAAACCGGCTAGGGCAAGATATGACATTTCTTAGCCCTCCAGCAGCGGACCTTCGTTTTTTTCTCCAGAAGTGTGGTGAAAAAACCCTAGATCACCATTTTGGATTCTTACTACCCAAGTTACTAAGAATGTTACCAGTGGCATACAGGAAGCTTAGCCAATGTGCAGTCAGAAAAGGTGTTTCCTTTGTAGTTCACACCAATCGCCGGCTAGGCCCTGTCCAGGCCTAAAGCCTCTGGTCGAAGCTTTAGGCCTGGGCAGGGGAGCCCCAGCTCCCTCTGATCGCCAGCTCCACTCCTACTCAGGCCTAAAGCCTTGGGGCCTGAGCAGGGGCCCCCCAGCTCCCTCCAATCGTCAGCTCCGCCCCTGCCCAGGCCTGCCCAGGCCTAAAGCCTCTGGCCAAGGCTTTAGGTCTGGGCAGGGGCCCCCCAGCTCCCTCTGATCGCTGGCTCCACCCCTGCCCCCTCGGCTCTGATTGCAGACTTGGCCCTGCCCAGGAGCCCCCAGGCTCAGGCCATTCCCAGGCTGCTCAGGGCCCACGCGGGGCTTACCTCAGAGTGACCTGGGTGCCAGGATGTTCCCGGGACCCAGGCGCTGGGTGCCTATGTATGCAAATTAACAGCCATCGTTGTTGGGTTAATTTGCATACTCTGATTGGCTATGGGTGTAGCGGAGGTACGGTCAATTTATATGTTTGTCTATTATTAGGTAAGATAAGGAAGATACTATAACCAACCTGGGTTTGCTCACGAGCCTAAAATGTTATCATGCTCGACATTGAGTTATGATCTGGAATATGGTAGACATTCAGTAAACGTTAGCTATTGTTATTTCTGTTATTTTGCTATGGATTTATTTATCTCTCTTCATATAATTAAATCAACTTATTTCTTTGAATCTCCCTCTATTTATTCCTACTACCAGTAATAGGTTCCAGTTTAGATCCTCATCACCTTTAGAATTATTACAAATATGTCTTCACTTTCCAAACTTGAACACTCACTTTTATGATTTATCTTTTCTGAAACTGGTGTATCTAAACCATGCCATCTACCACCAGCTTAAGTCCCTGGATATTTCCGTCTTCTTTCTGGATTAGGTCTAAGTGTCTGAAAGTGAGTCACATAGGGTAGGAAATGATGGCATTATCATTTCTGAAGAAGATGTGCCGTATTGCCTTGATGCTAGGGTTTGGAACATGTGACCTCATTAGCTCTCTTTTAGACTTGGGAGTCTTGGTGGAGAGAAACATTTCCTTCTTTGCAAAGGAGGTCAGGGAAAGGGCAATACAGTGTTTTCCACTAATGGAATAACAGTTACAGTGGGAGATCAAGTCCTCTAGGAGCCTGACTCTTATTTTTAGCTCAGCTCAAAGGACTATAGTCTATTTTAGCCAGCCCTGGGACTTCCCACAGCAATCTAAGAGATGAATGCTCTGGCTGCAAATATGCTCAGATATTCCAAGGGAAAGAAAGCCATGAATTTTAGAGTAGAGATATGATACTCATCATCAGACCCTGGGAGGTATGTTTTGATTAAAAAAGAATTTGGCTTTTTTAGAGACTTTGACCACAACAGTTCTCTGACACTGTGATTACAAGGTTGTATTTGATAGTTCAGACCTGGGTTCCACTTCTGCCCACACCCGTTGAGCAATGAGCACAACATGCTTAGTCTCAATTTGCTCATTAATGAAATTGAAATAGTGGCCCTCATCAAAAAAGTGTTATTGTGAGAATTAAATGAAATAAGAAATATAAGATGCTTTTCACATAACAGATGCTCAAGACATGAGAGGTCCTTTCATTCTGATAGGTAGTGGGTTCTGGTGTGTCTATGTGGATTTTCACGGGCTATCTTACTACATTACCTTGGGCACAATGCTTAGCAAGAAGGTACATGAAATAAAGGCTGGTCTATCCTCCAGATATGGACAATTAAAAGTGTCATTGTCATCTATGTTTTTTTCTGGCCTCACCATATCTGAGCCCTCTTCTTCATTTGAAAGGCCAGTATATTGTAAAAGTAGGATGTTAAATGGCCTTAAATACAGAATTTTGAACACTGAGTCCTATTCCTTATTAAGTCTGGATTTATACTTTGGGACAGATTCTCTGATTCTATACCTCATTTGGTTTGAATCTTGCTCATTAACCCAAATTTGTGTACTTGTTTTTCATTCAACAAATTCTTCTAAGCTACCCTATAGTAACTGTGATAGTTGTTTAGCTATAACATTTCTCTAAAGATGAAATAAATAGAAAATAAAATTTGAAACCAGATGTTTGGTTTTGACTAAAGTTTTTTTTTTAGTTTTAAGTAACTAAAGTTTAAAAAGTACTATTTGGTAAAAAGTAAAATAAGTTCAAACAATGAACTTGGAAAACCATTTGCAGCATATTCATCAGAGAAATAATTAGTATCATATATGACAATCTCTCACAAATTAAATGGGAAATAAACAATAGTATAACAGATAAGAGGCATGTACTAGTAATTATAAAAAAATAAAATAGCAAAATAACACATGAAAAAATGAGAAGACTTACTAATAATCAAATAAATTTAAGTTAACACATCCATAACACACATCAGTGATTTTTATTCTGGGTGCCACATAGACACAGGGTCAGAGAAGGTAGAGGTTGGGTTAGCAAGAATGGGCAATTTGACATCATCTCTCATATCACCAAGATCTCTTTCTTATAATGTATTATCTTGTGTTTGGCCACATGCAAGTGATAGAAGCAATTTCATGCCAAAAAATATATGTAAGTCAAAAGAGATAAAGGAGAATTGATTTGTGCCTTGTTTTCTCCAATATTACCTGGCACATGGTAGGTGTTTGGATACAGAGCCAATCAATAAAATTGTTGTGTAAATCTCAGATTAGTGAGATATTAACTCCTCACTAATGGAACCATGTAAAATAGAATGGGCACAGTGACAGGAAGATAAATGTTTGGATAAATAGAGAAGAGGACAGTTACTGAACACTAGAGGCCTGGTGCACGAAATTCGTGCACTGGAGGAGGGGGAGTCCCTCAGCCCAGCCTGTGCCCTCTCCCAGTCCGGGACCCCTTGCTCCTTACCACTCACCTGCTTGCTGCTCCTTACTGCTTGGCTTGCTGCTCCTTAGTGCTGCCGCGGATGCAGCAAAGGCTCCCGCACTTGCCAGCTGTGAGCCTGGCTTCTGGCTGAGTGGCGCTCCCCCTGTGGGTGCTCACTGACCACCAGGGGTTAGCGCCTGTGCTGAGTGTCTGCCCCCTGGTGGTCAGTGCGCATCATAGCAACCATTTGTTCTGGTTGTTCTGCCATAACGGTTGCTTAGGCTTTTATTATATAGATAAGCTATAGTGCAGGGATTCCGCTAAGAATCTTACACATGTTACCTTCCGTAATCACAACAATCCTAGGAAGTAGGCATAGTTATCCTTATTTAGAAATGGGAAAAGTGAAACTCAGAGAGGTTAAACTACTTGAGGTCTAAGAGTAATAAGAAGGAGAGCTGGGATTGCTATTACCTGGATATGTTAAGCTCACAACCCAAGATTTACACCTGCCTTTAGGTTGTTCTGCAAGACCTCTGTTCTTCAAAGTTTAAAAAATAATCCTGATATTGTTTTAAGAAAAAAATAAATTATGTTTAGGTATGTACTTTTTGAATATAACTAATGATTGTGTAATCACCCGGCAGGGAGTCACCAGCTTTGGGCATCAGTAACAATGATCCGCTCTCAGCAATATTTCTGCCAGCAGAGGCTGTTTGCTGAGCAAAAAGTGTTCTGATTTGAAGTTAGAATCTGCAGGGTTTTTTCTCTCTGAGGGTGACAAAGATTCCATGTGATGAGTAAGTGTCCATTTGAAAGGAATTAAATTTTAAAACAGAACATTTTAAGCTTTCATTTTGACATCTTGAAAAATTGTTCTTAGTTCCAAAAATGTTCTCCTCTATTACAGCGTACATAGGTTACACTGCCCTTATTGAGCTGTAGTCACGTTGAACTCTGTTCTGATAGAGAATGGTATGTTGGAGAAGATACTTTATTACTATGATAAAGGGCTACCTGAAGAATCCTGGTGAAGAACATAGCCCTTGGGCCCTTAATGATGAACAGAAGGCTGTGGCTGAGCAATGTCCAACTCCTTAATGCAGGGAGATGTGAGTCAGGCAGACCCTTAGATGCAATAGATTTCCCCCTGGGATTTCTGCTCAGCCAATAAGCCACACCTCCTTTTCTGTTAACTGACATCTTCCAAGAGCTGTGGGCCTTGGCCACCACAGTTTTACGATGTGACCCTCTGATCCCTGCACTGCCTTTTCTTATGGCTTACGGAACCACGAGTGTGCACATGGCCCCAAAAGGGTCAATCACATTCTCCCAATTCAGGATTTAAAATTAGAATTCAAAGACACTGGTCAGAGTCTGCTGGTCACCTACGAGAGGCATGTAACCTTTGGAGGTCTGAGGTGGCTGCCTTTTGCCACACACCCAGAAAAGGAGAGGAAGCCTGTTTTAGAACAAAAAGAGTAAAGGGGGCTTGGAACAAAACATGGAGTGGGGCATGACGTCATCGAGGAAGGGTCCGAGGAAGTTTCGGCCTTGATGTTTTTGACAGTGTTTTGTTTCCAGGTTGTAATCTTTTCTGACTGTGTTTCCTCTCTTTGGGTTCCATGGAATATCCCTGTCTCCTTTAGATAAATTTCCTATTTTTCCTACTTAAACTCATTTGTGTAGTTTTTTGTTTTTGTTGTTGTTGTTGTTTTAATGTGCAACTAAAGAGGCTTGGTTAAAACCCCAGGCTATCACCCACATAGACACCATTGGAGGCTATTGTTCCTGGAATGCCCATGGGTTAAAGAGTCTAGAACGTGAATCAACCAGGAAGCTCAGTTTTCAACTTCAGGCAGCAAGATTGAGTGCGGTGAGCCTTGGGTTTAGCTGAGGCTAAGGGATTTGCATTTAAACTCAAAACAAAAGAATAAGCATCCCAAGATATAGAACTAGGTGGTAATCTTCAAATCTCCTTGGAATGCATTCATTTGGTAACCATGTGTCCCCATCCTTCCTGGCCAGATGACAGGTCTCCTTTTCTGATTCAGCATGTTCAGGACAAGATGTTATTCGTCTCTGCAGTCTCAGCACCTAGTGTGGTTCTGGCACTCAATTGGTGTATGTTGTATAAATGAGACAGTCAAACAGGTTTAATAGGTATTCGTTAAACCAACCAGCCATTCGAACAAAACGACTGATTTACCACAATGTCTTAATAACTAGCACTACCACAGCATTGCAGACTGCTGGTGTGGACTATAGTCAATTATTTAAGCAAATCTCAGATGCCAAAACAAATGAGCTGCCATGGAGGAATATGCTTACTGCATGAAATATGAAATGAGAGGATATGTTTTACTTTGTGTCTAAGAAAACCTTGACTATGATGAGGAGACATAATTTTTGTTGGACTAAACCTTTCAATATAAAAACAAAAAGTTTATTGTCCAATAAAATATTTTAAAGAAACATCTTGGTTTGGTATCAAATGGCAGACCTGCCATTGTAAAATACAGTTCCCACTAACCAAGTCGTTGCATTCCAACAAATATTTATTGAACACCCACGTGTCGGCTCATGTGATATAAAGATTCATAAAGCAGCCCCGTCCCTCAAAAGAGAGTTTTAGAATAATCAGTAGCCCCTGGGGTGAGGTGTGGTTTAATTAAGAGATAGCTGAATAAGCCATTGATAGATCTGGTTTTTAACTTTTAAAGCATGTGCAACCTTGGCCTTGTCATTTAGGCCATGCATTTTTGACAGCTTTTCTTGTGTCCAACACTGGGCTGGGCTCTAGCTTCAAAAAGTAAGCGATGCCTGGAATATAGGAAATACTCCATAGATATTTGTTGAATGTGGAAATGAATGAATGAATGAATGCATGCATGCATGGATGAATGAATGAATGAATGAATGAATAAATAATGCAAGTAGTTCTCTGTTCCTGCCTTGTTGATAGGCAGGGTTTGGTGGAAGAATCATTTTTAGAGAACAATGAATAGAACATTATTCTGCTTGAGTAAAGGCCAAGGAAGGATCAAAGACTTTTGGCCTGAACTGTGTTTTAAAAATATTAAGTTTTTCTCACACACTGCTGGTAGGGATGTTAATTGGTACAGACACTATGAAACACAGTATGAAGGTTCTTCAAAAATTTAAGAATAGAGCTACCATATGACCTAGCAATCCCTCTTCTGGGTGTCTACCCCCAAAATTTGAAAACACTTGTTGGTAAAGAAATATGTACCCCTATGTTCACTGGAACATTATTCATGATAGCCAAGACATAGAAACAACCTATGTGTCCTTTGATGGATGATTGGATAAAGAAGATGCAGTACATGTATACAATGGAATCCTACTCAGCCATTAACAAAGGTTTAATATTGCCATTTATGACAACATGGATAAATCTTGAGAGTATTATGCTAAGAGTGAAGTAACTCAGATGGAAAAACGGGAACTGTATAGTATCATATGTGGGATATAAACAAAAATGAACAAACAAAACAAACAAACAAACAGATACAGGCAACAGAATGGTGATTACCAGATGGAAGAGGGATAGAGAAAGGCAATGAGGGTAAAGAGGGTCGAACATATGGTGATGGAAGGGGACTAGAATTTGGGTGGAGAGCACACAGGAGTATATAGAAGTTGTATTATAGAGCTGTACACCTGAAATTTATAATATTATTAACCAGTGTTACCCCAATAAATTTAATAAAAAAAATACTAAGTTTCTTGGGAAGGTTGGCCATTAAGTCAGAGGAAACAAAGACCTAAAACTATGGGAAACCATCATGAGATATGAGAATCTCTTGGTTTGTCTGGGCATCAGGGCAGGACCAATGTGGAAGAGGAGGGAGCTCAACCAAGGGAAGAGATAGGTGAGATGGGGCCAGTTGAGAAAAGTATGTGTCAGCTTCATGTATGCATTCATTCAAAGATGCCTGTGAATGGTACTGCCATTCTGGAAAACGGTTGGGCAGTTTATTATAAAGTTAAAACTACACACACAGTTGGACCCATTCCTAAGTATTTACCCCCAGAGAAATTAAAACTCACATAGAACTCTATACATGAATGTTTATAGCAGCTGTGTTTGTAATTGGCTCAAACTGTAAAGGACCCAAATGTTTTCTGATGGGTGAATAGATAAACTGTGTTGCACCCAAAGAATGGAATACTATTCACCAATAAAAAGGAATGAACTATTGATAGATACACCACTTACATGAATCCCACAGAAATATATTTATTTTATTCCTTGACTCATAGCATTTCAAGCATAACTTTCACAAGTACTAGAAACATTTCTCTTGTTGCCAGATAATATATTCTATTTTTGACATGAGGCTTCATCAAGACTGCTCACATTTTCCTTACTTTTTTCTCTTTAAGAGTGATACAAATTATTCCTTTTATTTTTAATTTATAAATTTGTGGGAATTAATAAACCTCTTGTGAAGAGTTTGTGGAAGTACAAAGATGTTCTATTTTGGTGGGAAATGTTAGACTTGGGATATGCAAATATTAACCTATGAAAAAGTCCCCTTTTATGTGCTTAAATTGGACAAGGACTCATAGGAAAACAGCCTGGGAATGAGATTGGAATTTCCCCTCAATGATCCTTTGGCACTTGGCCAGGATATGAAGATCCTTGTGGATTTCTTGATGATAATCTCTTGCCTTGAACCCTGACTCTCCAGTCCAGAGATGACTTGTACTGATGTGCCTTGGTATAGCCTTGTCTACTTTAGGCATGTCCTTAATTAAAAACTTGCATGAAGGTAGAACAGCAAGAGCCATTAGAAGCTCATCTTTTTGCAGATGAGGAAATCAAAGCCTAAAGGAGCCAAGTTTCTGCTCCAGGTCACACGCAGACCAGAATTAAACTCCGGTTTACCCAGAGGCCTGGTTCCGTACTCTGTGTTTTATACTCTGCTGGTTGACACTGCAACTATTTGCTTGCATTTTTTCAGCAACCATCCCAACACTCGGTGGAGGAGGGGGCGGGAGGGTGGTAATCCTTTTGCTGTCATAAAACAGCCTTAAAAACAAATAGAAAGTATATAAGACATTAACCTGAGGCTTTATAGAAGTAAAATACATTTACGTAGACTTTATTCCTATTTGTGGACATGGTTAGAGTTGCTTAGTGTGAAAGTTCCCACGTGGGGGGATCAGGATCCTTGCAAAGCAGCCAGACCTCGATTTGACAATCACTGTGTCTTACACACAGAGAAAGTGCTTCCGTCCCTTTTATGGGGTGAGCCTAGGCTTGGAGTTGCGTTTCAGAAGTGGAGATGATTGGCATTGAGTCATGCACATTCCTTTGCCTAGTTTTGTTTATTGCGTGGTGGGGGCATTTTCCAGATGTTTTTCTTGAGTTGTGATCAATGGGGTATTGTCCCCACTTCAACCTTTGAAAGGGCAACTGGCCCAAGTGTCAATCTGATGTCTGATACAGGGTAGCTTAGCACATCAAAGTGCAGTAGCCCAGGAGTCCAGCAACTTGATATGAATTGTGACTTTGCCACTGGTTTTACATGTGACCTCAGCAAGTTCTCCTCCTCTGTGAGGCCTCTTCTATAGAAAACCAAAAATGTGGACTAGATCAGAAACGGCATCTGGGCTCCTCCTCCCCAGTCTTGTGCCTCCACAGGCATCACCAGGTGACCATGGACCATGTCTTCTCCTCTGAGTCCCAGAATCTTTGTTTATGGTGATACAGTAGTGCTACAAATGTTCATTGTAATCATTCATTGGCACATCATCATTAACATACCTTTGATGTCAAAATGATTTTGGTTTCATGAACGACGAAAGTAAATTGAAATTAGTGCTGGAACCAAGGTTACTTTCTGACATCTTGCTTGGCTTATGCACCTGGGGGTGGCCACATCCTCCTTCCTATGTCTTCACCTGGACCAGTGAGACCAGCCCCCACTCACTGGTGATTTCTCTGTGATGTGCTACTCTCATTTGATTTCTCTCAGTTGTACCTACCAGAACCAGTGCAGAGTTTTCCATGGGTCTTTAGACGAAGCCTTTTGGATACTTAAAGGACATTATAGACAGGATGTGCTTCACACAGGAGCTGCCACATGGTTAATAGCCTATTATCAACATCGTAACTACTACAATTGTTGTTACAATTAATAATTTAGAAAAGAAGCTTCTGCTTATCTGTTAAGGATTATCATTAAATATGTATTCTTTCTCTGTCTTCTTGACAACAGCCAAGTCTATTGTAGCTTCCGGATCTGAATATTTACTCTCTACTCTCCGAGGAAGGCTGAGCCAAGTTCACTTTCACAAGAACTGCTATTACTTTTGAACTCTGCTGGTGGGAAGTAGTATGTGAAGCCTTGTTGTCTAGGATTTCATTCACATGGGCAGTTTTCATGTTTTCTCTTTTATTTTTTAAATATATATTTTATTGATTTTTTTAACAGTGAGGAAGGGAGAAGGATAGAGAGTTAGAACCATTGATGAGAGAGAAACATCAATCAGCTGCCTCTTGCACACTTCCTACTGGGGATATGCCCGCAACCAAGGTACATGCCCTTGACCGGAATCGAACCTGGGACCCTTGAGTTCACAGGCCGACGCTCTATCCACAGAGCCAAACCGACCAGGGCTCACGTTTTCTCTTTTAGAAGGGACAAGCAGGGCACCCTAGGTTCTAGGCTTAGTCATTGCTGCTCCCTAAAGATGCGTGATGTTACAGAACTGGGAGAAGAAATTGATTTTTTTTTTTTAAGTCGAAGGATGTACAAGAAGCAAGGCATGAACATGTGAAAGAGCATGTGAGTCCCGGGGAACCGGAGTTGTAGAGGCTGCACAGAGGAGCGTGCCCGGAGAGGAAGTGGGGTGGCACCTTGTGGGTCCGAGCACTGATTGGTAAATCTGAGCAAGAAAATGGTGATGGCAAACTGGTAGCTGTGATCACCACACGACTGTCTCTGGAAGCAATCGGGTAAAATCTGCTTATTCCTAAGAACCCACAGGCTGTTCTTTCAGCCTTCAGCTGTGTAATTGATGATAGAAGTAATTATCAAAGGGTTTACAATCGGCTAAAATTCATAGAAGTCTTAAAAAAACCGAATTCCATGGTAATCCATGTTATATCCAATCCCTGAGTGGATGTGATGCCAATTACTGCCACCTGCCCCTTCTTGTCTCCGTGACAACACCCCAGGGGGAGCTGCACTTACGGCCCTGTCAAAACGGCAGCTCTGCCTCTGGGGCCAGCGGCAGGGACGCCCCTTGAAGACTGCTGGGGCGGGGTCCCCGTGAAAAGCAGCATTAAATCGTCCCTTAGGCTACACAGGGGCTGCCAGTCTAGTGCTCTTTCCAGTACGCATGGGGGACTGAGCATTTCCCTCCAAGAGGAAGGGGCCCGATGCTGTAGCAGGGGCACCAGATAGGTGATTTCATTAGTCCCAGCACCTGAAAGCTTATTTATCAGCATCCCCACTTTACACATGAGAGTATTGAGGCTCCAGGGTCACCTCGTGCTTTCTGTGCATAAACAAGGATTTTAGCATAATTTCTCTCATCCCCCGCATCTCTTCTCTACCTCTCCCATTCTAAATAGTTAGAATTTGCTTAGATTTCTTTTGCATTTTTTAATTAGAAACCCTTAGTAAGTTTCTCCCCATTGTCTTCAAAATTCTTTGTTTCTATCTCCAGCTCCTGCCAGAAATCAAACTTCAGTCAATGGGCAGGGGGTAGGGGTAGGGGGTGGGGGTGGGGGGCGGGAAGGGGAGAGGGAAGGTGGACATCTGTAATACTTAAACAATAAAGATAAATTTAAAAAAATCTAACTTTAAGTCTTACTGCCATCTTGGTTTTTGACAGTGGTTCCCATGGAAACAATCAACACTGAGGAATGTCCCTGCTGAGAGGGCCCCAAATGACAACTATGACGAGGAAGTTATTGGCCTTATGTGCGAGTTTTAGCCAAAAGAACTGTTAGAAAGAGTGTAAATTACAGTCACCAGTTTCTGAAAATGATGGCATCCTTCATCTCCATGAGCGCAGACGGCACTTAACATTTCGAGGTACTTTTACAGGCCACGTGTCCTTAGGTGTTCACATTAGGCTAATGGATTCGGGAAGACAGTCGTCCGTCTGTAAAGTTCCTTGTTCGATGTCTCAAAGCTGTAGGTAGCAGACCCAAAATTCAGTTCTAAGTATTCTGACTCCATCCAGTGCTGTGTCCACAGCTTGCCTAGTACTTAATTATTTAATATTTATTCACCCACCTATTGCCTCAGCAATATTAAATGTTTTTCCTTGTCCAGACATTATGCTGAGTATGTGAGATTAAAAAAAAAAAAAAGGCTGACTTTCTGCTATCAGATAGCTCACAATCTTAACTGAAAGACCGGCATGCAACTAATAATCATCATTTAGTAAAATCAATAAGACAACCAAAGATTGAGATCATCATAGGCAGCTATGAGGGAGAGATGTAGTTTTGTTTAACTGCTTCTCAGAAGCGGGTTCTAGTGGCTTTTGACAGATGCTAAGATTTTGCCAGGTGGCTGAACATGTGAAAAACTTGTCCTGTGTGTTTTGCCTAAATGTTTATTATATTCATTAAAAGAACAATGGCTTCAAAAATATATAGTGATACCAATATCTTAATTCAATGAGTCATACTTTTGCTTCTCTGTATCTCAGGATAATATTTAATTACATTAGGTCTTCCTTGAATCTATATACTCTTCCTGTTACTGGGTCTGATTTTTACACATTTGCACAAATATACAGTATTTTGTTTAACAGATTATTCTCCTTGTTGATCATTTAACTAAGGGTTTCTTTTCTTATTATTAATATTAGGACACGTGAGTGTTCTTTGCCCATGGCGGGAGGGCTGGAATTTCACGTCGGGGAACTAGGTAGTTCACATACAATTTCTTGCATTAATCACATCGATTGGTAGGGAAACCCTCCTGTAGGGCTCTGATTTATGTTTGGAAATCAAAGAGTATGCTCAGCCATGAATAGAAACAGACACAGGATAGTTGCTTAACACTCGCTGTGTGAATTAGCTGTAGTTCAGCCATTGGCTCTGCTGTAGTTATAAGTTGGTAGATAGCCATAAAAGAAGTGTTGGAGAAGATGTCAAGATAGGTATCATTCTTCCCAATGCTCACATCAGTGTTCATCACCCAATGGGGCCAGACCGGTAACTCGAGTGAAACAGACCATGTGCAGAGGGAAAGGGACGTGCCATTTAAGTTGTGGAGCTTCATGTCAGCTGCAGTGAGTCCTCGCCACGAGGCTTGCAGAAACGCCACGAGGCTTGCAGAAACGCCACGAGGCTTGCAGAAACGCGGGCTGCTGTTGCCAGGTCTTCTGAGAGTGTAGAAGAAATAAAAAAAAAAACACCAGATTTTTATGGAAATCTCTGAATCTTTGCATGAGTGTCTCTGGCTAATAATCTGCTTGGTGTGTTCCCTTACTATTTACTTATCGGGCTCTTTAACATGGGGGTAGGCGGTTCATGGAACTCCCGAGGGCTCATGTCCCTTCTTAGTTTTGCTCCAGCAGCAATGCTGACAGAGAGCAGAGGGAAGAAAACAGATGCAGGAAAAAGAAGCTTTCATGCCTGCTTGCCAGATCCTTGCTCGTAAACTTTCCCACGAAGAAACCTCTCTAAAGCCACTCTTCCATTTTCTCTCTCTTTAAAGATCTCATTTGACAGTTCCTCTTTATCACATCCTCTGCTCTGAATGATCTTCACATGCTTGGGCCTCTGGAGGCTTTCCTGTGTCTCCAACCTGCACGCCCTAATCCCCTCCCAATCGGGCAAGGTTTCTCAGATGTGCATGATGGATGCGCAGAGGTTTGCTAACAGGTGGGGCGAGGATCATCGCCAGGCCCCGTGGGGGCTGGGCATGGAGAGCAAAGGCAGTGGACGGATGTGGATTCGCTGCCCTGTTTGCTTGTGCGTGTCCAGGTCGGGAACAGTCCAGCGGGGGGATGTGGGGGGGGGGGGGATGGGGTGGTGTCGGGGCGGCTTTCAACACTGTGTTTCCAGCAAGTGACATAGAGAAGGTGTGCAGAACGTGTTTGCCAGCCTAAAGGTGAGTCTTGTTGTGAAACCTGTGGATTGTATGCTTGTAGTCAGTGATCTAATAAGAGGTACATTCAAAAACAGTTGATAAATCTCATTCGCATCCCCAGTCAAAAAATGTAACTGCTGAGGTTCCTATATCCCTACTCGAATGCATCCAGGGCAGTCCCACAGCAACACATATTTAAATGACGTGGAAAGAAGGTTCATTTGGGGTGCAGACTGAGCTGGGTTTAAGCTGTCCAGGTTATTCATATAAAATACCGGAGATCTGGGAGGCCAAATTTTCAGGATGGCCTAGAAACTCCATGCTGCCTCCTCGGGAAAGCCGCCCCTGGTTTTCACATGTAATCCAGCAGGAGCCAGCCATCTGTCAAACGTCACTTGGAAGGGAGACAGTGCTACCCTGTTTTCTCCTTATTAGCTGTGTGGCCTTGAACAAGTTATTTCAATGCTCTGAGCTTCAATTTCTTCAGTTATAACTTCCTCCTTTTCAGTTGGATGTGGATGAATCAAAATTTAAGGAAACACTGAAAAATCAGGACCTGGAAAAGAACAGAACGAACAGAAGCATCAGTCATTTCCAACTCTTTCTGCATCTCTGCATCACTTGGTTTAAGATTTAAATTCCAAGGGGGAAAGCATCAGACGGGCCTGGTTCAGACCATGCGGCCACTCATGCCCTCTGATTGACAGTCTTACTAAGACTTCACTGGATGACAGAAGAGGAGGATGCTCTATGGAGAGAACTGTCTGACAGGGACTTGACCGCTGGAAAAGGGACTGGACCGGCCCATGGGGACCTGATAGAGAGAGGCCTGCAGTAATCCGTAGCTGACCTTGCTCCTTCCAAGCCCTTTTTATGTCTTGCAAGTACCTCTGACTGGCCAAGCCCACTGGTAGCTTGAAGGCAAGGGAGCCCATTGATATGGTTTCTATGTAGTCAGCCTTCTAGATAACATAGCAGTGTAGAAAAGAGCATTTATAATGTCCCTAATACATTCATGGTAGTGAATTCTTTCTTCTCATTAAAAAAAAAAAAAAAAGAAGGCCCCATGACTTCTCTTAGCCCAGAAGGAAAAATTATGTGTGCCATCCCTGGTTCAGGAAATTCCTCATAATTTGGAAATGGCCAAAGCCATGAGTCAGCGGGTTTCTCTCCTCGTCTTCCCCTGTGAGCCTGGTCTCAGCGAGGAGGCCCAGCTCCAGCTGCGGGGTGCTCCCCTCCTTGCGGGACCTCGTGGAGGCTGTGGGTGGCAGTTCCTCCTACGCTGGTGGCTCTCTGAGCTCCTGCCAGGGCTGAAGGAAGCCACTTCAAAAGATGCTGCCACCACCACTGATAAATGGAATCAGAAGGCCCTGCCTCAGCCCAGGCAGTTCCTTTCACCAGTCCCCCTCCTTCAAGGTCTGTTCTTCTTCTGAGTGGATTTGGGCAATATGGGGGGCCTTTTTGCCAGGCAGCCCTTTACAAGTACAAACTCATCCCTCGGTGTCAGGAATGTGGGGAGATAACGAGTTCTGCTTGAAGGGAAAGGAAATGGGGCTTTTGCCATAGACTCTCTGTGTGTTCCCTCTTGTTTCCTTTTGCTAAATAAGGTTGGAATACTTCTCGGTTTACTCTCAGCCAAAGAGATATTTTGTAATCTCCGAATGCATTAAAAATAGACTGACTTGAATTAAAGTCACATTTTTATTCCATCGTTTTCAGATGAAATTACTATGATTCCATGGTTTAGGAAACTAGACAGAAGTGGATACTTGGAGTAAACAAGTATTTCATTTTTATAAGGGCAGCATGATATAGTGACAGGAACACTGAAATGGGACTCCTAACCCTAGATAGATATTGGTGTCAGCTGAACTTTGGGACTCCTCTTAGAGTCTCAGTTTTGGTATTTGCAATGAGAGTTAGATAGATAAGAGAGTGAAGATTCAGCCTGGCCAGTGTGGTGCAGTGGTTGAGCGTTGACCTATGATATGGGAGGTCACGGTTCAATTCCTGGTTAGGACACATGCCTGGGTTGTGGGCTCCATCCCCAGCATGAGGCGTGCAGGAGGCAACTGATCAATGATTCTCTCTTATCATTGATGTTTCTATCTCTCTCTATTCTTAATACAGCCATTTTCCAAATAAATCCTACTGCCTCTTTGTAGAATGCTTCTATTTGACAATAGATGTTTAAACATTTATCTAGAGGTAAACTTAATTCAATCTATATTTCTTAATTATCTGTAGGAGTAGATTATCATTGTGGCAAATGAAGGGGAAAGGGACTCTTTGAGAAATAATGTAGAGATTGCTTTGGTGGTTTTTGACCGATTCAAAGACATGAAATGGGGGAACCAAAAATGAAGAAAAAAATATGCCATTCTGGGCATGAGCCCTTATACTCGAGTAACCCAGGTGCGTACCACGTATTCATCAGTCAAGATTGACTTCACTTCCTCTTACACCGGGCTTCTCTAACCATTGTAGCCCACGGTCTCCTTGTCCATGATTGAGTTGAGCTTCTTCATTCATGGTCCATGCTCTCTAAGTTCATTCTTGTCCTCTGTTTCCTATCATTTGTCAGCTCCCCAGGGAGCTCTGGCAGCCCTTCTAACCTTCAAAACCCTAATGTCAGCTCCAGTGGCCCCAGGAATGAGCACTAAGCCACTCCCTGCAACATGGTTTTCCTTACTTATTTCAGCCCGCTGTCTGGAGCGTTTTTGTCAGTACCACTGAGCGGATGACGTGTGTGCTCCGCCAAGAGTCATGTGAATCAGAGCCTCACGTTGCCTGCACAAGGATTCGAAGAAGTGTTAGGCTTCAAGCCATTCGTCAGCATGGGGCAGCTCTCCGTAGACCTCATAACCCTCTTATTTATAGCCACCCGCTGCATTTCCTCAAAGTAACCTTAGCTCTTAACATCTTGCAAAATGATATATGTGAACAAATTATTAACTGAAGTATCCGGAAAAACAGAAACTTGAAAAAGAACGTGTTGCCTGAGGTTAGGAAACAAGATCCCAGAGCTGCTGAAATGAGTTTGCTTGCGTGCGTGTACACACACACACACGCACACACACACACACACACGCACACACACACACACACACACACACACTATACAATTGTTGGAAATTCAGTAATGGAGCAAACAGATTTTTGATTTAATTGATAGCCTTGAAAATAACTCCATGGTAAGGGAAGGAGACTTGACTTGGGGTGATGAACGCAACACGATATGCAGATGACATATTATAGAATTGTGCACCTGAAAACGATATAATTTTATAAACCAATGTCACCCCAATAAGTTCAACAAAAAACAACAAAAATGGTTATGTCTTGATAATCGGTTCTGGAAAAAAGAACCCCAATCATGTGAGCATTGTTTGTGGTTTGCATTTATTGATTGTTGTCTATGTGCCAAATGCTGACCTGAACAATTTGCAGATGTTTGTTTCATATAAATATATTTAAGGTGGTATGTTCTTGTATAAACGGCAAACCATCACAAGTCTGTATTCCACATGCACAGATTTCAGGATGCTTTTCGAAGAGGCCTGAGAAACCAGTGGCCATCTTTAAGAAGGAGAGTGACAATATTTGATTTATACGTTAGGACCTTATCAGTATGGAGACAGCATAATTTTGAGTGTTATTCAGAAAGTATATAGCTACAAATCTTTAACAAATAATGACTAAGTCAACTGGTGAGCTTCCCTCAAGACATTTTAAAAAGTATTTTTGAGAGACACAAAAGAAAGAAATAGAAAAGAAAGCCTCTCAAAGTAGTTACACTTGTTCTCTCCTTTGTGCATTTCAAAGAAGCCATTCCAAGCCAGTACATTCTAACATATAAGTCAGGGCTTTGCAAATAGCCCAACTATCAATTTATGTTCTTTTTAAAAACTACTTGTATCTTGCCGTTCATTCTCTTAATTATCACAACAGTGACTTGGAATAATGTTTCTCTCACCTCAAAGGCTATAGCTGGTCACTTGCTCACCAGCGTTCGGTGCTCTCAGCAGGTGTGGGGCTTGCACTTCCCCAGGCCAGCCTGTCTGGGAAGGGCTTTATGACAGTGTCCACTTCCTCGATGTCCTCGTCTGCCAATGTAGGGTACTGTCACCTTCTTTGGGTGGAGCTAGTGACAGCTTTCGCCTGCTGCTGCTTTTTCCTGTCACAATGACTAATTTGCAGTCCTTCCGTTTTCTCTGTCTCTCTTCTCTGTCTCTATGCCCCTTCAGCCAAGGTGCCTTCTGTCAGAAAGACCTAAACTCTGATAGAGAAGGGCTTGTTCCCATCCCTGTGCTGCTGACCGTTATCTAGGCCTTTCCCTCAACTGGGAAATGCAGGGTCTCATTCATTGACCTCTGAGCTATGACCCGGTCCAATCATGTCAGCATTGTTTGTGGTTTGCATTTTATTGATTATTGTCTGTGTGCCAAATGCTGACCTGAACAATTTGCAGATGTTTGTTTCATTTCAATATATTTAAGGTGGTATGTTAATTTTTTAAAAATTACAGTAAATATGCTACTAGCCCAGTCGGCAGATGAGGAGTTGGAAGCAATCAGAGAATTCTCACGTTTCCCAAGGGTTCACAGCTATGGAGGGGGGAACCAAGCGATCTGACTGGAGACTACGAAGCTTTGGTGAAAACTGCCCAGTAGCTCTCCAGTCCACTGCAGTGGCCGCTTTGGGCTCCATCATTTCAGGCATCCATTCCCCTGGCTCAGTGACGTGGACCGTTCAGCACAGGCTCTTTATTGTTATAACCGTTTCCATGGTCACTGCTGACTCAATCGCACCTACTTCCACAGACACTGCTCTCCTGCTTTCCCTCCCCTCCTCTCTTCTTGATTCCTTTCCTCTGTGAGGATAAAGGTGGGTGAAGTTCTGCTGCCATGGAATGGATACTGTCTGGAGAGGGAGATCAGGAAACAGGTGGGCAAAGTAATGGGATAATGGTAGATGCCATGATTGACAGGAAGGGAATATGGTCAGAAATCAGGGCTGAGGCTGAACTGCTTGAAGTAGCTTCATAAGGGAAGCCCTCTCTGAGGAAGTGATATTTAATATCAGACTCATGAGAAACTAGATGAAGCATGCAAAAACATATGACTAAAAGGCTATCCATATGATAAATCAGTGTTGACCAGGAATAAAGGTAAACATTAAGCCACTTCTTTCATATGCCTGCAGAAAGCCAGTGATGGCATCATGGAGTCTTGGGGTTCTTATGGAAGGGGACTCCATTTTTAAGAAACCCACATTCTTTTTTGGTATAAAGGCACAAATGGGTGTATTAGAGACATTCGTCCGGGGCTTAGCATCACTTTCTATAAAGAGTGAGATTGTGAATTTTTTAGATTTTGTGGTCCATCAGATCTCTGTTGCAGCTACTCAACTTTGCCGCCATAGCATGCCTGCAGCTGCAGACAACACATACATGAATCAGCGTGCTTGTCCAATAATATTGTACTCATGGATGCGGAAATAGGAATTTTCATATGTCACAAAATAGGATTTTTTTCCAGCCAATGAAAAACTTAAAATCTCTTCTTTGCTCATGGATTTATGACAACAGGCAAGGAGGCCATAGCTGGTCTACAGGTCACATTTGCTGAGCCCTGATCTTCAGCAAGGTGGTTTAATGCACGAACTCTTAAACAGAGTGTCTGGGTTTGTTTCCAAACCACTCCTCTGGCCAGTGGTACATTGCCAGGACCAGGTCAAAGAAAATAGACTTTGATCCTGCTTTGTTCTCTTTCTTATCTTTCTATCCTTCTCTTCTTAGGCAAACAGTCTTAAAAGTGTAAGCGATACTCCCTGTCTGTGGCCAATTGCATTTTTATAAAACATGGCTTCAACAATGCTTTTGGTCTCTGATGTGATTCCAGAACTGTGCACCGCCTTCGTCCCCATTGACAGGTGGCAGAGATGTCCCTTCCCCCCGCTTGAAACTGGGCAGCCTTTGTGGAATGCCTCCACTAATAGAGGGCGACAGAAGTGATGTCTGAGGCTTCTGAGCTGGGTCAGAAAGGGCAACACAGCTCCTGCCTGCCTTCCCTTCAGAACATGAGCCTGTGGACACTGGAGTTGCCATGGAAGAAGTATGCAATGCTGATTGTTTCCTTTTAAAGGCTTT
The DNA here is from genome assembly GCF_027574615.1 of Eptesicus fuscus. Classification (NCBI taxonomy): domain Eukaryota; kingdom Metazoa; phylum Chordata; class Mammalia; order Chiroptera; family Vespertilionidae; genus Eptesicus; species Eptesicus fuscus. Next base: position 5,710,211 of record NC_072491.1, read on the forward strand.
CATTAGCCTCCTCTACAGCAGATCTAGTCGTAGACAAAAAATAAAGATGTCCGTGTGCATTATGTGGCTGGAGTTCAAGGTTAGGATGGTTGGGGGCTTAGGCCAGTGGTGCATGTGGAGTCATTTCATGGGAAGCTTTAATAACAAGTTAAGGATCTTGGACTGGCTCTTGAGGGCTAAATATGTGGCCACTGTAGAGTTTTATGGGCAGCAGTAGAGTGGACAGATTTCTGTTTGAGAGGGACCACTCTTGTTGCAATAGAAACTCCGAATTAGAAGGAAGCAACACTGGGTCTGAGACCTGGCTAGAGGCTCCTGATATGATCTGGATGAGACTCAAAGGCGGGCAGTGGTAATGGACATGGATAAGGGAGTGGAATCAAGAGGTTCCAGAGATGGACTGGAAAGGAGGATGCTGCCTGTTCAGCTAATGGACAGGTAACATAACAGGTGCTACTGTAGTGTCATCCTCTACTGTCTTGTTAATAGAGCAGATTCATCTTACATACAGCTAGGTCTCCCAGCCTGCTGTTTCTTCCCCCCCTGTCAATATGCAGTACAGTTCCCACGTGGGTGGTTCATCTCCTTGTTCTTCAGCATACAAGGGAACCGTTCCTTGAAAGCAAGATGGCACAGATAAGCCCACAGCTGCCCTGACGCTGGGGACAGGGGCTCCTCTGTGCTGTGCCTGTCAAACACCTGCCTCCGTGGGCCACAGACCGGGTCCCCCCCAAACAGCCTGGGAACCCTGTCCTGAAGCGTCTTCCCAGCTCTTATCTCAACCCCATCACTGCGTTCTGGGTTTTTAATCTGGGAGATTAAATCTCTTCATGCCCGAGTGGAAAGATCATATCCTTGTCATTTTTCACCTGTATAATTTCTCAGCTGCCTTAGTTTAACCTGGTGTATTTATGGCCCAACTGTAATTTAGGAGACTACTTAGTAAATGCCAATTTCAAAAGACAGCTCTTTCAAATTGCCACTCAGAACAGCTTTCTGAGTGAGTGTAGTGAACTGTGGCAAAACCGATCATTTCAGTCAATTAGATTTTTAGGCCAGTCACTTTTTACTGTTCTGAAAGAAAGAAAGCATGTGAAAGCTAGAATCAATCAATTACAGTCTAAATGTAGACAGGAGGCAGAAACACAATACATACACATACACATATATATTAAATTTGTGGAGATGATTTTTATAGAGGTCACTTGAGTTCTGTTAGAAGGCATTCATTTTGCATAAAGCAGAAGTCACCATTAAAAAATGTCTAAGAAGAACCTTTGGCTAGAAATTGGGGTAAAATAATTAAAACTTAGAGAATTGCCGAAACCGGTTTGGCTCTGTGGATAGAGCATCGGTCTGTGGACTGAAGGGTCCCAGGTTCGATTCCGGTCAAGGGCATGTACATTGGTTGCGGGCACATCCCCGGTGGGGGGCGTGCAGGAGGCAGCTGGTCGATGTTTCTCTCTCATCGATGTTTCTAGCTTTCTATCCCTCTCCCTTCCTCTCTGTAAAAAATCAATAAAATATATTTAAAAAAAAAAAAAAAACTTAGAGAATGGAGAATAGACATGCCTCAGTTAGGAAAAGGAGGGGCTGGTGAAATGCCTACCTGAGCAAATCTATCAGGAAAGTTTTCTTGTAAAGACTTTATTGGCCTGTATTCAGAAAATTCTAAGACTTAATTAAAAATAATGGAAATATGGCAGGAGACCACTAGTTCTGAATAAATGTCGTAGATAATTATTGTTATTTTTTCCTTTTTATTGAATTTGTTGGGGGTGACATTGGTTAACAAAATTATACAGGTGTAGTTGCACAATTTCACAACACATCATCAGTTATGCAATGGAATACTATGCAGCTGTAAAAAATGAAGGAAATCTTACCCTTTGCAACAGCATGTAGTAGAATCTTTCGTGACTTCATTTTTGTATCTAACCCAAAATTGGATTACAATGTTTAGAGATTCTAAACAGTCCAAGACATTTTGCCTTCAGACAACTGAACAAAACATTATTAATAGTAAAATGAGATTTGAGAACATAGAAAATACTCTAGTCTTTTCATATTATGTAGTTAGCAATTTCAAATTCAAAACTTTTGAAATATTTTCTCCTATTTAAGCAAGGTTGTCAGCCCTGGCGAGTAGCTCAGTTGGTTAGTGTCATCCCATATGCAATATTTTGGGTTCTATCCCCAGTCAGGGCTCATATAAGAATCAACCAATGAAGGCATAAATATAAGTGGACTAGAAAGTCACTGTTTCTCCCTCTCCCTCCCTAACTCTCACTAAAAATCAGTTAATAATAATAATTTTTTAAAAAAGGTTGCTAGCTACAATACCAAAAGGACATAGACCAGAACTGGATTGGGGCCATCCAGGAGCATTAGTTACGCTATTTTTAACTTCCCAAGAATGCTATGCCCTGAGACTCAAGACATTGTTTGAATGATACCCTTTCCACACAGCCATTCATGACTCCTTCAGACCATTACAATCACTCTTCCAGCTGGCCTTCTACAGAAGTTGTCCATACCATTCACCAAAGCCCTCTTTTAAGCCCCAATACTTCTTGCCTGGACCAGCAGGGGGAGCACCAGATTGCAATGAGCAGGTCTGGATTCAGCTCCTTCTAGTTTTATACCCAGCAAGTATGTTTCAGTAACTATATTGGCAAGGAAAGCAGAGTTCACCTGGAGAGAGAAATAGAGGAGATTTAATACTGAGGGATGGGTTGTTAAGACAAATGGGAGATGGTGAGACAACCGAAGAGGAGCAAAAGCAGGAAGCCACTAGGGACAGAGTGTTTGGAGGGATCTAGGGAAAGGAGGTACCTTGGAAACACAGGAGATGAAACATTCCGGCAGGGGCTAACCTACAGCTGAGCTACCATGTGGGAGGTTGGGCCAAAACTCCCCGGTTTCTCCCCTTTTCTAACTTTCCATTTTCCATCAGTGCCACCCAATGGCCAAGTCTACCTATGAGCCAACTGACAAGGACACCTAAAAAATGTAATCCCCCAGTCCTGGTTGGTGGCTCAGTGGTTGGAACATAGTCCTATACACAGGAAGGTCAAAGTTCGATCCCTGGTCAGGGCACTTATCCAGGTTTTGGGTTTGATCCCCAGTTGCGGGGTGGGGGCGGTGTATGGGAGGCAACCCATTGATGTTTCTCTCTCACATGGATGTTTCCCTCTTTCTCTCCCTCTCCCTTCTTCTCTCTCTAAAATCAATAAAAAAAAACACACACATCCTCAGGTGAGGATTAAAAACATGTAATCCCCAGTGCTCCTGAGTAGGGGGGCCAGGGGATGGATTGGAGAGTCAGGTGCAAATCATTGGCACAGTAAATGATTTTCCTTTTGAACAATTGTACCCTCCTCTGTCAAATTTCAAAGCAATGCTTTTCTAACCCACTTCTTTAGAGCACCATATGAGCGTATTTAAATTTGTGAGGACTGAAAATGGAAACTTTTGGAAAAATGTTTTAGAGATGTAAAATGTTAGATGATGGCAATTCCACTTCTGGGAAAATGGTCAGCAATATGCATATAGATGTAGGTACAACACTGTATATCTCAGTGTTTATAATACTGAAAGTGTAAAGCAACTTAAAATAGATGTGATATATTTAGGATTTAAAAAAAGAATTTCTCCCTTCAAGGATATTGTACTCATTCAATGCAGCATGTGCTAAGAATCATGAAAATAGGATAAAATGCTATGGGTACCCGGGGATGAGAGAGGGCAGTGAGGATCTGCCCTGTTTAGGCTTCTAGATATGTGATACAAAGTGTATGCATTACGTGGGATATAAACATGTTAGGGGAAAGTTTTTGGTATTTATATCCAAATAGAAAAATTCTTCCAGACGAAGACAACAAACCAAAAAATAACCTGTTCTCAAAATTTTACAACTCACACAGAAAAAGAAACACCAGGCTGAGGAGGTTTGATGCCTAAGTAGAGTAGCAAGAGGTGACATGAGCAGAATTAGAATCCAAGTGACCTGTGAGTTCATTCTTGTTCTCGTACTGGTTCTAGTTCTAGTGGTGACCTTGTTCAGGGCTCTGCTCCAGTTTTCTGGTGCAAATAATGAAAACCAGGGCCAGCCTGCGTGTACCACCGCTGAGCACTTTGCAGAGGAAGGAACCTGCTCTCCTGGGATCTGAGGCTGCGTGTGTATCTCACTCCCTAGCCTGGCTGGTCTCTCCTCTTTGTGCTCATCTCACTGACAGCTGTCAGCACAGTCAGCCTTCATCACGTTGAAATCATGCTTCATACTTGCTCCAACAATTAAAGTTAGATGCTTAGATTTTTATTTACCCCCCACCCCAACACACACCCACCCTTTGAGTACCCCGAAGTACCCTACAAGCTATATTTTTCATAGTCCAAAATGCATTGTCCTTGGAAAAGGTCAAAACGAATTTTGAATTCTATCTCGATGGCTTTGTATTGTAGCTGTGTGATCTTTTGCATGTAACTTAATCCCCCTGATTAAGGAACACGAATAAGACAAGTGGGCTTGAAACAGGGTTGAGAACATGAATAAGACAAGTGGGCTTGGCACATAGTAGGTGTTTAATTAACTTTCATGTGTTTTAACGTATTCCTTCCAATAAGCCCTTGTACCCCAGGCAAAGGTACTATTGACCTTCCCTACAGAATACCGCATTTGTTCATCTCTGTGCATCTTTGCTCATACTACCCTTTTTGCCTGGAGTGTCCCTTCCTGTCTTTTGTGTGCTGTTCATTTTGTTTTCTCCATGAAGACCTACCTGGTTAACCAAGATAGAAAATACATTACTAGTAAGAGAAAAATCAAATAGCCCTTTTTCTAAACTTGATGAAGGCACAGAATCCTTTCAGCTCTGGACTATTTCTTTTTAATTTGTACTTGTCTTACTTTCCATCGTCAGTATCTTATTTATCTCCTAGGCTAAGACCAAATAAAAAACAATGCTAATATATAGAAAGAGAATAGACCTTGCAGTTAGACAGACACACCTGGGTTTGGATTGGGACACCCAGTAAGTGTTTGAGGTATTTTTGCTACATGCCTTCAAAGGGGATGTTTTCTTTTTGGCAGGTTGGGATCACTAGCAGAAATGAAAGAAACACCCCAGACAAAGGAAGAACTAGCCTACAGCCAGTCTCAAGCTGGCATGCTTTCTAGCCGATTCTGTTTTCTTGCTTAGCAAGCATTGAACTTTCTGTTTCTGGTTTGGACCTGAAGGAGAGGTTCCCAAAGACCAACAGGAAGGTCATACTTGTGGTCTCCCTCCCTCGCCTAAACCTCACTGAAACCTGAAGTACTGGAATTTCACGTGGGCGTCATTTTCTCAAGAGGGTTCCAGCTGCAGTTCGCAGCCCAGAGTGGGCCACTGCCTGCTGTTGGAACAGTCACAGAGAGGAAGGATGGTTGTGGACCTAACATTCCAATATTATCTTGCTGTGTGGGTTTAATAATGAAGAAGAGTTGCTGTGGGGAGTGGTGGGATTTCTAAATATAGGGTAGAATCTGAATAACTTGAGTTGCGTTAGTGAATTTCTGCTTACAGGCATGGGAAAGGACAAGTCTCATCCATCTATTGGTGTCCTATTAATTTATTCGCTTACAAATATTGAGTACTCGTGATATGCCAGTCATTGTCTTTAAACTGGGAGGGGAGGAGGTCCTTTTTAACACTGATTTTGAGAATCCACTTCTGTGAACTAAGTGTAGGAAGTCAACTTAGATATTCAAATGGATAAATCAGATTATTTGATTCATTAGTTCTATACTCAGTTATGAAGACCTTATACATGTTAAGAAACTCTGGTAGTCACTAATGATATAAAGAGGAGCTCTTGTTGAGTGCTAACCATGCACTAAATAGTTTTGCATTATGTGATCTTAATATTCAGAACAATCCCATGGATAGAATCACCATTATGTTATAGTTAACGAAAGTAAAGTTTGCAAAGATTCTGCAACTTTCACAGGGAACATAATTAGAGCCAAGATTCAACTCATTCTTTAAATATTTATCTACTGGTGGGCATTTGGATGTTTCCCAATTTTCAGCTATTACAGAAAGTGATGTTATGATCATTTTTGCTCTTGTCTTTTGTGTGTATATGTAACAGTTCTATTTCATTTACAGCTAGTAGAACTGCTGGGTCATAGGCTAAGCATATGTTAAGCTGCAGTACACACCACCAGTTTATCCCTACACCATTTTTTATAATTTGGTTTAAATGATGTGGCAAATTCTATTTTCCAAAGATCGTCACTACAATAGCTCCCATCCCACAAGCTTTCCTTTTTCTTTTTCTCTCCCTCACCCACACACACACATGCTTTTTAAAATATTTTAATCTTGATGCTTCCTCCAGCAAGTGAAGGAGTCTAGGTCCTTCTCCTTAGAACTGACTAGACCTTAGTGATTTCCTAGGTAAGGGCTGTTCGATAGAACATTCTGCAATTATGAAAATGTTCTATCTGTATTGTCTAATACAATAACCACAGACACATTGGGCACTTGAGATGCTGCTAAGATGATTATACAGTTGAATTTTAATTTTATTGCATTTTAATTCATTTAAACTTAAATAGGCACATGTGTCTAGTGGCTGCTGCATTGGACAATGCAGGCTTAGACCAATAGAATACGGTGGAATTAGTGCTCTGTGATTTCTGAAGCTAGATCATTAAAATGCCACACATTCTGCCTGGCCCTCTTGGAACACAGCTACTATGTGCAAGTAATTGGGAATCCCAAGCAGACTGTGGGAAAGTCTCACATAGAGAAAAACCTAGGATTATGGGTCACAGGCACAGCTGAATTCCACTGGGCAATTCAACCCAACTCACCAGCCGTGTGAATGAGCCATCTTGAAAATGGAATGAATCTACAATGCCCAGACCAGCTGCTTTCGCTGATGCTGAAAGTATGAACAAGCCACCCCTGCCTGAACTGCAGATGCAGAAGTCAAACAAGTGTTTTTGATTCTTTAAAGCCACAACAGTACAATCAGCTTATTAAGCTTCATGTCCAGTTGGACTGTGACTCTGTTTCTATGTGTGTTAGATCTTGGCATGAGATTCTTCATGTCGCTCATCATTAAAGTCTGTTCTCTCCTTTTACAGTGATCTGCATTCTGCATTGGTGGTATCAGGACTTCCCCCCAGGACAAATGAAATATTTAGCTTTTGCTGATACTTCATATCTCTTGATCAGTTTGCTTATCTTCTGTGAGTTCACGGATGAACTAGGAATGATGGTTTATCCAGGACCTACTTCTTAGTTTTCCTTTTTTAAAAGCAGGAGAGAACTTTTAATTACTTAGTTTAAGAAACAACAACAAAACCCACTCACCCCCAAAAGGTAAAATGAAACAAAAAAAATTATTTTCAAAGACATAAAATATAATTCCTTGAGCTGAAAAAAAATCAGAGTATACAGAGTGAAAGAGCTCACCATATTCTAGGTAAAACATTTAAAAAATTGAAAATGTATGTAAACATATGTGAAATTTTAGAATTGCAACAATAACAACGATGAAAATAATTTTAAAATCTAATGTAGTGAGTGGTGGGACAGGAGGAAATATTATCTTCAGAGAAACAAATCAGCTTGTCTTAGAACTTTACCAGAAAACCATGGAATCATGAAGGATAAACATTATTATTCAAGAACTCTATATTAAACCAGTATGGTAGTGTGTGTGTGTGTGTGTGTGTGTGTGTGTGTGTGTGTGTGTGTGTATGTGTGTGTGTTAAAGCAATAAAAAGACATAGGATTTTGTCAGATATCATAGGATTTTGAAAGAAGGAAACTGTCCTAAAATAAATTTGAAGATACATCACTAAATATGTAAGATTTATCGTAATGTCTCATAGACCCAGAGTTAAGGAATTGCTCTGTATGTTCTAATTGACAGACTTAAATCTCTCCATTTTCTCATCATTTCCCATGTTGATGCTCCTCTCATGCCTTATTTACTCATGAACATGTTATTTGGGCTAAAATTTTTGAAGGTAAAGAGAAATACCTTTCTGTATTCGACGTGTTCATAGAGCCTGGGACATCATAAATGGTCCAAAAATGTAAGAGGAATGACAGATTCTATGATTACCGAATGAAATACATGTGTTAGAATTCAGAAAAGTGTTACTAAGAAAAGTAAGTCTTGTTTCTTTGAAAAATATATTGAAATAATATAATACAATATAAGCCAAAGCAGAAGACATCAATAAATATAAAAATAAGACATTAAAATAAACAAATATGTATATTGAGGAAATTAAGAATTATAGGAGGGCACTTTGCTTAATATTATGCAAATAATTTTTTTAAATGACTATAAAACAAAATATTATAGAAAATATATGGAATGCAACAAAAGATTTTTAAGTTTGAAAGTATAAAGAGAAAGTGAGCACATCTAAGGGATTTTTACAAATATAAGAAAAGATCGATGCAAAACTTAATAAAGGCAACACAAATAATGAGACTACAAATGAATTTTACTTAAGGATATTGATGCAAAACTCCTAAAATGTGTTAGCAGATAGAATTTAGGAGCTCACTAAAAGATTGCGAGAACCATGGAATCATGAAGGATAAACATTATGAGAGACATTATTAAGGTGTGATTCACTTAAGAAATTCAATATCATCATAATAAAGAGCTAATATGCTAATGGTTGGGACGCTGTAATGCGTAACGACCTATTGCAGGAGGCAGGAGGCTGGCTGTATGTGCGCGGCGGGGTGTTGCTCCGGAGATGGGGCAGAAGTGGGGAGGCGCCTGGAGGAGGCGGGACCATCCCATGCTGGGGAGGGCGGGGGTGAGAGCCTGTAGTGGACCCCTCACCAGTCCTTAGCCACCCACCGCTTGCACCCAGAGCGCCCCGCTGTCCCCCTGTCAGGGGAAGGAGCACAGCGCAGCAGGTGGGAGGCTTCCATGCTCTCTTCTGGTGCCATGATGGGTTGGAGCCGCCGCATTGCTCCGGAGATTGGGCGGAAGCGGGGAGGTGCCTGGAGAAGGTGGGACCAGCTCGAGGCAACTCGAGGGACTGAGGGAGGGGCTTGAAGCAGCCAGAGAAGGCCAGAGGGGTCGGGGGGGGGGGCTAGGCCAGGCGCGCTGGAGCTCTGCGTGGAGAGGTTCAGGTGTCAAGGCAGGGCGGTGGGTGGGTAGGCGGGGCTGCATAATTTCGTGCGCTGGGCTCCTAGTAGCAATATATTTTTCTATGTTAATTACAGATCAAGGCAAAAAATATATTATTATGTTTGATGATGCTGACAGCACTTGATAAAAATCTAGTATTTTTAATAAGATGTTTGATAAGTAGGAATGCATTAATACTTAATTAGCATTCTCCCTTAGTAATGAATTAAATATTACCATTAAATTAAGAAATAAAACAAAGATGTTGATTGTCACTACTCTTGCCTAACATTCTGTGGAAAATTCTTTCCAATGAATTGAGGCAAGATAAATATGAAGTATAAAACATTTAAAAGATAAGGAGAATATTTCAATTTATGAATACCTGAATCACTTCATAAATCTGGAAAACCCAAAAGAATCAACTGGGAAAACTGGTATAAATAAAGTGAACATTTAGTAAGTAGATTTAAAAAAAATATCTAAAACTCTGTTAACTTTACTATGCTCAAATAAGATATAGCTATATTACCTAAAGAAAAATCCATTAAACAAAGCCATAAAGTAAGAAATAAATGTCCAGAAATAGTGGTAAGTAGAAATGTGTTAGATTTATCTAAATAAACTTTAATATGCTTTAATAGGACATAAAAAGAACTTTAAAAAACTCTGAAATAACCCAAGAAACATAAAAAAACAAATTGAATTAATGGGAATTAATGCCTAGTTGTAGTTAAGATAATGCAATGCTGTAAAGATGCATTTTCCCAATATTAACCTAGAAATTGAATGTGATTCCAGTAACATTACTGGTAGAACTATTGTTCTGAAATCAAACCTGATGAATCTACATTTCAGGTAAAGATCAGGCAGGGAAATTTGAAAGAGAAAGATAAGGGGACAGATCACATTATTAAACGTTGCTATAGAACTCCCATAAGTAATAGAGTTTGGTCCTGTTGCATGAATAGAAATATCAAAGGGAAAAGAGCAGAGTCTTGGGTTTGACTCAAATAATATGAAAATTTAGATTATGATAATATCAACATGCCAAATCCGTGTATTAAAGGCAGAATATTCAACAAATGGTGTTGGGACAAGCTACTGAGAAAAGAATAAATTAGTGTGAGCTCCTAGTTTATTACTTATTCAAAAATTTTAATCTAGATGGATAAAAATTCAAAATTATGATGAAAATGGATTTTTCTTATAATCTTGCAGGAATGAGCTTTTTCTAAGCAAGATATATAAATTAGAATTTTTGAAAGACTGATAAATATAACCTCATGAAATTTTAAAATTTCTACTTGTCAAAAAATACTATAAATAAAATCAGTATATATAAACAATGTTGGAAATATTTGCAGCTAATTTGAATGATGAAGAAAGAAGACCCTTACATTGATAAAAGATCAGTTAACAAAACACTAGCTCAATATAAATATGGACAAAAGACACAAAAATATTCTACAGAAAAAGAAATACAAATTTTTTTTAACATAAAGATGTTTAACTTTACTCAAAATTAGAGAAATAAAACAATAAGCATATTTATAGAGTGCACATGATGAAATATTTTTAGTGCTGGTGGGACTGAAACTTCACCATTCTCCCTCCAATATCCTTCTTGGGAATATTAATTGGTATAATTCTATTCAAAGGCAATTTGGCAATGTCTACCTATATTCTAAGTAAGTAATTTCTTTAAAAGTACATACTCTAGCAACATCACCAGCAAACACAGAAAATTTTATATATAATGAATTTTGTGGCCATATTGGTTGCAAGTGCAAACGTTCAGAAAGTAGTTGAATATGTACAGATAGGGAGTGATGAAGGGCATTATAGCCCATTCATAAAGTGGAAAACTTTGTGGGACTCATCCTATCTAATAAAGAGGGAATATGCTCATTGATCCTCATACCATCGAAAAGATGGTGGCTCCCACAGCCAATAAGGTGGGAATATGCTAATTGACTGCCCCGCCCTCAAAGATGGTGGTGCCCACAGCCACAATATGGCAGTGCCCAGTCCCCTCAGCCCCGCCAGGGCAGTATGCATGCGGCAAGGCTGGGCCCGCTCTGTGTGCCTGCCTCTGGAGTCCCCCAGTCCCCTCAGCCCCCCAGCTGCCCAGGCCGGTCCGAGGTGCAGGCAAGCCTCAGATGGAGGCTGCCCGAGGCTCAGGTAACCAGGGCCGGCCGAGGCTTGCGCTGCCAGCAGTGGCAGCAGCAGAGGTGTGATGGGGCATCGCCTTCCCCTGCCTCTGAGGGCTCCCAGACTGTGAGAGGGGGCAGGCTGGGCTGAGGGACCCCCCTTCCAGTGCATGCATTTTCATGCAGTGGGCCTCTAGTTTAGAATAATACCCATTGCTAAAGCATCACAAGATGCAGGGTACTGCACTTCAATGGATGTAAAAAAAAGTATGTAAAGTATACATGTTACAATTGAACAGAATATTTTTGATAGACATAAAAATTATTATTATAATGATTTATTTCTATGATTCTTTTAGAAGGGGGTGAAAAGTTGGATGGAAAGTTTGTCATCTATAGCCATTTTTACTGCTTGATTGACATTTACTATGACATGCATGTCATGTCCTTATTTTCCTCTTAGAAACAGAAACTAGTTAGCAGAAAACCAGTTAGTAGAAAAAGCTCTTCCTCCTCAAAAAGATCTCCCTTCTTAGACTGACACACTATTAAAAATTCTCTTTGTGAACCAACCTTTGGAGAAATTTTAGTCTCTGATTCAAAGAGAATGTTAGAAAAATCTATGAAGTCTCGGGCTTAGCACCTCCTGATGAACTTCACGTTGTAGCTGCTGTTTTTTTCTTGCTGCGTGTCCAAAACTGACCAGATCTTTCAAGAACACCCCCCATGCAGAGCCTTCTCTGTTTCCTTTCATGGAGTGTATCTCTTCTGTTTCCCCTGAAGATGATCTGTGAGTCTCTGATCAGCATCATGTTCTGATTTATCTCTTGGGCCCCCACAAGTATCTCTCTCTTTTTTTTTAAAATATATTTTATTGATTTTTTACAGAGAGGAAGAGAGAGGGATAGAGAGTTAGAAACATCGATGAGAGAGAAACATCGATCAGCTGCCTCTTGCACACACCCCTACTGGGGATGTGCCCGCAACCAAGGTACATGCCCTTGACCGGAATCGAACCTGGGACCCTTGAGTCCGCAGGCCGACGCTCTATCCACTGAGCCAAACCGGTTTCGGCCACAAAGTATCTCTTAATGTCCTTTTACATTATAGACATTCAATAAATATTTCTTAATTGGACAGGTACATTGAAGTTTTATTTTTAAAACAAAATTCAATGCAGGGGAGGAAAAGCATCTTTGTAGCACAGGCATAGATAGGACTTACCATGAGCCAAGCGAGTGCCCAACACTTTATATACTATATTAAAAGAAATCTGTAATGTATGTACATATATAATATATTAAGCTATATCTATACTCTATCTGTATCTCTATCTGTATCTGTATCGATATTAATACCTACATCTCTCTGTCATCTATCTATCATCTAAACCTGTGGTCGGCAAACTGCGGCTCATGAGCCACATGTGGCTCTTTGGCCCCTTGAGTGTGGCTCTTCCACAAAATACCATGGCCTGGGCGAGTCTATTTTGAAGAAGTGGTGTTAGAAGAAGTTTAAGTTTAAAAAATTTGGCTCTCAAAAGAAATTTCAATCGCTGTACTATTGATATTTGGCTCTGTTGACTAATGAGTTTGCCCACCACTGATCTAAACTGATGGATAGTATGGGTGGTATGGGTAGTTCTGTAATGTTTCTTCACCGTGAAATTCTATAGTGTATATAAAATGTATTTGAAAAAATATATCACTTAGAGACTTCAAGATTCCCTATGCATTGCACGAATTACTTATGTAGAGGGACTGATTTACGAGAAAGCTGCAGCTCTATGTGTGCAACTTGTATTTACTGAGTGTCTCTGGTGCTGTGCTCAGGGGCGACAGGACAGTGCTCCTGCTCCCACAGGGACAGAGTTTGAATCTAGCTCAAGACAGTAGAGAAATAATATTAGTACATCAGATTCTTTTAAACAATAACAAGTGATGTAAAACACTAACTAAAGCAATCCTGTAGAACAAGGGGTCAAAACATAGACCATTGGCCAGATGCAGCCCACTGCCGGGTTTTGTATGGTCTGGGAGCTAAGAGTGGATTTTACATTGTTTCAGTTGTTGGGAAAAGATCAAAGGTAGAATAATATTTTGTGACACATGAAAATTATATAGGAAATTCGCATTTCAGTGACTATAAATAAAGTATTGGATCCCAGCCACGCTCCTTTGTTTACATATTATCTGTGGCTGTTTTCATGCTACAATGGCACGGTTCAGTAGTTGCAACCGATGCCATATGGCCAGCAGATCCTAAAATATTTACTATTTGGACCTTTACAGAAAGTGACTGCTGGGGTGTCAACTGCTTTAAATTGGGTGGTCAGGAAAAGCCTCTTGAAATGAATATGTATTATGACATGGACGTCAGAGGAAAGAGCTTTATTCCACATTATTTGGGTTGTCCTACAAAGTTTTCTTTAGAAAACAGTCTCACAACCATTTTGCCTCTTCTGTGCCTCCTGAAAAAAAAATAAATGGCATATTTCAGCCATCGTGCATTCAGAAGCCAAGTTTCCAAAATATAGAAATGTTGGCTCCAACAGGAATATTTCCAGGTTATATATGAAAACATGGAGAGGAATTATTGTTATAGCACCACGGGTGAGCTTTTCCAGCCAAAGATTGCATGTGTTATTTTGATTTCAGACCATCGGATGGATTCATCAGAGTCCTCTGCAGAAGGGTTTGAGCTGAAGGAAACTCATCCTCGCTGCCAAAAGTCGGCTGAGTCATTAACAGAATATAATTAAGATCTGAGGCTTCAGTTTTGGAAAAGTTCTCATAAATTCTCCCCAAAAGGAACATCCATCCAGGAACTTTTGCAAATTCCACCCATATTTTAGGTGGAGACTGGGTTAGGCTGCTGTGTGAGTGGAGGAAGCCTGAAGAAACCTTCTCTGTCAATCCAATTAACATTTAATTTATAAAATCTCTGCCCAAGCTGGGCAAATAATGACCTTGTAGAGACTGCCATTTTACATACATTATCTCATTTAATTTTCATAGGAGGTGAGGACACAGATGTCCTTACAACCTTTAGTCTGTCTGAGAATCACAGAGATGATTTAGGTGCTGAGAGGTAATTATTACCATCTCTCTTTTTATAAATGAGGAAAAAGAAGCTTATGAAATTTAAATACCTTTTCCAAATTTTTATGGGAAATGACTGGAATACGAATCCTGCAGGAATAGCAATTCCAGGATTCCTTTAGTGACACACACACACACACACACACACACACACACACACACACACACACGATACTGCTGACTTCTGTTTCTTAGCATATGGGAAAACAAGTTTAATCTCTCCAAGCATGGGCTTCTTAGTCAATCAGGCCTGGATTAAAATCCTGGCTGGCTAACCAGTGTGAAAATTCAGTGAGTTATTTAACCATTAATTTTTAGCATCTTTATAAAAACTAATTTTAGCCGTATCATACATCCATCCTTATTAAACTGCCTTTATTTGCCTTTTCATAAATCTGTCTTTATGGAATATGTTGAAGCTAATTTCCTTAAGATAAAATAAGCATAACAAATCAGAAATTTAAAAAACCGACACCCAAATAGAAAAAAACTAGGCAAAAGAAAATGCAGGCCTTGTCCCTCCCATCTCTCCCCTGCCCCCCCAAAAAAGGTAGAACATACTAATACAAAGAGGATCAACCAGAAACGGAAGTAAATATAATTTGGGATTTATCTCATGGGTAAAACTTTGCAAGATGAACACTAATGGTGTTGGAAAATTGGTAGGAAATTGGCAGAGCTGGCTCGCACTTGGTGACTAATATTGGTATATTTCACGCCAAGATTCTCATCTTGGGTTTCCTCCCATTTACCATCTGCCTATTCAATGTCCAGCTCAAGAAAACTGCTGTTGGCTAAATACCCATATGGAGTCAAGGATTTTATCCCATTTAATTTAATTGTCATATCAATCCCATCAAGTGAATAATATATTCATCCATCATTAAAAAAAAAAGCAGCAGCTCATTGAGGTTATGTAACTTATCCAAGATTTTACACCCAGTAATATGAAAATCAGTGTCTTCCTGACACTGATTTGCTGAATCCCTTAGGTAGAAGGTTCTCTACCTGTTCTGACATCTAGACTACTTTTCTGTTCCTAGACTATGTATCCTTCTTTGGCATAGAATAGTCTCACTCCCTCTCACCCTTGCTATCAAGCATTGTTACTTCACATGAAGTATCAATACTTATAGTAGACTTTCCTAATTGGAGTACCAAATTCTGGGATTAAAAAAAAGCAACCAGTTTTAAACATTGTACCTTTGTTGATGCAGTTAAAAAATGTGCATCATTGGAGTTGATCTTGACTTCTTTTTTATGGTCTGGCCAGACAGCATATCAGAATCACTTCAACCAAGGTTGCCTTCCCTCTAAGAAATAATCAGGGAGAAATAAAACATGTTTTCAGATAAAAAACCAAGAAATTACAATTTGCATGGAAATAATAATTGGAACACAGATATTTCAGCTAGAAAAAAGGTGAATTCAGAAATAAATCATGCAATTGAAGAAACTATGCCCAAACTGGCAGTGTGTCAATAAATGTAATTAAAAAAATCAGGTGCCTAGGCCACAGCCTTCCCTCCTGGGCCTTGGGCTTCTCCCTGAAGCACAAGCCTGCTGGTTTGCAGGCACCTGCACAGCTGGGGCTGCAGAAGGTGTGCACCAGGACCTGGGCAGGGTGCATAGTCTCGGGATCCCCTGCATCTCCCACACCTGAGGGGCTGGCTGCAGGTGAATGATGGGTGACTGCACGTTCAGGGGACTTTGCCATCAGTCCACCTGGCCCTGGGGAGGAAGAACCATCAGCTTCCCATCCCCTTCCCCTCCACCACTATTTCAAACACAATGCAAGGACTATTTTGGGGTTCCCACTAACTTCTAGGAAGGATACATGTCCCTCTCTGACCCCAGATCCATGGATCTTTGTCTTTGTCCAGGTGCTCATTCTCCCATAACTTGGAGCTCTCCAGAAATAGAGACTAGAAGGGATACATATAAATAAGTAAGCAGTAAATCAAATAAATATCTGTTTAATTGGATAAGCAAAATAAATTTAAAGAAACTTCAAGAAAGCCTATATAATAAAGAGGTAATATGCAAATTAACCCTCACACCCTCACAAGATGGCTGCCTACAACCAGGCTGGCAGGGGGATTAGGGAGGGACGACCAAACAACTGAATAAGCAGGCTACATGGGGTGACCAGGTTGGCAGGGGGGTTAGTGAGTGATGACCAAACGATTGAACAGCAGGCTGTGTTGGGCAACCAGGCTGGCGGGGGTGCTGTGAGGGGCGACCAGGTCGGTATGGGGAACAGTTGGGGGCGACCAGGTCAGCAGGGGGTGTGCAGTTGGGGGCGACCAGGCTGGCATGGGGGGCAGTGAGGGGTGACTAGGCCAGTGGGGGGGGGCAGTTAGGGGTGATCAGGCTGGCGGGAGGGGGGGCAGTTAGGGGCAACCAGGCAGGCAAGGCATGTGAGTGATTAGGAGCCAGCAGTCCGGGATTGTGAGAGGGATGTCTGACTGCCAGTTTAGGTAGTATAATCGATGGCGAAAGTGCCCTGTAACCTAAAGAAGCTCGCACAGTTGCACGAGGAGCCATGTTTAGGGAAGTGTGTCAGGGCAGTGTTTGTAATAACCCACATTGCAAGCAACTTACACAGTCTTCAGTGTGAGCTGTTAATGCCACTATTATAAACTGTGATGTTTTCACATCATGGCATACAACACAGCAGTTAACACAAATCAAAGAGAACCACAGTACGCATATTTGCAGGCTATATTTCAAAAGCAATAAAAAAAGCCAAAACAAATTGGAGAATATGTACCATATGATACAAAGTAAATACAATTTAAAATATGTATGATAATTTCAGATATGTAAGATCAATATTTTCGAAAGTCATGGGAGTGGGAAACGGCATTGAGGATCATGATTATCCTCATCTGAGGACGGCATGGAGGAGGAAAGTCCTGGGATCCCAAGTACATCTGCAATGTTTTATAACTTCAAAAATTTAAACAAATATGGCAACATATTAAAATTTTGATGCTCATTACTCAGATATTATTTTATTGTTTTCTGTAATTCTATGCTTGCATGACGTATATTATAATTAGAATGTTTTTTTAAAAAGCAATTAGAATTCTCTTATCCAAATCAAATGAGTTAGCTGCTTCAATCTGGCCCAAAATCCACAACTGTTTTATTGTTCAACAAAAGTTTGTTTACCCACTGGGAGGTTTTCCCAACTCTTATATAGCAAACTATTGCTCAGAACTCCTGTACTAACTTTGCAGGTTCAAAAGAATTCTGTGGCCAGCAACATGCTGAATTTCTATTTTTAGTTGTATTTAGAGGTACTCAAAGATGAAGGGATTAAAAAAATTATCTAGATGAGTATTTGTCAAACCATTGTTATAGCAAAATTTGGCTTTATTTTTCAATGTATTGTTACCCAATCTCCTCTCTGTCTAGCATATATAAATAGATCTGCTCTAGTCCATAAGATCCCTTCCTGACTCCAAGGAATCAGGGTCCCTTGGAGAAAAGTCAGGGAACATACCAGATTAGCCTGGGACATCTTGTGTCCCAGGCAAGAGTCACTCAAGCACTAAGTTGTCGCATCCAAGAGATAGAGGAGACAATCTGTAAGAGCTCTCACTGCCCTAAGATGGGACATTTAAGAATTAAAAGGGATAATTAATGACTTGAGAGTATTAAAACATACCAGATACATCATAACCTGCAAGTTGCAAAGGAAACTAAAAGCCAAAACAAGCACAAAACAAAATCAGTAGTCCTCCATGGTGACCGTAGGAAGTTGCTTGAGCACAAAGACTACTCTGTAAATACAGAACTAATAGGAACGATGCAAACAAACATACAAACCAAGACAGGAGGCCCAGCTGCCTGCACCCTTCTATTTTTTCTTCTGACAGGCTATGGTTTGAAAATCATTGAAACAGGCCATCCTTCTGTCGCACACTTACATCTCTTCTAAGAATGTTCACCTGCTCATGCGCTAGTCTCTGCCAGCGCTGGGGATCCTACCCTTGTCCTTTGAACTACCCATTGAATCTTGAACAGCATTGGCTTTGAGAATACTTTTCCTCAAAGAAAATGGTAACTGTGTTTCTACACATTTTATCCACTGAATCTTTTTCTCCATTCAAAGCAAAGAGCCGACCCCCTTCAACATGACCATCTTGTAGGTGTGTGCAGGCAGCTTGCAGGAATCAAATCCAGGTGATACCCCTTCCACTCCTTCCTTTAGCTCTTGACCATAGGGCATAGCTTTTGTTCCCTTCCAAACTGGACAGACTATTCCCCCATCGATATAGCATGCATTCATATCATGCATTTAGAATTAAAGAGGCAACGCCCTCCATGTGCAACATGACCAGTGCGGCATAATGAGGAACTACTGTTCATACTTGTTAACGTAACCCGTATGATCACTTGGCTATGTAATAAGTTCACAGAGAAGCAGCACTGGGTGTAAGTTTTTAGGTTTGGAAATCTGGCGCTACGCAGTAATCGATGTATAGGTCTGAAAAGTCACCAGTGAGGAGATTATTCCCCCCACCCCCACCCCCAGTCATGGGTGCATTTTACACACATGGCAGGAGGATAAAAACCTGATGTTTGGATTGGGAGTCTGTTTTCCTTCGTGCCACGCAATTTGTGCCTGAGACTTATTGCTGTGTGAGGGATGCTGAGAACATAGCCATTTACCATGCTTCCTGGAAATAATTTGGCAGGCTTGTAGTGCAATAATTACTGTGCTCCGCTGCCTTCATGAAAAATTGATTTGTTATATTTTATTATTAGGTTTCATATGCATAAAGGAGAAACAAAAACAATATGGAACTGAGATCCTTGTAGGTGGCTGAATAGTCTCATTATGGGAACCTTGGGGTTTTATGTTGGTTTCAGAAGATGGCTCATGTGCTGCTGAACTTTACAAAACAGCAGAAGAAATTACGGTGTTTGGTTCCTCAATGTATGCTCTCCTCGAGGAAGAGGAGGGCTTTTCCGTAGGTGTGGGGAGGAAGTAGAAGTTGAGAATAAGTGCCTCTCCTAAGGGAGACATCTCACATGAGCTCGCCGTGGAGATAATTATTCTCATTCTGGCATAGAGGTCACCAGAAAAGGACCACTTCCCATATGTTCGGAACCTTAATGGATTGTGCCCAGACAATCTTTTACACAAGTTTTCACACGCTTTAGGTGTTTAAAAGTATTATTTGATACCATTTAAACATTACGTTTTTCTAAAATTACCACTCTGCCTTAGGTGCTTATCAGTGAGAAAGGACAGGCTTAGGAAACACATAGCAATCTCAAAAAAAGGAGCCAGTTGAGTATTTGAAGGACTAAAGAATTAAAGGCTATCGTGTCATAAAATGAGCATAAATATGAATGTTTTATTCATTCAACAGTTTTAAAAATTGAATGAATCCTATGAGCCAGGGACCGTACAAGGTATACAGTATAATACTAAACAATGAATACGTTTTGGCTTTTTATACAGTTTATAATCCAGTGAGGAAGACAGACATTGAAGCAAACATTTAAAACATGGATGCATTGCTGGTGTCATCTATGATGTAAATGAACTTTAGATTTCTGATGAGGGTGAACGCATGGATTTTAATCTGATCTAGGGTGGGAGGTGACCCCCATCTCCTCTTGGGCAACTGATGTGAAACAGAGTGTTGGACGGGCCAGGGGGTGTCACCTTCTGCGAAGGAAGCTTGCTTCAGCCGGAAGGAAAAGTCTGTGTGAAATCCCTGAGAAGCGTGTCCAGAACAGAGTGAAAACCTATGAAAGAGACGTAAAGTGAGGCTGCAGGGACATGCAGGCGTCTGATCACCCTGGAGTTCACAGACCATGAGAGACTTTGCCTTTAAATCAAGGGCAGTCAAGCCCAGCTGGCATGGCTTAGTGATTGAGCGGCGACCTATGAACCAGGAGGTCACGGTTCGATTCCAGTCAAGGGCTCATGCCTGGGTTTCAGGCTTGATTCTCAGGGGGGCATGTAGGAGGCAGCCGATTAACAATTCTCTCTCATCATTGATGTTTCTATCTCTCTGTCCCTCTCTCTTCCTCTCTGAAATAAATGAAAATATATTTAGAAAAACAGAAACAAGGGCAGTCAATAAAAAATTTTTAAGTAACACTGAAAACTTGACATTTTCAAGTTTAAAATACCATTTTCGTTACTATAGATTGGAAGGAGAGGAGATTTACATTTTCTGTTGTTAATTATTTCTCTGTTGAGTGACCTTGGGCAGGTGGCTTCAGGGATCTGAGCCTTGGTATACAAAACCAAGGGAAGAAATTAAATAATTCTGAAGACATCGTGGCTCTTTAAGTCTGTGACCTGAATTACCCTGACATTTTTCCTTTGTTCCTTTGGCTCGGCAAATTTGATTTCCTTTAACTGTTAGTAATAACTCCTACAGCAGCTCTTAACATAATTTGCTTTTTAAGAACCATGTCTCGAAAGTATAAATGTCAGAGGCAGTTAGGAATTGCAAAAGGAGGGAGCAAAATTATCACTTATGCAGATGATGTGATCGTCTCTCTAGAAATGCTAAGCATCACTTAAAAAATAAAAACCAAGAAGAGCTCAGGCTGGTACAAATAAATCTTTAAATAATCAAGAATTTTTTTTCTACATACTGGCAGTATCCAGGAAGAAAACAGACAAAGGCAATTCATGGCGATAAAATACATCTGTACTGGGTGAATGCCTGTCCTGCAAAAGACAGGCTCACCTGCAACCACGAATATGACCTTATTTGGAAAGTATTTTTGCAGGTACATCTTGAGGTGAGTTTACCCTGGCTTATCTTGTTGGCTCTAAATCCAATGGCAAGTGCCCGTATAAGAGACTGAAGAGGAGAAGATGTGAACAGAAAAGAGAGGGAGGTCTTGTGAAGGCAGGGACAGAGATGGGAGTGATGTGGCCGCAAACCAGGGGATGCTGGGAGCCACCAGAAGGGTCTCTAACCCTTAGAGGCTTTGGAGATTTCTACTGCCACCTTGATTTTGGACTTCTGATCCCCCATAATAAATTTCTGTTGTTTCAAGCTACCAAGGTTGTGGCAATTAGTTGCATCATCCTCAGGAAACTAGCCCAGCCTCTAAGGCCCCTAGCTCCTCTCCTCCTGTGTTCCTTATCCTGGTGAAGAGGAAGTCTGTCTCTCTGAGCCGGGATCATCTGGTTGCTCTCTCTTTGCTGCGGAGGCTGAATGAACTGATGTGCAGCCGAGACTATTCTCTTCCTCAAAACCTGTTGCGAGGGTTCTAGGTTACAGGATCGTGAGCAGTAAGCTCAAATAAAGAAAACCACTCTCTGAACATGAGGCCACAGACAGAACTCATCTTGCCCTTTAGCCTCCTCTGCACATCATAAGAACCAACCTTTGCATAAGACCTGGGAATTCATGGAGCACTTTCCTGTTTATTAGCTTTTTTTTTTTTTTTTTTTTGATTCTCAAAATAATCTCAGTAAGTTGACAAATTTTACAAATACTGAAATTCATCAGTATCTGCTTTACTGGAGTACTTCATTGACCCTGAATGCATATTCCTCTGTATTGATTATTTATGCAGTAATGCCTGTGAGCCCAATTGGTTAAGCTTCCATGATCTGAGCCCTACCTACCTCTTTGCCTCATCTCCTGCATCCATCCTTCCAGCCCACATTTTGCACAGTAACCATCATGAACTCCTTGCACTTGATCTCAGATTGGTGTGCAGCGGGCTGGTGTGCGTGTAAATTTGTGTGTTAAAATGCTTAGATAGTAGCTAGCATGCAGTTCGATCACAGTGAGCATTACCCTTTATTACTTGGTGTATGTTCTCTCGATCTAGAACTTCCACTGGACCCTTCCATGCCTACTGTCTTACATATTCTTTAAGACGTCCCACATTCCACCACTTTTTGTGAAACATTTAGGCATTACTTCGTACAATCAGAGTTATCTGGGTGTTGTGTGTTTTCACACTATTTCTTATTTATTGCAACCCTAGTTCTTACACCATTTAGTAGTTGTCTATTATCATTTCCATCTCCCATTCTGGATTCTAGTGCAAACCCATCTTATTCTATGTCTTTTTCACGTTAATATGTCCTGTAGTTGTCATGTTTATAACTTGGGACTGGTCCAGTGCCTTTTAGGGAAAGCTGAACAGGAGCTCTTTAGCTTGAATCAAACTACCTTTTTTAAAAATCAACTGAACTGGAAAGTCAGTGAGAAAAGCAACTGCCTCTGGATCCCTTTGAACTCCCCACAGCTCTTCGAGCACAAGGCCTTGACTTATTGGGCACTTGATCCTTCCTGGTTTTCAGGTCCCAAATTAACTTCCAATCATAGGAACCCTCAAGATTCGCACAACCCCACGTTGCACACGGGCCTTTGTGTTGCTGGTCTCAGGAGCGGAGGTCATGGCCAGATATCATGATATCTTCTAGTAAGAGGAAACAAATGCCGCCGGCTTCCTGCCCCCTGAGAGGCAGCAAGTTCACAGGGTCTGTGTTCTCTCTGTGGCTCTGACAAGGGGAAAGCATATGCCCGAGGCTCCTGCTGCTCAAAGCACCACCTCTCCTTCTTGTCACTGTGCAGTGACTCCACTTCCCCTGAAGGAGATTAATTAGCCGTAAAGACAGCCTGTACCTGGGCTCCCTGATTTGGGTTCAGTCATGGTATTTTGGGACAAACTGGAGACAATGCAATTGATTTAGAACATATGTGGGCTTCTCAGGAAATCCTCTGTAAAAGTCATCAATAATAATAATTAAGAAACTCTCTGCTTGCAGGCTGACATAAATATAATTACGTGGGTGATTTCAGCTTTAAACACGACTGGGCTTCCTGTTTGGGATCCCAAAACAATCTGTGTGCTATCCATCTAATTATTTCTTGTAAAAGATGTCAGGAATAATAAAATGCTTCAAACAGATTTACGAAAGGACTTGGACTTCAGGAAATGTGAAAAGTAAATGCATGTTTACATATTTTCTCTGCCCAAAACTACCAAAAGGAACTAAAAGTATCAAAAGGATAAAAAAAGAAATGAAAAACAAAACATCATTAATCCTAAGCCCACAGAATGGTACCTCCACATCACTAACTTGGAAGAGAATTTTCTAGCCACCATGTCATTTGAATCAAACAGTAAAAGACCATCCTTTGTTAAAATTAGACAAGAGAAAAATCTGCCTCAGCTAAAATTTAGGCAAAGTTGACTTCTACCGCTCAATTATTTAATTTTGTTCTAGGAAGTAGTAGTCAATGACACTTGTCAAAAAGAAAAAAATGACTTTAGAGATTGGAAAGCAGATAAAATTGTCATTATTTGTATGTGAAATGATTGTATACTTACAAAAGAAAAATGGAAATCTGTTTTTAAAAGTTGGAAATAATTTTAAGGGCTATGATAGCAAAAATAATTTACACATTTAAAAAAATATGATATAAAGCTTTCAATTCTCTATCAATATAGAAAATTTGAAAATATACAAGTTTAAAAATTGATTTTTTAGAAATAGGTAGAAAAATGAGAATGGGTGGCAAAAAGCAGCACAATGAAAATGGAGAAAATCTAAGTATAAGTGATTCTAGAAGACCTAGGTATTAATGTATTGAAAGGCTCTACTAGTTACCTCCTAAGAACCAGCCTATATTCTTCTTTAGTTACATAACCTTCCTTTCCAGCTGGTCATATTGCCATCTAGGTAAAAGATCACATTTTCTGGCCTCACTTTAAGTAAATTATGGCCATGTAACAAAAACGTCTCAATTGAAATGCAAGGGAAATATTTTGTGTCACTTTGGGGGATTCTGCTTGAAAGGAATCTGGGGTAAGTTTTCTTCTCCTTTCTCCACTTTTCTTCTTGAAAGATGGACATTGAGAGCTGATGCTCAGGCAGCTATCTTGAATCATGAGGTTGAACCACATCCCAAGGATGGTAGATAGAAGAAGCCTGGAAATTTATACTATGAAGTTATAAAACCTGTAATGGATAATTTTGGACATTTCTATAGAGGGGAAAATTCATTTGACTGAAGCCACTATTAAATTGTGCGTGCGTGCGTGTGTGTGTGTGTGTGTGTGTGTGTGTGTGTGTGTAAACTGAAGCCAAATGGATCTCACTGAGCTAAAATAAAGATGCAGGGCTACTTTACCTACATTCCTTGGTTTGTGACTTCCTTCCATCTTCAAAGCCAAAAATTCATCACTCTGACACCACGGATTCCCTCTTTTACTTATACGCTTGTGATTACATTGGACCCACCCAGATAATCCAGAATCTCTCCAGTTGAAGATCAGAGGATTAGCACCTTAATTCCATCTGCAACTCGCCCTTTTCCATGTAACATAACATATTCTCGGGCCCTAGGGATAAGGATGAGGACATCTTTGGGGGTGTTATTCTGTCTACCATAGCTAGGAAATAAGGGAACTTTTGTAATGTGCATGCATTTCTTAATATTGGCATTAGCTCTACCCTATAACTCTAACATTCATTTTTAATCAGAAATTTTTAAAAATTCTTTAATCCAAAAGTTAACAATTAGCCTTGCTACTAAAGGAAGATATGAAGAATTATCTCCCTTTGTCATCGTTGGACCGACAAGTTTGTGACAGATTAGTATTAGGAGCTACAGGGAATATGCAGAGTGGGGTTGCAGCATGGATGAAAAAGTGTTCAGCCTTGAAATGCTGCAAGTGTTTGATGCCAGATGACACAGATTTTTTCCAGAACTACGTCCACAGTCCAAGTGTTAGAAAAACATATCACACACAATCTTGATCTTAGGCTCAGCATGGCCAGAATAACCAAAAGCCATTCCAGAATCCTAACTGTGGAAAGCACTTTATAAATTATAAGTGAATGATTGAAGGAAGAAATAAATAAGTGAATAAACAAAAAGCTGATGGTTGGATCAATGAATCTTCCTTGTCTCCTTTACGTATTAATAGCCTAGCCAGTGATTAGGCCTCCCACGAATGGGCTGCTCATGACCCATTATTTTGCAGATATTGTATATTTGTACATGTGGCAATAGATGTACATAAAGGATGTATACCTGCCTTCTTATGCCAAAAGATGGTTATTGGAAGATGCTTCATATTATTGTGGTCCAATAATCCATCATGGTTGGAAACATTTGACTTAGGTAGGCTTTGTTTCTTGGAAATGTTCCTGAAATACTGGCAAAACGTCTCTAACTCTGAGGCTATGTTCCAGAAAAGGTGGGATGCTGTCAAATTAAATCATATGTTAAATATTGAACTAAAAAAGTGAACATTTACAGGCAAACTACAGTGATTTCTACAATGACATGAAAATAACCCAGTGAGAAAGTAATCACCAAATCTAAAATGAAGAAGGCAGGCTACACGACATTATGTACTGTATAATTTATGTATGAATAATATTCAAATATTATAAAATACTTATATTGTTTAGTACAATTTGGATGGATCTGTGATTATCTTGTTTTTGCTTATATTTATTTGATAATTTTAAGTTAACGTGTTTGTTACAACCTAGGAAAACTCGTAGCACATCTAAGATAATAATTACCTTTTTCAAAGCAGTGCTTTGCATTCAGAAGCCCTCATCCAAAAAGCTAAACTCACTAAATGAGTTTACATAATGTTATTTGCCTTCTAAGCTTTCTCCAGCCAATACATGCTTTCTCTTCTTCCAAAGAATATCATGTATTCCTCTCGTATGATGTTCTCATTGATGTTAACTGTCTACACAACCAGTCCATTAGGCCTTTGAGACCAGAATTTTACTGAGTTCTCTCTGCTCAGCACTTAAAACAGTACTTTCATTATAGTTAGAACTAATACTTTCCTTTTAAAGTATGAAAAAACTGTTTTACCTTGTCCTTCCATACCAAGCAAGAGCCTGTTTGATTGTTGACTTTCTCTCTTTGAGGCATTAGAACCTCTGGTGTCAGATTCCTGGGTTTATATTCTGCTCTACTGAGAGGATCACCTTGGACTAGTTACTTTTATCTATCAGGGTCTGGTCAGAGGATACTTAAATTTAATGTAAAGACTATTTATAAAGTATGAGCTAGGAGTAAGAATGTCACAAGGGATTATGCAGTACCATAGGGTTGGTTTTGCTGGGTCTCTTTACCACCCAGAAACTGGAAGGGACAAATGGAGGAACCATTTACCTGGAGACAAAGAGAACTGTCTGAAGAGACGGGGATCATGACCTTGGGCTGAGCTATGCAGTCAGTTTGCTGTGCTTCTGCAGAGAAGGATGCTGGGGAAGAAATCGTCTTCCTTCAGGTCTTTAACTGAGGTTTCCTGTTTGCTTCGAATCCAACCAGGAACTCCTCTGCCAGCATATTGGTGGAGGAGCACAGGGCAGGATGAGAGTGGGTACCACTAGGAGGGCAACAGGTAATGCGTCAGCTCACCTCTATGGCCCCGAGGACTCATCTTTAATGGCGGTGGAGTGAGCAAGTGCAGTGTTTTTCTCATTGAATTGTTGTGAGAATTGAATAAATCAACACATGTCAAGAGCTTAGAACAGCACCTGACACACAGCAAACATACAATCAACATTAAATATTAATATTTTTCCTCTCTGCTCACCATGACTTCTTATGCTGCATGTGTTCTAACACCTGTGTTCCAGCCTATTTTTGGCCTTGAACTTTTTTTTTTAACAAGTCCACCTGGACCTTTGATTTCTGGATAATATCTTAAATAATTAAGCAGAGAGACCATTAGACTGAAGTGGCTCTAATGCTTTAGCAGCCCAACTTAAGCAAACCAAAACCTAAGCCTGTGAATGCCTCAAGCTTAAGAAATAAAAACCTAAGGACAACCAGTTGCAACAGCCAAGTAGGCTTTTGCCCAGTAAGGTGCCCACTCAAGCTATAACCAATCAAATCACTTCTCTGTGTTGCTTCTGTGTCTTCTCTACAGAAGACTCCTCTGGCTCCTGTTGCTGGAACACACCTAACCACTTCCGGTTTGG
Source organism: Eptesicus fuscus (assembly GCF_027574615.1). Lineage (NCBI taxonomy): Eukaryota > Metazoa > Chordata > Mammalia > Chiroptera > Vespertilionidae > Eptesicus > Eptesicus fuscus. The sequence goes on from NC_072491.1 coordinate 5,737,603, forward strand.
TGCTGCCCTCTTCACGTGCATGTCTCCGCAGATAAACTCTTACATTTAAAAATATTTTGCCCCAGTTTATCCTTTAACAATGCCTTGTGTACCCACCATCGCATCTCCTTGCCCCTTTCTGCAGACCGCAATCTCAGTCCGTTGTGCCAGCACAGATATTCACAGTCTCCATTTTGCCAAATTAAACAGTCTATTTGTTGTCTAAGACTCTTCTTCATTGGTTTTCAAAATGTAAGACAAGTTGTCACCCAGGTGTTATTTTAAACAGGCTTTCACCATTCTGTGTTTCATGCAACCAGATAATTAGAAAGACCTTTTACATCCCTTCAGCACGATATGTGTTTTTACAAAGAGATTTTATTTAATCTTCATGAGTACCTTCAGTGGTCGGCAGGTGGGGGATAATTACTCCATTTTCCATGTAAGGAGCTGGAGGTTCAGGAAGTGGTAGCTTACCGCTCAGCCGCACAGCCTGTCAGCATCCGTCTGTGGATTCGAGGTAGGTCTCTTGGTTCCATGGCATCTTGTTGGATTTCTAATGCAGAGCTAAACTGGATCTGAGAGATCACATTTTAGTAATCATTGCATTGTATATTTTTCCTCTACTTACTATGTTTCTGCAACTAATGCTAGACTGTGTATGTGACCTTTCCCAGTACTGTGGCGGATAAGGATTGTAAGTAACTTGGAAAATTCTTAAAGTGAGGAGCTGAACTGGTACCTTAATCCAAATCTTCTCATGCCGACGTGAGGCTCCTCCTAATTTTGCCTATGTAATCTGTAGGTTCCTCATTACTCTTGGCGAGCATGGAAAGTTTCCGGTTCCACAAGTCCCTTTCTATTGGTTTCTTTTCTCTGCCACACATTGAAATGTGGGCTATATATTTTTATAATGTTTTATGTTTAAGTGGGAGACACTTCATTTCAAAATACTATTGAGTCCAGGAGTAGACCCTACATATATGTCAAATTATTTTTTACAAAGGTGCAAAGGCAGTTTAATGAAGAAAGAATAGTCTTTGAACTAGAACATTTACGAGTATATATTCATGTGCAAAAAGAAATCTCTATTCATTATTCACAATCTGTACAAAAACTAATTCAAAATGAATCATACAACCCTGTCTAGAGTGGCTCAGTTGGTTGGACATCATCCTGTGCATCAAAAGGCTGCTGGTTGGATTCCCAGTCAGGGCACATGCCAGGTTGCAGACTAGATCCCTGGTGGGTGGCATGCAAGAGGCAGGTTTATCAATGTTTTGCTCTCACATCAGTGTTTCTCTCTCTCCCTCTCCCTTCCTCTCTCTCTAAAATCAATAAAACCATTTAAAAAACAAACAAAAAAACTTCACAGACTATAAAATAAATGGTTAATTTTTGCATATAAGTTATAGCTTGATTTTTAAAAAATGAAAATTATTATTGGGTGATGTACACACTAAATTAAGGCCTTCTCCCCCCCCCCACCCCCCCAAAAGAAATAAAGAAAAAAGAACAAAATGCAAAAGAGGCAAAAGAAAGGATTGAAATAAAAGGCTGAATATTCCCCTCTCTTTCTTTTGTTTTTATCTTAAATCAAATTTATGCATTTCTGGCCAAATGTATTTGCTTAGTGGCTAATCTGAGCATGCTTTCTTAGTGAGCGTCTGTGCTGACCATGCTGACATGGCAGCCCAAATGATGGCGTGTTCAGGCGCTGTCCGCTTTGCCTTCTGGGCTATGTGAGCCAGCTGTTGTCCTCCTCAGAGGCTGCACACACAGAGATGAATCGCTCAGATACACCTTCTCAAGGACACGTTTGTTTTTCTCTGTGACCCTGGTGTTACTGGCCGGCAGAGGGTGAGGGGGATTTAGGCCGGAGCATTCACTGAAACATAGGAGAAATAAAGGTCTTAATGTCGATAAGGCAACATAATGATCGGTACGAAGAAACTCACTGAGGAATAGCCTTCCAAGCCATTCACTCCCAACTTGAGCCTGCCTTCCAAACTGTCCTGAGCTTTCACCTGGGTGGTGATGAGGACCCGGGGGCTCTTGGGTACCTTTACAGAATATTTCCAGGTCAGAAGGGCGGGGTGCTGGGGGGCCGGGTGAAAAGGTGAAGGGACTAAGCAAAATAAAACAAACTAAAAAACAACTCATAGACACAGACAACAGTATGGTGATTACCAGAAGGAAAGGGGTCTGCGGGGAGGTAGAAGAGGGAAAAAGGGGCATAAATGGTGATGGAAGGAGACTTGACTTGGGGTGGTGAACACAAAACACAATATACAGATGATGTGTTATAGAATTGTACACCTGAAACCTATGTAATTTTATTAACCAATGTCACCCCAATACATTCTTTAAAAAAATAAAAAATAAAGCATATTTTCAGGATAGGGGTGAGGATAGTGCTGGCCCGCTAGCCCTTTCCACTCATTGTAAATATCCTTACACTTGAATTTGAAGGGCAAGTTTTACCAATAGAAAGCCAGCGATAGCTCAAAAATAGTTTAAAAACTACTGACCTCATCGAATTCTCTCCTATTTATAGGACGATTTAGAGCTGTGTCTATGTTCCCCTCGCTAGTTCACGGTAGAGCTGGCTCTGGGAAAGCAGTGACAAACTCAGGTATCTGCAGGACCAAATAACCTACATGAGGGAAGTGGGCAGGGAGGAAGGACCCTGTAGTAGACAGGAGTGTCCATTCTCACCAAGGGGCCTGACCACCACCATGCAAGTGTGCATGCCCACTGTCAGCAGATCTTTTGAGTTTTTTTGTGTTTTTTTCTAAAGGACCTTGGAATATGGATTTTCTTGTGAAATAAGCAAAGTTTGGTGTTTTTTTTTTTTAAATATATTTTTATTTCAGAGAAGAAGGGAGAGGGAGAAAGAGAGATAGAAACATCAATGATGAGAGAGAATCATTGATTGGCTGCCTCCTGCATGTTTCACATGGGGAATTGAGCCTGCAACCCAGGCATGTGTCCTGACCTGGAGTCAAACCGTGACCTCCTGGTTCATAGGTCGATGCTCAACCACTGAGAAAAACTGGCTGTGCAATAGGGAAAGTTTTTAAATGTTGTTAACCAGTTCCATTTTTGTTCACACTTTGTCTCAATAAAATAAAATCCATCTGTCTGTTCTCTGGGACTGGCTGTAAGACCCTGAGTGGAGAGCCCTGGTCTGAACTGGACGCCCAGTCTCATGCTTTGTTCTTTACATCTGATAGTCATTGACCTCACTGGGGCTGTGAGCTCTGAAACCAAGGAAGTGAAATTCAGAGCTGTCCTGTTGTTCCCTGAAGCATCTGAGCAAACACCCTCAACATCACACCAAATTGGCGGGCGGGGTGGGGGTGGGGGGGTGGTGGGGAGGGGGGAGGGTTGGGATAGAGAAAATCCCTCACCCCATGCCTTTTCCCCAGACATGCCCTAACCATCATCCACCCACCATCAGACAAACCCTACGCCCCTTACAAGGCAGCCTGCTCTGGTTTGAAATGGCAAAGTTCTTGCCTGGGGACGCTGTAAATTACGTTTTCTCTTTGAATGGCAGAGCACGATACCGTAAAGGGCAGGCGCTTGGGAGTCAGACAGCCACTCACTGGCTACAGAACCTTGGGCAATGTACTGAAAGCATCCAAAGTCCATTTCCTCAATTAGAAAACAAGGATGGCAGTACAAAAGGATGGGATGGTTATAGAGATTAAATCATACACATTTCAAGCACAGTTGCCAGCCACTTTATTTCATTTCCTGTCATTGGTATCATTATTTATATTTGTATTATTATAATACATATTATTATCAAGTTCTAATGGTGCCAGTCCACGTGGCTGTGGCACCTTCTTCAGGACTGCTTGTTTCCGAAGTCAAGCATTTTGAGGAGACTTTCCTGCTGGTGTAAGGCTGGTGATGCTGAATGGGAGAGTCAGGATGCCCTGGCTGGTGTGGCTCAGTTGGTTTTGTGACGCCCCATGCACCAAAAGGTTGCCGGTTGGATTCCTGGTCAGGGCACATGCCCAGTTGCAGGCTCAGTCCCCAGTGTGGGGCATGCAGGAGGCAGCTGATTGATGTTCTGGTCTTGCATCGATGTTTCTCTCTCTCTCCCTCTAAAAAATATATATTTTTTAAAAGAGTCAAGATCCATAGCTAGGCTGTGGAAGTAACTATGCTTTATCCTGTCTGACGTGGTCACAGCACAGTGAGTACATGTGCTCACTCCTGGGTGGGGAGCACATGTACTCCTTACGTATTTTAGGTCTATCCTTGCCCTATTTGGTGAAACTATCGATTTCTTAACCCTCCATTTTCTGTAGCAAGCATGAAGAGGATATAATAAAGAAACAAAAAAGACCTCTTATGAGAGTATTATGAACAGTATTATTGTTCAATTCCACTAACCAGGCACCGACTTAATGGTGATAGACTAGGGCAGAGTGTTGAAAAGGAGGCAGATAAAACTTACTCTAAAGCCCATTTATTATCTGGAGCCTCAGAGTCTTTTCTCCTCTGCAAATTTGCTTTCCCCTCTAAAAGTCTCCCTCCTTGAGACGTGCTTGAAATGAAAGCCAGTTCTTGCTAGACTTGCAGAATTGCCGGGCAGGCAGGCAGAGCCCCCGGGAGAGGCCATCTCATCCATCAGCCCCACTGGCTTTGGGAAGGGGGAGGCCTGTGAATAGTCAGGATGATGAATCCCAACAGCTGGCAGCATCCAGGTTACAGAGAGTGAAGGATGCCAGTGCATATGTGGTAACTGTTGGCACACAACACAACAGGGATGCTTAGATCAGCCCTACCCTCCAAGCTGAAGTAGAGCACGCAGAGATAGGGGACAGATTGTTCTCTGCTTCCATGGGCAGATTATCACATCCAAATGCAGGGAGAACAAAAGTGAGGAAGACGGAGCCAGTGTGAGCAGCCAGGTTTTCTGATAAGCAAATTTCTGCTTCAATAGCAGAGAGACTATAAATAGCACCAGAAAGATCTCTGTGCCAGACGTCTGCCCTCCCTTCTGCATATGACCCAGGTCAACCCAGTGATTCAGTTGGACACATTTATTGAATATTAAGTGGCAGGAACTGGCTGGGCTTGCTATTGGGGATAAGCCCTGAGCAAGACAGACATGGTTTCTGTGATCAGGGAGCATAGTGTTCAGGGTTGGAATGTCCAAATAAAAGTTTACCATTTGGTATGATGAGTATTATGGGATCTCCGAGTGGGCAAAGAGATACACCTGAGTAAATATACCCTGCCTACCTCCAGGTATATCTGCCTGTATGGTTCCCAAAGTTCACTCACAGCCTGTATTCGTCTCGTAGGGCTGCTGTAGCAATGGACCCTGAGCTGGGTGGCTTAAAACAATAGTAATTTATTCTCTCACATTCTGGAGGCCAGAAATCTGAAGCCAAGGTGTTGGAAGGGCCATGTTTCCTCTGAAGTCTTAGGAAAGAAACTTGCTTTTTTTGCTCTTTCCAGATTCTGGTGGGTCCAGGTATTCATTGGCATATGGTTGCATAACTCCCATCTCTGACAATGTCATCACAGGGCCATCTTCTCTGTGTTTGTCTCTTTGCGTATGTGTGCTTTCTCTTCTTGTGAGGCCAACAATCATTGGACATAGGACCCACCTTAATCCAGTATGACCTCATCTATATATATAAAAGCCTAAGCAATCATCTGACTGTCCTACTGGTATAAGGCACACTGACCACCAGGGGGAAGACACTCAATGCAGGAGGTGCTGAGCAACAGCAACTTTGAAGAGTGCCCTCTTGCACTCTGGGACCCCTTGGGGGATATTGGAGAGCCGGTTTTGGCCCAATTCCCGCAGGCGAGGCCGAGGGACCCCACTTGCCAGAGGGACCCTGCTCACTCCGCAGATGCCCTTTGAGCCGTGGTGCCGCCTCAGGTGCAGCCGGCCAGCCGGGGAGGGACCAGGGGAGGTTGACTCCAGGGTGTGTCCAGCCGTCTCGCCCAGTCCTGCCCTGCTGGCCCCCTTCTAATTAATTTCCTTTCAATGTGCATGATTCAGTGCACCAGGCCTCTAGTTTTAACATAATTCCATCTGCAAAGACCAAATAAGGTTACATTCTTAGCTTCCAAGGATTAAAACTTAAACATAGCTTATTGGGAGACCCAACCTAACACATTATATAGCCTATGACTTTTTTTTACTTTTTAGCATTGTCTTTTTTCTAGCCCTGGTTAACCCTTTGGGCAGTTTATCTGGATTGATATTCAACCCTCTTGAAATATTTAGAACTTGGCTCTCATTACCTCTGTTTCTTTGTGCTATTGGATGCCTTGGGATGGAAGACCTCTTTTACTCTCAAATGTGGTGAGTGGCTTATGAGATGCTAATGTCCTGGAAAGGTCCACCTTAGACCCTGGGTGGAGACCAGACCCAGCATGGCTTGTTGAACAAAGAAAATAAGGGGAACTAACAAGCTCATGTGGGCATAACAAACCACGTACAATGGAAAGAGGTCCCTGAGGAAGGGAGCCTTTGGATGACTATGCTTTAGTCCTGTTGAAGATACCCAGTACTTTACCCAAACGTCCACATCTCATGATGCCTTGTGAACTCCTACTTTAAAATCTGCATTGTTTGGGAGTTGACTCTCTCTATTTCGTGAAGATGAGATCTACTAACCATGACAAAATTCCCACGCGTTACTATGGTAATGCAAGGAAGAAAACAGCATGTTTGCCTGACCTACCAGGTTGCAGCCGGTCAGAACACTGTTTTCTAGGATTAATTTCCACAAATGTTCTAAATCCCACAGTTCAAAAGTCTTCTCCAAAATTTTAGATCAATAATTCTATTTTCAGCTCTTGAATTTAAATTGGTCCCAAGTAGAGCTAAAAGCAGAGCTATGTTTCTTGATCACTTTCTAAAGGAAACCAAACGTACTCATCATTGGACCGGAATTCACTGTGTCAGTATAAGGGAGCACACAGAATTCTAGAATTCACACCCCCCCGCCCCCTTTCTCTCCCTATTCTTGCTCCTCTTGCCTCCTATTAAGCAAAAAGGTTTCCTGAATCTGAAGCAGCAGCACCAGTCTTAACTACATCCTTTAGAAGCTCACCTATGTTAAGGGGTCATTTCTCTATATATTTTCACTATATCAACTGGTCTTTCCTCCTACCAGATGCTGAAGGGTAAACATTTCTTCATCTCATTATCCTGAGAGTGAAAGCCATTATGATTTTAAGGGTTTAATTTGCAGGCTTCGATTATTTTACTTTACAACCTATTATCATCTTCCCTCCAACAAGTTGTGACTTCCTGTTAAAAAAGAAATGAGACTCTAAAGACGTCTTTGGCATTTATTAGTATTTTGGTAATTTGCGAGTTAAATGTTTAGAAAATATGATTTCACCAGTTACTCCTCTTCAAACAACTCTGGAATATGAATGAAAAGCAGAGCGGTATTGACTTGAGTGTGTTTTTTAGCTGATCTTGGAAAACTGACATCCCTTTCAGGGACATTAACAGAAACAAATGGTGGTTGTGTTTCTGTTCTACTTGGGTTTCCCAGGCCTCTTCTAAGAACAGGGTTCTGTTACCAGAAGAAGGGTTAATGCGTTTCTCCATAACGTGGTAGAATGGTGCACAACAGTTGTTCTTAAATCTGACTGCACATTAGAATCTTTGGGGTGAGGGAGCTTTTAAGACACACTGATGCCCTAACCGCATCCATGGAGATTCTGATTTCATTGGCTTGGTGTGGGATCCAGGGAAGGATTATTTCAAAACTCTTAAGTGATTCTCATGGGCAGCTAATATTGAGAGACACTGGTAATAGCACAGTGCCTCACCTGGGGAGTTTATTAAAATGCAGATCCTGATTCCCGGGGCCTGGATAAGGCCTTGACATTCTGCATTTCCAACCAGCGCCTAGATCATGCCCAGGCTGGGGGCAGGGGTGCTGAGGAACACACTTAGAGTAATAAGGATGCTATAGAATCGGTATTATCTTTAAAATGAGACAACGCTGAGTCTGATTATCAGTTTGCTGATTGATTTTGTTCCTATTACTACAATGCACTGAACTTTAATTCTGTCTTTTATAAAGTAGAAATAAAACTTACATTTCAGGAATGGATGGAGTGAATGTGGTAGGAAAAGCAGATGGCAAAGGGCCTTGCATTCAGTAGCAAAATAAATGTTACCTCCATCTCACTTCCCTCCTCTCCACCTTCCCAAGGGCCTCCAGCCTTGGAAAGACAAAAGGAGAGAAATGGGCTCTTGTCTGGAGTGTGGTTGCTATGGGAACATCATTCTTTAGAGAAAAGGGATGAAAGGGATGTTAGTAACCACAGTGGCTTAGTGACCATCAACCTATGTGTCTGAAAAAAGTGTCTTGGGATCACAGTTTTCAGGAGAATTCTTTGCATTTTTAAAATATACAATCTACTTAGAGCCAGCCTCTTTGTCTTTGATTATACTGCTCTTCCCATGTAGAATAGCCTCTTCCCTCTCCTTTGCAAATGAGAACCACCAAATCCAAATCAAAGTCATCCACAGGTGGTGAGAGATTGCTGGACAGGTATTTTGAAGGGCATTGAGTGTATGGGCTATAATAGTGGCCCAGTCAGGGGGATATGCTTGAGGCCAGAGTTTTAACACCAGCTTGAGTTTGGACCATTGTTACTGACAGTGGGTGGGCCTGAAGGATTTGGTAACACTGCCTAAATGCCTTCTTTTTGAAACAGTCTCCTGGAGTGGGGGATGGATCAGAAGAATGAAAACAGGAAAAGGCAACTATCACTCACTTGGTAGTATTTATGGATTGTTGGTTTTGTGTGGGACACCATGATGGAGGTCATATATAGTAAACAAAACGTGTGTCTTTCCTGCCCTCATGAAACTCCTTCCCTACTGTTGAGACAGTGAATAACCAGGAGTAATTAAAATTATGACATGTGTCTGAAGGAAAAATTCTAAGTGAGATGAGAATGCATAATAGGGGCCCTAACCTGTTAGTTGAGGTTAAGAAAGTCTATCCTCAGATATGGCTATCAGGTCATTCTTCAGCTGAGAACTTAGTGTTCCCTGAGCTCCCTGGAGACAGGGTAGAGGTGGGTTAGAAGTGGGAGATGTATTACCTATACCCCGTCTCTACCACTTCTTAAGTGAAAGCCTGTGGGCAAGCTTATAAAATGAAGATAATCTTGTGTACTTTCAAGGGTTGATGTGATGTAGAGATGAGGCATTGTGAGCAGCATGGACCTTATCACAAAGAAGCTGAAGTGGTCGATGTCTAGTCCTGTGTCCTCAGTCCCTTTAACTGAGCACCTGCTTTGCCTCTGTGGCAGAAACAGTAACTGCTCACTGAATATGAATATGCACTTGTCCCGCCCACCCCCCCATCTCCCAGCCCCTGGTGAAGGACTGGTTCTAGCTGTAAGCAGAATGACCTGTGGCACATCTGGGTGGGCTTGCCCATCCTCCTTCCCTTCCCTGCTGCGGTGAACATGGGGCCCCATGTTGAGATGTTAGAAAATCCACCTGGGTCCTTGCATTCACTATGTGGGGCTCAGCCTTTGCTCCAGAGAAGCTTTCTGCTTCTCTTCTCTTTGGCTTTTTAACTTGCCGTGGATGCACCACAGGACTGCAGGGCAGTACATCATGTGGGCTTGTTGCCATGGTGCTCAACAGGGAGAGAGCATGGTGCGCAACAGGGACAGAGCACGCTGCTTTCTTGGAAGAAGTATGGCCATAGATCCATAGCATCCGCCTGCCTCTGTTCCCCCGTCTCCGTCTTCCACCTCTGCCTTCCTTCCTGTGTCTCTCTCTCTCTCTCTCTTTCTCCCCTCCTTTCCCATTGCTATGTTTGGGCTGTTTGTGGTGGTTATTGGGTATGAAAATTCTTCTTTCCTAACTTGATGCAAAAACCTGCAAACTGGATTTTTATCAACTCCCTTTGTTCTGTGTCTCCTAAACCAATTCAATATTATCTTATGCTCAAATAGTGATGCTTTGATGAGCTTCTGAGTGTTTGTATGCCTATACCTCCCTTCTTGTATAAATACTAAGTGTTTTCTAAGCATCTTTTCCAACAGAAAGAGAGATAGAGGCTACGAATGAAAGGAAAAGACAATCCACTCTCTTGACTTGGATATAAATGATTTAACTTTGTCTGTTGGCAGACTGTTAGTTTGTTTGTTTATTTATTTATTTTTATTGAGATGATATCTTACAGGCAGGTTGTGAAAGAAAATAGGGCCAGGTGATAAGAGAACTGGTTGGGTACTGAATTTGGCTCCACCACCAAGTGAAGTCTAGTCACCCATTTGTTCCTTTGTTCTCTTACTCATCAATTACCAACAGAACATGTAGGATGCGTTAGATGTGGATCAGAGTGGCAGGGAGATACAGGAAACAGAAAACACCCCTGTTCCCAGGAGCTGCCATCCCCAACAGAGACAGACAATAAGCCAGCGGTTCTTAGACATTAGTATCAAAATTATCTGCAGGTGATTATTGAAACACAGATGACTGGACCTCACTCCCTGAAATTCTGATTTCTTAGATCTGGGGTGGGGCCCAAGAATATGCAATTTCTAATAAGTTCCCAAGTTCCATGGACCACTTGGAGAATAACTGATGTAAACAAATGTGAAAGGGTAAATACTTCGTATAATGACAGCTACTGACACAGGTTATGAGGGAAAATAGTGTAAAAGGAATAGAGAATGCGGGTCCTGGTGTTTTAGGTCAGAGCTTTGGAAAAGGCCTATGGCTGGGCAGAGACCTGATGGAAGCTCTGGGATGTCTCGAAGAGCCTGGAAGAGTGGCAGGCGGGTATGCCAGCCTCGTTGCTCTGAGGATGCCATCTCCCTCTCTCTAGTACTGCGTAACTTCATGTATGATTGGATCTGTTTTGTTTTCCCCCTGTTTATTTTAGTACTTTTCGGCAGGAGCAGTACCCTTTTCATACTTGACTCCTCCCAATCCCAGTACCAAGCAGTTGGCGATTACATGAACCAAGCACTATTTAAATCCCTTCATAACCATTAACTCATTTAATCCTCAGAAAAGCCACACAAGGTATGACCTATTATCATTCCCACTTTACAGATGAAGAAACTAAGTCACAGAGAGGTTAGGTATTTTGCTTAGGATTACAGAGATAGGAAGTAGCAGGACCAGGATTTGAGATCATCTCTCATAAAGATTGGATGGATGGCTGGCTGGCTGGCTGGCTCGCTGAATGAAATGTTGAAATTAAACCAAGAAGAGTTATCAATTGGCTTTATTTTAAGAGAGTGTTTATAAACCATTTAGAACTGAAAGGCAGGTGTTTACCCAGTGGAGGAGGAAGAATGCCACGAGGGAGCCAAGTCTAGAAGGAATATGATGAGGTGTGTGGCAGAGAGGCTTGCTCAGGCAGGTAGAGGCTCCCTGTATGAGAAAGCAGGACGTACCATTGGAAGCCGGAGGGCAGGGGAAAATGCATTCAGCAAACCCTTCCTCTCAAGGGATCCTGACAAGTGTGTTTTAATCTAATTAATACATTCAGGAAGTTGGACCTGGAGGAATGTGATTATTTAATTGTTTTGTTCAAAGAGTATGAAGCAGGCTATTAGTCTGGGGTCATGACTCCAAGGTTCATTGCAGGTTATTACCTAGGAGGGTTTTGGGACAAGACTGGCTGATTGATTCTTTCCCGCTGTTGCCCTCATTAATTTACAAAGATTCATTGTGTTGGTGCTAATTTGCAGAGTCTGGAATGAAATGTAAAACAGATTCAGACTGATAAGAATTGTATTGTATCTGCTATTCTATCTTGTTCCTTCCCCTCCATTTTCCCTTCTAAAGATTTTCAGGTACATGAATTTCTAGTCTAATTATAATGAACTCTTTTTCCAGATGAAAAATATTGTTTTTAATAATTAAGCAGGGAGCAGGAAGCAGATATTTTGACCTTTCATTGCTAATCTAACAAAAACTTGCCTCTCCTATTATTCCCTCTCTGACCTAAGAAAAGGCATCTAACCTTTGTTACTCGGATTCCCCTTCTGCAAAATCTGGTTATAAAATGCAGATTCACAACCTTTCCCCATTTCCCCCATTGACGTTCTGGAATGGCTTCCATGGCATGAAAGACAAGAGTCCAGCTTGATGTTCACAACCCTGGGTTTGGTCTCAGCTTTCTAGTCTCTGACCCCGCCACTGTCCAGCAAGTATTTCTGTTCTGTTGTATCTAATGATGCTTTGTGTTGGCTCTATCCTGTCTCTGGAAAGTCTTCCTCTACCTTTGTAATTTTTCTTCCTTTAACTTGTTATCACGTTTGTGAAGCTTTCCTGGTTGCCGTCGGCAAGTTACTCAACAACTTCTGTGTGTTCTTGGTCCCTCCATTAACACTTGCCACATTTCGTTGTGATTATTTGTCAAGATGCATATTTTATTGTAATTATTGTGTGTGTGTGTGTGTATCTCTGTGTGTGTGTTCTCTTGAGGGCACGGAATAGATCACATTTTGAGCAGTTCTAAATGCCAACTTGCTAACAAATTGACTGGCAGTAACAAGAGTTGAACGTATGGTGATTGAGTGAGTAAATGAAAGAATATCTGGCCTGCCTGACATCTAGAATTTTGAGGATCAGAGTTTTTACATGTTAGATGTGAAATGCTCTTTATAAACCCCAAACTATAAAATAGTGTGCTGACGTAAGAATCATTTTTTGATTGAAGTGTTCTAAAAATGTTTTCTAACTCCATCTTGATCAGGGGGTTTGAAATATGTTCTCTCTCTCTCTCTCTCTCTCTCTCTCTCTCTCTCTCTCTCTTTTGGCAGGAGTAGTCATTTATTTATTCATGCACTTATTTATATAATAAAAAAATATGCCTGGCAAGCTCTGTAATAAGCAGGGAGGATAGTGTGAAAAAATAGGAGAAAAGTGGCCCAGACATCATGGGTCTCAGGGTCACCAGGGATGAGACTTGAGTAATTCCCTCAAGGTTGGGGCTGGGTGCTCCTTCCCTTCCTTGCTAGTCCTACGCATGAGCCCAGGTCAAGGCCTTGTCACCTGGGCCCTTGACTCAGTGTGATGCTGAGGTCCTTGGTTAGCTGGATCTTGCACCTGTATATGTTCTTTCTTTGCATAGCAGTGATGGATCCAGCCTTTCTCAATGCCCCCCTACCCGCTGGGTGGACAGCAGCCTGTTTTCTGGGCTGGCTGACCAGATTCCAGCTACCAGGGGCTTCAAAGAAAAATGAAGAATGATCAGTTTTTCACTCCTGAGACCTTGTTGTCTAAGTTCATTGATTCCATTTCAGCCTTTGCTTTTTATCCTCAATATAGTATCAAAATTAAATCCAGGTATTCGATATCTTAACTTCCCTTGATAAATAGTAATAATACCACCCTGGCCGAGTGGCTCAGTTGGTTGGTGTGTTGCCTGTCCATCAGAAGGTTGCTGGTTTGAACCAGGGCACATATCTAGGTTACAGGTTCAATGCATACCCAATCAATGTTTCTCTCTCTCTCTAAAAATCAATAAGTATATCCTCGGGTGAGGCTTAAATAAAATTGTTATAATACTGTCAGAAAGGCAGCCTGAAAGCATTTTTTCTTTCGTGTCTCTGGTATCTTATCTGAAAGAGCTTCTTTGCTTCTGTGATCACTAGTAACTGCTATGAATTTCTCCACTCAAAATTGTCCAATTCAACCACTCACTAGCCTTAACTACTCTTTGCAGCCTCTGGCTATGACAAACTGGTTTCTGATGATCATTTTCAGGAAAAGTGGCCTGTCTTTCATTGCCTCAGTCTGGCCCCTGCTCTCCCATTGCCTCTATGGGGAGGTTAGCCGAGAAGGAGGTGGGAGAGATGAGGGGTCAAATCTGTTACTTTTTATAGAGGCGGAGTGAAAATAATTTCCTGTGAAAGCTGAGGACATTCTTTCATTAGTTTGCTTCCTGCTCTGGGTCTTGTATGCTGGGTGATTTTTTTTTTTTTTTTCCTTTTGGAACTTGCACGGGCCAACTTCCTGTGCCTGAGGCTGCTGAGAGATAGAGTTTTATGAGTTCGGCCCACCTACACAGCGGCGAGCCTGGGGATAGTGGTGAATGAACAGAGGAGAGCCGCCTAAGCCATCCTCGAATATTCTGGACACAAGTTCAAAGGAAAAGCCTCAAAGAGGTGTTTTGGGAAGCAGCCAGCCATGGAATTTTAGGGTTCAGGAAGACTCAGTGAGGGGGGAATATGTTCCAACTTCCTGGACCTTGGGTTTCAATGCTAATCTTCCAAAAATTGCTCTTTCATACATTAGTCAGTGTACATTTGCTGAGAACCAGCTGTGTGCTGCACAGTACTCTAAGTGCAGGATGGGTCGGGCAATTGCCAGAAACACAGCTCAGACTTAAGCAGAAATGTATTGGCTCATGTAACTAGAGTCAGGGTTGTCTCGCTTCAGGCAAAGCTGGATCCAGGTGTTCAATATCTTTAGGAATCCATCTCTTTCTTTGTATCTCATTATTGAATTTTTGTGTTAGCGTTAGTCTCACTCAGACTTTTTCTGTTCAGTAACCAGATGGCCACGGGAAACTGCACGTTTACATTCTCTCAACTTCAACCTCATCGAAAAGGCTTTTTTTTTTTTTTTAAATTGAATTTATTGGGGTGACATTGGTTAATAAAATCATATAGGTTTCAAGTATACAATTCTATAATATATTATCTATATACTAGAGGCCCGGTTCACGACATTCGTGCATGGGGAGGTGGGGGTCCCTCAGCCCAGCCTGTGCCCTCTTGCAGTCTGGGACCTCTCGGAGGGAAATCCAACTGCCGGCTTAGGGCTGCTCCTGGGCAGTCGGACATCCCCTGAGGGGTCCTTAGCACTGCCTTGGAGGTGGGAGAGGCTCCGCCACTGCCGCTGCGCTCACCAGCTATGAGCCCGGCTTGTGGCTGAGCAGCACTCCCCCTGTGGGAGCACACTGACCACCAGGGGGCAGCTCCTGCGTTGAGTGTCTGCCCCCTAGTGGTCAGTGTGCATCATAGCGATTGGTCATTTTGCTGTTCGGTCAATTTGCATATTAGGGATTGTATTGTGTGTTCACCAATCAAAGTGAAGTCTCCTTCTGCGCTTTTTCTTATCTAATATTTCCAGAAAGAAGTCCTAGACCTGCCTCTGATAGAATGGATCTTATGTTCCATCCTGAACTAGGTACTAGACTTAGTATGGATAGGCCTACTTCCTATGCTCATGTAGGAGTGGGGGGATTGTATCAGATCTACAATTGCTCTGCCTGAGGATGGGAGAACAAAAGATAACCGAGTTCTAGTACTGGAAGAAAAAGGGAATGATACTGGGCAAGAAACAACAGAAGACAATATCTATTTTAATAAGTGAAGAAACAAGCTAAATTATAGTAATTCATTTGCCCGAACTCATAGAGCTAGTATGAATTTTTAAAATGACCCTCAAATCTAGGTTTTGTCTCATTGAGACAAATCCCCTCTCTGCTGTTTCAGTATTTGTATTCCTTCCTCACTCCAGCATTTTATGTGTATATTAGTTTCCGGGGTGCCCGCCTCCTGGTGGTCACACCTGTAGGAAATTCCCTCAACTTTAGTATAGGTTGAACCCAGTGACATAAGAACACCACATCCAGGCTGGACTATTATTGTTGCTTTCAACACCCTGAGATAAGCCATCCATCCAGTATGCTTTAAAGCGACATAGGAGTGATTCAATGTGATACCACAGCTTGACCTACTTCCTGGCAGCTTAGCGAGGCTTGAGAGAAGATGCCAGCACGAGGGTGCGGACTGCCTAGAGGTGATGAAAATAAAAGATGCCATCAGACACATCCATATTTATGTTGATCTAGATTCCGCAACCACTCCAGGAAACTGATCACCCGTAGCCTTTCTTTCTTTCCCTTGGAAAAAGGACTGCACACTTTGTAAGATACCAAGCCTGCATGGTTTTATTTTATGTAAACCATTGTTTTGTCTACCATACATACATACTTTTCTTAATGATGAAAGTGGAGGGTCAATTCGTATTTTAGACTGTACTTGCCACCTGCTCCTCCAACAGAAAAATTCCAGAGTGGACTAGAAAAACAGGTGAAACAGGGAGGGTGGCTGTGAGCTGCACCCGGATTTCTTAGGTGAGATGTCCTTTCCCATAATGAGGTCAGCTCTTGCTACTTAATATACTTCTGGAAGGATCAAACTAGTGATAAAATCCATTCCATTTTTCATGTCACAAATATTTGGCCAGAAAAGAAAAAAAAGATTTAATCACAGAGCAGCTAAAGTCGAATTTATAAATGATGATATTTTAAAAGATGGGTCATTCCTATTCCACACAAATGGCAGATCCCTGAATTATTTATAATTTGCGTTGATCTTGTCAGAATCCTCAAATTTTCCTCTGGGTGGTGGGGCGCAGGGGAGGGTGGGTGGGGGCAGGATACTTCTTGTCTTAAATACCTGTCTTGTTTAAAAAGGCAGCTGATTCTTCTGGGAATCGATGGGATGTGGTGTTCTTATGTTTCAAAAGACAGACTCAAATAATTTGTCAATTGATTCCCCCTAGTTATCCCACTAACGGTCATTAGGCATGCTGTGTAAACAAATTTGTACTTCTTCCGGGAAATTACTGGGGGGAGAAGGATCAGAAATTCAGATTGCAGCTCTGAGATGATAAGCCTAAGAAAAGAAGAAACCATTGAAAAGTCTTCAACGCTCTAGCTGTAATTACTGGTCTAAATTCTGCTTTTAAATTCATAGACTCAGCAGCTCTTGTTGATTTTGGAGGGAGGAGGGGGGGAGCACAAATGTTTAAACCACGAGAGCCGCTTGCATTCTAGTCATTCCAGACTACCTCAAGTCAGTGAAAAGGACAGAAAAGGGAAACCAGAAACATGTGGAAACTTGGAGAAAGGCAGTGAGGTGAGAGGCTATTGAAATGAGCAGATTGCTAGGTGATGGTTGAAGTCATATAAAGAATAGCTGAAAATGTGAAACCTGTTGTTGAAAAGATGCTGAAAGTAAGTGACAGAGATGGGGGTATTTAGCTGATTTTTAGCACTTCCCAGCTCTGTGGCATGGGTCTTCATTTCCTCATATGTTTAAAATATATTAATAACAGGGAGACTTTCCATACCTGCCATGCCCACCTCACTAGATGAGTGTCAAATACAATCATGAATATAAATGTCTCATAAACTTGAACTTGTGGGGTATCCTTGATGTTGAACATTTAAAGGAAACAATTGAGGCAGGTACAATGCCTGGTATACGGTGATCTGCAAACAGCTTGGGAGCAGGGAGAAGCCAGACATGACAGAGGGATGTGTGAAGATAACAGAGCAACGATGCTCAGAATTCTACAGGGACCAGGGCCATAAAGTAACATTGTGGAGAGAGCCAGGTAGGAACGACAGAGAGTATATGACACCTTTAAAAGAGGAAAGGGCTCCTCAGTCACAGCCAATCACTACCGAGTAAGAATCCTAGGCGGAACTGCCAACTCGTCCAGTTATTCATGGAAGCTTTCACTATAGATTTATCTGTGATATAAATGAATTTAAAATTTAAAATTAGAGAGACAGGAGTTGAGAAATACTCGTGGGTGAAAAAATGAGAGAGAAGGGTTGTGAATTACCTATTCTGTAAAACAGAGAAGACTGATCATTGGAGGAAAAATGCAACAGTTTAAGTATATGTATATACTGGTATCTACCCAGTAAGTATTATTGAGTACCTATGTGTCCTATATATATTCCTTCAATGCCAAAAACAATAACAAAGTAAGCCACTTGGGCTTCTCTTTAAAAGTGATTACGTACATTATCTCGACTCAACACGCATCTTCCTCTTGTCCATGTTCTTTGTGCTTCTGACAAAACAAACTCTCCCCAGTAATTTGCTTTCTCAGATGCAGTTTCTTCTGCATGAAGTTCCCTTCTGAATATTCCATAATAGAACTAAGAACTGTTCTTTAAAGTCCAACTCAGATATAGCTGTCTCTATCACCCCTTTGGAGCCTTCTATAAAGAATTACTCATTGTGTTCTCTACTTCCATAGTTCTTTGCTCACATATCCTGAAGAGGATATACTAAGTTGAGTTAATATATGAGACATGCTTCTCCAAAAAGACCGTGAGCTTCTTGAAGTTAGAGACTGGGTTTTTCAACCTGCTAATTCAGTTCATAGAGTGGCTATTGAAACATCATGGGTTTTCCAGAAATATTTGTTGAGAGGATAAATTATAGTTTCACTTTCACCTAAAATACAGAAGACTGGAAAGAATGTTGCTTGGCATACCTTAACAACAAGTAAAAGCTTGATAGGGTACCAAATCATAACTTTTCTTCCACCCAGTTAGACCTGAAGCTACAGGAAACCACACCGTCTGGAATCCAAAAACATAGAGATGGAATTCCAGCATTTTTTCACTGGTGGCAAAGTATAGGGTGAAAGGATTCTGAGAAACACACAAGTGGGTAAGAGAATTCACCTAAATTTTTAAGCAACTTATTAAAATCCAAGTGTGGGTTAATGTGAGAGTGTATAATCTCTGGGAACCAAAGGCAAAAGAGATACTATTTATTACTATTTACTTGAGTCTACAGTATTTTAACAAAAGTACAACATTCACTTGAAAATTGAAAAGCATACAACAAAGCAAGGAAAACATCAAAAGACAAAGAAATTAATATAATCAGATTTTGAGATGAGCCATAGTATATTGAAACCACCCAATAGATAATTTAAACTAGTAATGATTACTGTGTTAAGATTTCCAGAAGAGAATTTGAGCTAGCATAAACAAATGAGAAATTTCATCACAGAAACTGAACCTAGAATAGTGTATCAAATGAAAACACTAGGAAACAAAGTAGCAGAGATGGAAAATTATTCAGATAGTTTCATTATTAGACTCCACATTCTCAGGGGAAGAATCAAAGAGACCAAAGTAGATCAATAGAAATAAAGAGAGAAAAAATGAAGTAAACAATTAAATAATAACAGAAGAGAGCATCTGAAACAAATGGTAAGTTTTTTAAAGGTATAAGAAACAAATTGGGATTTCAGAGGGGAAATAAATATTTCTCTGAAATAATAAAATATAGATTTCAGAAGCTAAGATCACATCAAGCAGAATAATACAAAAAAAGAAAGTACACCTATAGACATTATATCAAAACTTCTGGAAATCAAAGATAAAGAGAAATACTTGAAGGGAGCTAAAGAAAAAAGACACACTAAATAGAAAGAAGGAAATGGATGAATTAGAGCAGACTTCTCATCAGATGGCATGAAAGACAGAAGACAATGGAGTGCCATCTTTAAAGTCCTAAAAGGAAAAAGTCAATGTTATTTGAAGTTAGACTGTAATAAATTAAATATGTATACTTTTATCTTAGGGTAAATTTTCTCAATTTGAAGAGTGGGAGAATATCCTGTGCAATTTAAGATATTTGTCAACATTCTTGGCTTCTGCCAACCAGATATCAGATACATATCCCCAGTTATGAGTGGGAATGAAAACACAATATATCAAAATGTATAGTATATACCTAAAGCAGTGCTTAAAGAAGAATTTATATCATTATATGTTTACACTAGAAAAGAAGAAATGTCCCAAATTTATGATCTAAGCTTCACAAAGAGCAAATCCAACCAAAGCAAGCATAAGGAAGCAATAAAGAGAAGAAATCAATAAAACTGAAAACAGAAAAATCAATACAAGAAATCAATGAAATCAAAAGGTGTTTTTTTGAGAAGATCCACAGAATTGCAAAAACCTCTGGCAGTCCTTTCAAGAAGAGATGATATAAATGATCAATATTGTCAATAAAATAAGAGGCATCACTATAGTTCCTACAGACACTGTAAGATTATAAAGTAACATGAAGAAAAACTTTATTTTTATAAATTTGACAACTTAGAGGAAATGTACAAATTCCACGAAGGACTCACCCACAAAAACAAGCTGATTCAAGAACAAAAGCAATCACCATGTATTCAAGTGGTCCTGTTGCAATCCTTAGGGGCCTGAGACTTGTCATTTCTTATAGGTACCAGGATTCTAAAGAAGGTGCTGATTCGGTATAAGGTGGGCTGTAGAAGCAGAAAAAAATCTCAGATAATATAGGAAAAGTGAGTGTTTAATTTCTAAAATTATGACGTATGACCAGTCAAATAAGTCTTAGAGGGGCAAAACTTAAAATCATTGTGGCAGCCAAAAGGGAATGTCTTTCCCCTAATATCAGTCAGTCACATCTCTTTGAAAGACTTTGACCCAGCTTGGAAAATCACTACTAGAAGGTGTATAGGGTATTATGATTGGCAGCTAGTCATGACATACATGGCTACGCTGAAATAGAATAATTGCCTTACTGTAATAAGTGATAGAGATAGAGATAGATAGATAGAGATAGAGAGAGAGAGAGAGAGAGAGAGAGAGAGAGAGAGAGAAGGTACTAAATAGGGTGCTTATATTCTACTTTTCTGAGGTCTTTCTATAGCCCTATGATTATAATTAATTTACATATTTCCAACTTTTTGCACATATTCTTTTCTCATCACTCCTTATGTTCTAGCACATACCTCTTTGTTTCTCACCTTCACATTAGTTGCTTGCTCTGAAATTTACTTATACTTCTTTTCATCTTATTTTCTTCTGCTTGTCCTTTAAGGTTTTGATGATTTTTTCCTCCTCCCAAAACCCTTCTTGAATCTTTCCAGGCTGGGTTGGATGCTCCTTCTCTTTGTTCTCATATCACTTTGGGCTCATTCCTATTGGAATGTTTTATCACACTCCTGATAATTGTCTGTGGACTCACACAACTTGACTGTAAGTTACTTGAGAACAGGACACATGGCACTTGTTATGTATTGTTGCTTACCTTTTCCTGTTTTATTATCTGTCCTGTTATGGATCAATATTTTTATGCTTGTTTGTCTCGCTTTATCCCCTTTATGATAGAAAATCTGCTAGTTCACAAAATTGTCTATGTTTTACCATTACTATAACCCCCAAATCTTAAAACAATGTCTGTCAAAAAAAAGTCAATACATAATTTGGGGGTGTTGAATGAATTGAATAGGTATATTGGATTAAAGCTGGGTCCGTTTCCCAGGTTTATCTTAGAGCAGAAGTGATGTGCGCTGAACTAGCTAGGTTCCATTGGTGAGTAGTGTCAGTGCAAGGTCAAGAAAAGTCAGCAGATGGATGTGAAACATAAACTCAGTGGAATAGCCCAGAGAGGAAGGAGGAGGAGGAGAAGCGGATGAGAAGGGAAAGGGAAGAGGATGAGAAAGAGAAGAAGAAGGAAGGAAAACAACATGTGATAATTACAGTAAAAGCTAATAACATCCTAAGCACTTTATTATTTTTTTAACCTCACACCTGCACAGTGAGTGAGGTATTACTATGTCTATTTACAGTCGAGGAAAGTGGAATTTATAGAGTCACACTGCTAATTAGTAATGGTGTCCACATGCCAAACCAATATGTAATATTGCCTCCTACTAAGAAGAAAAAGTGTAGGAGCTAGCATAAAGGTACCAGGAAGTCTAAATTAACTTCCAAGGACAATATCTGTTTTCACAGTACCTTAAGGGGTATGCCTTGATTCATTTTCAGGGGCTAATAGTCTTCTATCTTTGATCCTAAAGGAAACTGGCATTGTTTTGTTTTGCTTTTGAGGCTCTCATCATGGTGAGAGCTGTCCCAAAGAGAAAGATGCTGAAAGAATGACAGTGAAATTGAATGTCTTTTGTTCATGGGGAAAATGTGTAGGAGAAAGCAACTGCCAAAGGAAAAAGAATGAAAGGTTAGAGGAAAGAAATGACTTAAATTAGAGGAACCTTCAATTTAACCCTCAGCAGATAATAGCACAGCATTGAGTTCATGCAATGGCCAGTCATAAGCTTCCTATAGCATACAGACAAATAGGCAATAGAAAGAAACAAAAAGACTGACAGAGGGGAGAGGGAAAAAGGTAGCTAATTAAGCCAGCAGAACTGAATATGACCTAGTCATCTGTGGCCAGAAAGAGTTTACTGCTAGGATGAAGAGCACTTGAAAGTCAAAGCTAAATCCACACTTCTATGGTGTCTCTAAAGGAGTGTATCATGTATATAATTTGAACAGTTATAATAACTTAAATGCCAAGCACAGGGTGTCTGGCGCATACATAGTAGGTCCTCAATTAATGATGAACGCTTTGGACTTTAGAATTGAATTTCAAGTGACTGAAGGAAAAACTCTTAAACTATTACCTAAACCAGGGCAGTGTGCATGCATGTGTGTATATATGCATGTGTACACATTACTGATATTCATCAATAACACATGATACAGTTCTGCATGTTTAATGTCACAGCCATTCCAATAGGATCCATTCTGATTGGCCATGCCCATGCTATTCCAGTAGATAAATATTTTAAATGGTCACTGCTGTGCATAGGGAAGCATGCACACCCTTACCTGCTCATGCTCTCTGCTGTAATTGTGTTCCTCTCCTCCCAGAATTAACTTACAAAATCATATCTTCATCCTTTACCAGTCCAGTTGAAATCTCCGTGAAACCTCTGAATAAAATGAATCACTTCTTCCTCTGAAATTCTATAGCACTGATTATCTAAATCACATCTTCAATTCAAACCAATTCAGCACATAGTTTTTGTACTTATATCAGATATAAGACATTCTGCAAGGGAAGTGCGGGGATGAGATGGTCTCTGCCGGTAGGACTTTTTTTCCCAACTTTTAATTTTTTATTTATCTTTATTGTTGAGAGTAGTACAATGTCCCCTTTTCCCCCTTTGTCCCCATCCACCCAGTTCCCACTCTGCTTCAGTTCTTTACCACCCTATTATCTATGTCCATGGGCAATGCATAGATGCATATACGTTTCTATAATGGGTGAGCCAACATGCACACAACAAGCTAAAGATGAGGCTGTCTTTGCAAGTATGATCTTTGTCTTGTTAGTGGTTCATCTTCTGTCTGCAATGCCCAATAACTAATCTTCCTTTCAGATAGAGCCCCCATATCATTTGCTCTGCAAAACCAAGAGGGATTTATCCCTTTTCCTCATATGCTTCCTCTATAAAAGCATTAGACTTACAACAGTTATTGTGTGTGTGTGTGTGTGTGTGTGTGTGTGTGTGTGTGTGTGTGTGTGTTTCCTTTAACCCACTATACATGCCTGAAGGGAAAGGGGATGTACTTATTTAATCCTCATGTTCTGGTACCTAGCACATCACTTGGTTTGGAGTAAGTCCTCAATATATTGAGAATAAACAACTAGTGCTTCTTGTGTGAGAATTTCAGGTCCTTTAGAAGCTAGGAGCATGGAAGACAATGTGTTACAGGGAAAATCACAAATGTTTTATAATCTCAGATACTGTTGTACTCTTAACAAGCACTTTGAGTTTTCCCATTTCATAGATGTAAAAACTGAGGGATGGAAGTGAATCAATTTGCTCAAGGTCCCATAGCCTGTAACTGACAGCTCTGATTCGAACCAGGCAATCTAGCTCTAGACTGTTTTATTCTGTGTCTCAACTTTGACTACTACTATTTCATGTTTTTGTCCTCTTTTTATTCTGACTTTACTTCCTTCTCCACCTTAACTAGGCAGAAATTAAGAACCCAGTGCTTAAGGAGTTGCTGACATCTTGCAGAGATAGTATTCTTCCTAAAACATGAAGGAAGGAAAGAAGGAAAGAAAGAAGGAAAGAAGGAAGGAAGACGTGGTTGGAAAGCTTGCCTTGCGCATATATTTATTTCTCTTAAACGTTAGGATCTAATTCTCTTAGTTCACTTTACATCATTCTGGGGATATAATTTCTATGTGACCACATGTGAATTTCACTGGCATACCAGAGATTGAAATGAGAGTGTAGCGCAGAGACACCCACTTATACAGAAAATAGGCAGGAATCAGCAAATGCTAAGTGGTGCAGTCAGAGGTCTCTGGCACCGACCCCCACGGAGCTTTCATCTGCGGGAAGCATGTCACTCATCATGGCATTTTGCGGGGAACCACAACTAAAGGGCCAAGGCGCATTCCCATAAAATGGTTATCAGATGCAAGTCTGCAGTTTCTCAAAGAGCACCCTGTGGTTTCAAATTAGCAGTTCACCACAGAGCTAAAGACAATTCCAGGGGCCTCCTTCTCCAGCTCTCCCCAGAAAAGTAAATTAGTCAAACATCACTGCGGAGATAAGTAGTTTATTCCCTGTGATCGTCAGCTGCATGGACTTACCAGAAGTACTGCATTGGAAATGAAAGCAACGCAACTCCTTCCATGAGTGTACAAGACAATTACAGGAAAATCTTTAGCTCCCAGTGACATTTGAGATCTTTAAAAAAAATCGCAGAGACTGGAAGAGGCTTAAGAGGTGAATAGCAATGCTTTGTCTTTATTTGCAAATGAAAAAAATATGGGTCCAGCAAGGTGACTTGGCTTTCCTAAGGTCATATGGGTTCTACAAATAAGAAGGGCCTTAAACATGGCCCTCCTAAGTCTTCACCCAAGTTTCTTCTTTTAATGAAGACAAGTTTAGAGGCTTGAAACTCACCTTTGCCACTGACCACATGAATGTTGAGAATGGGGTGTAGTGTTCTTTAACATCTTAGAGCTTAGATTCCTAACTAAATAATGTGTGTGTGTGAGATAGGATGTGTCGTGGCTGGTGGGTAGAGGGGCTGCCGTTTTAAAGAGGATGGTTAGGGAAATAAATCCTCGCTGAGGTTTGGACATTTGACTAGGAAGGTGTGGGGCCATCCATGTAGATTACAGTGAGAAAAATTTCAGGAAGAGAAAACAGCAAAATGAAATGTGTTATAAACAGAGAAGGAGGCCCCCTGATAAATTATAGCAGGAATAAGATGCCAACGAGGTCTGAATGGATATGGAAAGAGTGCTGGGAAATGAGGTCAGAGAAAAGGGAGGTGTAGGTCATTTGGTTTTTATTCTGCATGGGATGAGAACCCTTGGAGGGTTTTGACAGAGGACTGATCTGATGTGATTTAGAATCTGAGAGAATGAGACGGCAGCAGAACTGGTGTGGAAGGTCAGAGATGGGCATGGAGGCCCTTGAAATCAGGCAGTGGGCAGGTTATTCTTGACCATGGCAAGCAGTTTTGAAAAGTGAGCATAAATCGAATGGGTTCAAAAAAAAAAAAAAGGAGGAAAAAAAATTGAAGACTGAAAGTATAAACTCTTTAAAGGAATGTTGCTGTAAAGGGAAGGGAGAAATGGGGCAGTCGGTGGAGGTTGAAGTGGGGTCAAGAGAGGATTTTCTCATTTAAACTCAAGAAATGTGCATTATTAAATCTCCTCTCAGGTGAGGACTCTGAAGCTTTGAAAAGGAAAGAAACATGCTCCAAATCATTGAGCAATGAGGCAATAAAATCAGGTTTTGATTGGTTCTGCCTGTCTCCTCAAACTGTTTGCAATCTTGGGAAAGTCACTTACCAATGAGAATCTGAAGTTCTTGAACTCTTGAATGTACATCATAATGATAGAGACGGCACAAAACTGTGAGAAGCAAATGATTATATGACCTCCTTAAAGCTGGAGCCACAGTTCCTTCAAAGGCAGTTGTTTGAATGAGATTGTGTGAGTACAGCACCTAGCAGAATGAGTGGGGCTCATGAAAGTTCTTAATGGATATTTGTTGAATTAATGTTAACTTAGAGGCAATGCTTATGACAGTGTTTTATAAGCTGTGATGTTCATTATGATTGTGCTTATGCTTAGTTGTATAAGGTCCTCCCCAGTCTCTTAACAGAAAGAGAATGGAGAGCCCTGGCTGGTGTGGCTCAGTTGGTTGAGCCTTGTTCCATGCACCAATAGGTCACCTGTTTGATTCCCGATTAGGCCACATGCCCAGGTTGCGGGCTCTATCCCTAGTAGGGGGCGTGCAGGAGGCAGTGGATCAATGTTTTTCTCTTTCAAATCAATAAAAAATATATTAAAAAAAATAAGAGAGAGAATGGAGAGAAGAGACACGTTCCCAAGCCCACTCTTGCTCAGGACCTCAGGCACAGCCACCTCGTTGCAGCACAGATGCTTAACTTGCAAACAGTAACTTCGAAGAATTCATAAATGAGATGATCTCATAGTGGCCACATTCTCCATGTGCCTGGAAAGGAAGTGTGAGGAATTGCTGTTGGCCTGCGATAGAACGAGGCATTTTCCATGTAGAGAATGAACTTCATCCTCCATCTTTCGGATTAGTGTTAGTGCTTTCTCCTAACCAAAGGAATTTTGCGTTAGAGTGGGCAGCTGTTCCCACCTTCCAGCTGCACCTCCTCAACAAACTCAGTTGATATTCATGCAGAACACAAGCTCCGATTTGGGGATAATTGCTAGATTTGCTAATAACAGAGGGCCCTCCTTCCTGCTTCTATTACCCTTTGAATAGCTATTCTGACTGTTAAATCCATTTTTATTCCAAACAGAAGAACGAATTCCAGCAATTAGTGAACATTTTGCAGTTCTTGACCTGTTTATAAGAGCATGTTTCTGTTTTACATATTATATGAAAAGTCAATAAGTAGAACATGCTTCATTAATTGCAGCTGCTTTTATGTGTGCCAACTTTTTTTTTTTTTTTTTTTTTACCACATGCACTAACTTAAAATGCAGTAGCTCAACGGACAAAAATTAAAAAAAAACACACACACAAAAAACCAACCCACACCTTATTTGCAGCCAAAGCTGAATAACTAAAAATTATTGTAATATTCAGTGTGATTCTTTTGAAGAAAATTCTAACCTCATCAATGGCTTACAGAAAGGAGCAGTCAGGTAAAGTTTTGGCAGATATTTCCACATTGCATCAAGTTAATCATTTAATAGTGACTTTGAAAGTGTTTCATTGTTATAAGCATGAGGCCGAGGCATCATTCATTCCATTAGTTATGCATTTTAATGCCAGTATTGAGATATGATTTACATACTGCCACAATCACTTAATGTAAGTGAACAGTTCAGTGACTTTAAGTAAATTAATACTGTTGTGAAGCCACCACCCAAATCCAGTTTTAGGATATTTCCATCAATCTTGTGTCCTTTTGCAGTAAATCTCCACTCTCACCCTCAGTCCTAGGCAACTACTGGTATACAGGGGTGGGCCAAGTAGGTTTATAGTTGTGAGTATGTGAAACAGAGTTTAATCCTGTGTTATTTTTTATTAATTATTGTATTATTTTCCACGTGAACAACTATAAACCTACTTTTGCCCACCCCTATATTTCCTGTCTCTATAATCTTCCTTTTCTAAAAATTTAATATAAATGTATTTATACAATATGCAGTTCTCTGTGTCTGTATTTTTCTGTTTAGCATCATGTCTTTGCGGTCCATCCCTATTGTAGCGTGTATCAGTACTTTGTTCCTTTTTCTTGTCCAAGAGTATTCCATTGTATGGATGTGAACGGGCATTTGGGTTATCTCCACTTTTTGTCTACTATGAACAGTGCTGCTGTGAACAGTGTGACGTGCTTTGGCTGCATGTACTTCCCTGTAAATTTTGAGGATAAGGCTGGACTTCCTGCTCTGACGTTGGGCTCATCCATGTGACTTGCATTGGCCGATGGAATATTTACAAAATCGAAACATGCTTGCATGGTTAGGTTTCTCTTTCACCTCTGCCTTCCCCATGAAAAGAGTTTCCGGGTGGCTCCTGCCCCCTCAGCCTTGGCCTAAGCATAAAAATATGTGGAAAAGACCTGAATTCAAACCACAGCGAGGAGACAAGCCAGATTCACCAGTATCTTCAAACCGAGCTGCCCTGCTGAGCCCAGCTTAGTGCCACTGGTCCTAAACGTGATGGGTAACAATTGCTTTAAGCCACCAATTTTTGGGACTGTTTATTATGGAGAAGTATTGCAGCAATAGCTGGTGATCGTAGGAGCCATGAATAATTGAGCCACCACCTACCTCACCAAACTTATTTCATGCTATTCTCACTCTTCTTATTCTAGTCACTCCGACATGCTTTTAGCAACTAAAACTCACCACTTACCTGCCTCACTCAGGTTCTTTATCTGTGCTGTTCCCTCTACCCAGAAAATTACTCCTTTTTCTCCTTGCCTAGGTCATCTTCACTGAACTTTCATATTTCAATTTAAATGTCTTTGCTTCAAAGAAGCTGTATAACAAACTATAGTTTGGTACTTTGCTGAGTAACAAACTATCCCCAAACCTTGTAACTTAAAACAATGATTTTATTCCATGAAACTGAGGGTCAACAATGTGGGCTGGGCAGTTCTGCTTGACTCCTGGGATTGCTAGTGTGGTTTCATTTATCTAGACAACCAGCTGAGGAGAGATAGTTTAAGATTCACCTATCTGGCATATGTGGCTTTCATCTATCTCCAGCAGGCTAGCTTGGGCTTCTTCACTTGGATGCAGAATTCCCAGCAGCAAGAAAGAACAAGTCCCGATGCACAAGGTTACTGTCTGCATCACATCTTATAATGTTCTGTTGATGAAAACAACTTACATGGCCAAGCCCAGAGTCAATGTGGGAGGCCACTACCCAAGGGCATATATACAGAGAAACATGATGAATAAGGGGCTCACCACAGTCTTCCCTTGTTAACTTGTTCCCTTGTTAACTCCCTAAAAGATCCCCCAAATATCATTCAATAATAGTATTAGTCTCAAGGACCCTGATTTTATAATGTGCTTTAGGTCAAGATACAGAGGAAGCTCCTTGAGTACAGATCCTTGGCTAAGATTCCTATTGATGCAGAGACAAGAGAACTAAAAAGACAAGTTATATCCACCCCCAAATACCTAGCATACTAATGGTGAGATAGGAACATAAAAAGTATAACAGATGCTTTTATTAAAAAAGGGATGAACTGGGAGGTAAAAAGAATAGTTACTGGCTTAAATAAATTATAAAATACAATTTGTAGTTCTTAATCTCTTAACAAAATAGTCCCAGGAAGATAAAGTATAACATAGGGAATATAGTTAATAACATTATAATAACTGTGTACGGTACCAGATGAGTACTTGAAATATTAGGGGACCACTTTGTAAAGTATATGATTGTCTAATCAGTATGCTGTAGATTTGAAACTAATACAAATTAATATTGCATGTAAACTATAATTGAAAATAAAATTAAAATTAAAAAAAATTAGTAGTGGACCGAACAGTTTATAAAGTACTCTGATTGTGTTTACTGGGGTTGATTTCCTGGGCAACTATTTTCCTACTAGAGGCCCGGCACATGAATTCGTGCACCGGTGGGGTCCCTCGGCCTGGCCTGCACCCTCTCGCAATCCAGGACCCCTCAGGGGATGTCGGACTACCGGTTTCAGCCTGATCCCTGCAGGCCAGGCCAAGGGATCCCACTGGTGCACGAATCCGTGCACTGAGCCTCTAGTATGCATATAAGATAATTGGTTAATCTCTTCCCACCCTCTCCCTTTCCCCTTTCCCTCTGAGATTCATCAGTCTGTTCCATGTTTCCATGCCTGTGCATTGAGTGTCTGCCCCCTGGTGGTCAGTGCGTGTCATAGCTACCAGTCAAACAGTCGAACGGTTGCTTAGGCTTTTATATATATAGAATGCTCTTTGTTCCACTCACAATATTCTTGTCTCTGCTCTCTAATATAGCACCTCTTACCTTTAAAAATGAAGTTTAGAGAGAAAATGATTGTTGAGAAGAAGATCTCCATTTCCTTTTATCTTAGATTGTGTAACCCCCTTAAAACCTTTTTGGGTTTCTTATGTATCACATTACAATCTGCTCTATTAGTAAAAATGCACATCCACAATTATTTTTGAGATAGCCTTCCACTAGACTTATCGGGGCTGTTTTTAAATTAGGCTTCTATAGAAACATGCCATAAAGATTCTCAGAAACAGATTCATTTATTAAGCATAACTATAAATCTTTTAGAGAGATTAACAAAGAATTATATAGCCACACCTTTGATTCAATTTTTAATCTTAGACCACTTCTTTAAAAAAAAAAAAGTGAAAGTTTTATTTTCCCATTCAGAAAGTTTTGCATTACATTCTCACTAAGTTTTGTTTGTAAAGTGAACACATTACTATATGCAGCAAAAGTAGCCAGTTGGCATTTTCAACATTCTTCCTGATAATTTCCTTAGCCAGGTTTGCACATTCATTAGGAACGTTTTTCTCCTCTAGTTAACTCAGATGACAGTTTGGCACTGCTACATTGAACAAGTAAACTGTTTTCCGTCTTCCAAAAGCAGTTTCCTTAGAACTTAACTAGACTCTATACATTTTTGTCACCATTTTACAAGACTTCGATAATAATGTTCTCGCCACTTCTTCTTCCTCTACCTATTGCCTTGTCTGAAAGCCCCCCAATTCATGTACTAGATTTTTGTATGAGAACAGCCCATCTCTAGGTATCTATTTCTATATCAGTAAGCTTTTGTTGTTCTACAAAACACCCATAATTAATAAATATAAAACAGCAACTATTCAGCCTGGCTGGTGTGGCTCAGTTGGTTGAGCATCTTTCCATGCACCAAGAGGTTGCCTGATTGATTCCAGATCAGGGCACATGCCCAGGTTGTGGGCTCCATCCCCAGTAAGGGGCGTGCAAGAGGCAGCCAAGCCATGTTTTCTCTCATTCATATTTCTCTCTCTCTCTCTCTGAAATCAATAAAAGCATATCTAAAAACAAAACAAAGACCCCCAGCACCTATTCAATCTACTCATGATAGTCTCGATCAGAAATTTGGGCTGGGCTTAGCTAGGTAGCTCTTGTGCTGGTGTCACCTGGGTCACTTACGCAGCTGCAGTCATTGGTATCTCAACTGTGGGCAATCTAAGATGTTGTCACTCATGCACCTGTTTATAGCCCCTGCAGATCAGCCTGAGCTTCTTCATGTGGAAGCAGAAGAATTTTCAAGCGCGCGTAAGCTTCAGTGCGCAGTTGCTTGTCACGCCTCTGTGCAGGACACTTCAGGCTTGCTTATGTCTCATTGATCAAGGCTAACCACATGGCCAAGCCCGGAGTCAGTGAGAAGGGGAGCCCAAAAGGGTGTGGACAGAGGAGCATAATTCATCGGTGGCCATTATTCTAATATACACTGAGAAGTATTTCTTGACAGCCTGAGACTATGTTATAGTGCCTCATTTTCTACTCTTTGAACCCGAAACTTCTCCTCTAAAACACTTGATTGTATAATTTGTTATTTAACTTCTGACTCCCTAGCAAAACGTATGCTCCTGGGGACAGAGATTATATCTTGGTCACTGCTCTATCTTTAGCACAAAGTGAATGTTTGTGCATGGTAAGCACTTAACCTTTTGCACTCGGATGTCGAGTGTGACTCGACAAGGTTAGCATTAGAATAAAGGAATTGAGAAAAAAGCAAGCGAGTGCAAAGGGTTAAGTGTTTGATGAATGAGTGATCAAATGAAAATAATCCTAAGGGAAGCTCTATAGTCTTCTCAGTTTATTTTCCTTTAGGATCTAACATATCTGAACTTAGTTGCACATTAATTTGTTTCCTTATTTGTTACCTGTGTGCCCTTCTAGAGTTCCATAATATTGGAAACCTCACCCATCGTGTTTTTTTTAAAAAAATGCCCGCAAACACTATACAACAATAAATCTTTAGAAATACAGAGAGAATGAAAGCAATTTAAAATATATTCAATAAAATTAAATATTAACTTATTAATATGAGACAAAATATAGTATATATATAAATAGGTTGATAGTATAAATATCTATATGTATAAAAGTCTAATATGCTAAGTGTCTGACCGTTTGACCAGTTGCTATGGCACGCACTGACCACCAGGGGGCAGACGCTCCGACCAGTAGGTTAGCTTGCTGCTGGGGTCTGGCAGATCGGGACTGGACAAGACGGGCTGGACATGCCTTGGAGCCTCCCCACGGTCCCTCCCTGGTCCCGGTCGTGCACTGGTGGGGTCCGTCGGCCTGACCTGCACCCTCTCACAATCCGGGACTCCTCAGGGGATGTAGGAGAGCCAGTTTCAGCCCGATCCCCACAGGCCAGGCCGAGGGACCCCACAGTTGCATGAATCTGTGCACCGGGCCTCTAGTATTAATATAATATACTCACTCTCCATTCTGACCAGGTAGTAGGATCAAAACTCATAGGCCATCCAAACAAGCAAGCCAAGGCTGAAATAGGTAGGGTCTTTCCTGGAACCTGAGCCAGACATTTATTTTTCTGGAAACAAGTTTCATTAAAAGAGATGGGGATTAAAGAGGTGGGAAGACTGCCCTGGGGTGGAGTCACAGTGGGAAAGGCATCCCAATTTCTTGGGTCTTAGGAGGAACATGGGTACAGATCACAATGGACAGGAAGCGAAGAGGGAGGTTTGCATCATTATGTAACAACATTGACAGAGAAGCAGGCCTTTCCTCTCTTCCCTAACGCCTCTCAGTGGGGACATGGCCACGTGAATTCTCTTGCCAACATCCAGGATAGCTCAGCCAGGGTGACCCTATAGGAACCTGGAAGCTAAGTGATCTCTGAGAACGAGGAAGAGTTAGCACATTATAAGCCCAAACAGATTCCAGGGATTTACTATCATATTTTTACATTCATTTGTGCTTTTATTTATTAATGTTATTAAAATTTTAGCTGAATACTTATTGCTATAGTACTATAGATGCCTAAGCTGTGTTGGGGAACCAGTACATAATCTCCACTGTGGTGGAGAGACACAAGGTATCTTCATTGATGACTAAAGACAAAGAAGGACCTCCCCATTTTTCATTGCATTGACAATCTCCTGACCCAGTGGTCGGCAAACTCATTAGTCAACAGAGCCAAATATCAACAGTACAATGATTGCAATTTCTTTTGAGAGCCAAATTTTTTAAACTTACACTTCTTCTAACGCTACTTCTTCAAAATAGACTCGCCCAGGCCGTGGTATTTTGTGGAAGAGCCACACTCAAGGGGCCAAAGAGCCGCATGGGGCTCGCGAGCCGCAGTTCGCCGACCACTGCCCTGACCATGTCCACAGGATATGAAACTGCCCTGCAGGGCCTGGGCAGCCTCAGCCGAAATCTGATGAAGCTTCTGGCCTGGATGACAGAGCCGCTGGGAGGCCAGTGACTGAGTCCATGCAAACACTCCAAGGAGGATGTTTATCTCCACCCAGTCCAGGGGTGCTCAGCCTCTCCTGCAGACCTCAGCCTGAGTACCTGTGCAAGCCTTTGGACTGACCTAGGCTGTGGGTTCGATCCCTTGTTGTGGTGCATACAGGAGGCAATTGAGTGATGTTTCTTCTCACATTGATCTCTCTCTCTCTCTCTCTCTCTCTCTCTCTCTCTCTCTGTCTCCCTCCCTCCTCCTTTCCTCTCTCTCTTCCTCTCTCTCTCCCTCCCTCTCTCCTTTACTCCCTCTCTCTCTAAATATCAATAACATATCCTCATGTGAGGATTAAACAATATAATAATAATCAGGTTCCAATACATTGGCCAATTTCCAAAGCTCTTTAATGATAAGACTTGTGCTAACGCTTATCGGGGTCCCAGGGTGCACTAGTGTCTGTGCTAGGTACGTGCACAGATATCTGCTAACTTACACTTGCCATCAGGGTGTGTGTGTACAGGTGTTCTCTCCATCATGCAGAGAAGTGGAGGCTCAAAGCGGTTCAAGAATACCCTTACGGTGGACAGAAAGTGGAACCTTTCCTTCATGTCACTCATTCTGAGTGTCTGTTATATTCCAGGCCCTGAATGGGGCCTGTGCTTGAAGGCCATTATTTTGCTTCCACCATCTGAGCTCTTTCTGCCCATGCAGTCTAGCTTCCAGAAAGGAGGCGAGGAGGGAGGTGAAAAGAGAAAGTAGGCCTCAGGATGTGAGAGACAAACACCCAGGTCCACCCCAGCCCTTGCGTACTCCTGCCTCCAGGGTGCCCAGACCCTCACCTCTGTGACCCAGGCTGGCGTTTTTTCTCCAACATCTCCCTTGAAAGGATAACAGAAGTGTTTTCACTGGTGCTGTTGTCATGTGATCAAAGCATAGCTCAGGAAATGGGGTCCCTCGAAAGCTGTTTATCTAAAATCTCCTATTTCACCGGTTGGCACATTTTAAGAGAACATTCTGCACCTTCTCCCCAAGGGCAAATATTTCGGTTACCTGTGTCCTGAGAGCCAGGCTGAGGCCACACATACTCTGCTGAGGAAAAGAAAACATCAGAGCGGTTTCCTTCGCGCTCACATCCACTCCCCCCACCCCCGTCTCTGCGCGGAAATCCTGATGTAGTCTCTCACAGGAAGCTGGAGTGGGTCAAGGCAGGGAAGAAGTAAAGACAAAAAGTTCTAAAACCAGACTTAGGTGGGAGTGTTTTTTATTATTGATAAAAAACAGTCCCCTTTTCTGGGTTATTCAGATGAGCTCAGAGTAAATATTTACCTTTTCAGCTAATGGGTCTGTTCGGGGAGTCCAGGGCTCCCAGACAACCCAGCTGATGGATCACTTTTTGCTTCCCCCCGTCCCAGGCTAGGACTGGGCGAAATTATTTGGCATGGGGAGCCTGTTTCCTGTGGCATGTATGAGGCAAAACATTCGTCTCAGTGCCAGAGCGATGGGTGTGAGGGGAGGCCTTGCCGGGACCTCCCAGCTCTAGCCCTCTGAAATGATTTAATAGTCATACCGTCAGTGTTCCCGGAGAAAGACGGATGCTGGGGTCTGCAGCCCTCCCCTCCCCTTAGGTCTGAATGGAGTACTTTGTTCTTTGGTGGTTTCAGGGAGGGCTGTGTTCACACCACCCACACCTCTAACACACACAAAGCACACACACATACACACGTAAAATTCACATATATGAATAAATGAAACAAATACATATGGACACACTGCATTGACACTTTTGAGGGCGGAGGCTAGTCCTTATTCATATTTGTGTTCTCACATTGCCTAGCAATGCCTGGCATCGAGCAGATGATTAATACATACTTTTTGGATGAATACATGCATAATTATAACTGGAACCATTTATTTAGCACTTAATAGGTGCCAGGTGTTGAAGGAAGGCTCTGATTTAACCCTCGCAGCAGACCATGGCATTTGGCACGGTCCCTCTCCCCATTTCACAGAGAGGAGAAGTGAGGCTTAGACAGGCAAAGTGGTTTGTCCAAGGTTACACAGCTGCTCCATGCTAGCAAGAGACATCTGACCCCAGAGTCTATGCTCCTAACATGTTCCTCTACAAATTCATGCTCCCGAAGTATAAATCAAAACCACTTCTATAAGCGTCCCATATCGACAGCAGGCGTTCCATCACCAAGGTGTCGAAACGCGACCCGGAGGCCTTAACTGTGCTGGGTCTCTGTCTCAGGCATTTCTTCCTTGTCCTTCCTCCCCGTCCCCAATTGTCAGACACTCAGTGGAGGCATCCGTTTCAGAGTAAAGGCTCTGCATTTCCACGTGGTGGGGAATGAACCTTGGATTTAGCTGCCTTCCAGCAGCACAAATATTTTCCCGAAGAGTAAACTGGCAAGTGCCTGACTGGATCTGCTTTCTCACACTGCCAGAACAAATGGTCACGGAGCTAACATTTTAACACAACGCCCATTCATTATCCTGCAGGCTTCTAGGTCAGGAGTTCCGGGCCGGCGAAGTTGGGCTCTACCCAGGGTATCACAAAGCTAAAATGAAGGGCTGGGCCAGCTGGACGCTCTTCTGAAGACTTTGGGAGACAGAACTCACTTTCAGGCTCATTCAGGTGCTGGCAGAATTCAGTTCTTTGCAGGTGTGGGATGGAGGGCCCCCGCTTCCTGGCTGGCTTTCAGCCAGGAACTGTTGTTTGCTCTTAGAAGCTGCCCACATTCCTTCTCATGTGGCCCCTTCCACCTTCAAACAGGCCAGAGCATGTCAATTCCTTCTCACGCTGGGAATCCTTCTGACTTTCTCTTCTGCAACCTGCTAAAGAAAGCTTTCTTCCTTTAAAGCAGGGGTGGGGAAGACTCTTCTTCTTCTTCTTCTTCTTCTTCTTCTTCTTCTTCTTCTTCTTCTTCTTCTTCTTCTTCTTCTTCTTCTTCTTCTTCTTTTGTCAAGGGCCATTTGGATATTTATAACATCATTCGCAGGCCATATGAAATTATCAACTTAAAAATTAGCCTGCTATATTTGGTCAAACATGTAATTAACTCACCCCTAGTGACTTGGCAGGGCCCGGCCAAATGATTCCTGAGGTCTTATATGGCCTTCGGGCCGGATGGTCCCCATTCCTGCTTTAAAGGCTCATGTGATTAGATTAGAACCACCTAGATAACTAACCTCCCTTTAAGGTTAACTATGCCATGTAGCATAACACCATTACCGGAGCAATTCACAAGTTCTGGGGATTAGGGATGGGATCTTGGGGGCCATTCCTAGAAATCCTCCTTGCCATACTTCCCTGGATTGTAACGGAGGGCAAAGATAGGAGAAAGGTTGCTAAGGTGGCAAAGGGGATCAACCCAGGCACACGTAGGTAGCGGGCAAAGCAGAAGGAAGGAATTGCATCAATACTTCAAAAACAAGTCAAAGCACATCAGGGCAGAGCCAAGGATTTAAAAGGTGGCACTTAGTAGGCTCTTGATAATGTGACTCTGAGCACCTGCTGTTCAAATGAACCACAAAGTTGCAAGAAGAAGGAAACCACACCTTCCTTGGTTATGTAAGGACGATTCACACTTGTGGACTCCTTTCTGGATTCCAGGCACTGTTCCTAGAGCTTTACTTGCGTCCATTCATTTTATCTTCAGATAAGTGTGTGATATTAGGGTAATATTATCCCCATTTTACAGATGAAGAACAACTAGATTATGGAAATTGCTAAACATTGTGCATCTGGTGAGTGTGAGACAGGCTGTGAAAGCAGATAACCCAGCTCCTGAGACGGTTTTTAACTGTTGCACTGGACATACCTGGTGTGGTAGCCGTTTTGAGAGCCAGTCATGGGAGAAAGGACTAGAGCAAAAACTGGAACATAAAATAGGGGACTGTGGCTCTGTGACATAGGCTAAGGCCAATAGATGTCAGAGTAGTGTGATGGGGAGAGCCTGGGGTTTGGTATAAGAAGATCTGGTGTCATATTGCAGCCACAAATTAATCTAATAAATTAGTCTAATAATTATTCACCTTATTAACTATAGATAAGAGGTTTTCTTAAAAGTCTTGAAGGTTGTGACCTTGGGCAAGTCATTTCAATTCCCTGAGCCTCTGTCCCCTCATTTACAAAATGGGGAAAGAAACACCTCAATCATTATAGGAGTGTCATGTGGTTCACTAGTGTGCAAACATCATTTTAACGTATTTTGTACATCAAAGACAGTGTTTTTATCTGTTATTTGTTTGCTGTTTCTTCCAGACCCCAGTGGTGACGTACTGCCAAGATGAATAGCCTTCTAAGGTAAGAATATTTTTTATATCTTTAGGCCTCGGTTCTTGCTCACCCATAAGGTTCATGTTAATTCTTAAAGAACTACCATTCATTCCAACTTTTTATTTAGTTTGCTTTTGTCTGTGTTTCCCTTCACACTAGGAGTCAATGACCTTGAGGAATTCCATTGGAGATTAGTAGAGGGCATTTTCATTTCAGTGTATGGAAATTTGTGATAGGAATTGGTTCAAACCATTATGGAGACCAGGAAGTCCCAGGACCTGCCACCTGAAGGCTGGAGGCCCAGACAGTCCCAGTCCACAGCCCCGACAACCAGGGTAGCCAGCAGGGCCAGGAAAGGCCGAAGGAAGTCACTGGGGCTCTTAGTTTTCTCTGTAGATGAATAGAAGGGAGAGTCAACTGATGAACTGGAGAACTCAAGGAGAAAGATGATGGTTAGAAACAGAAGCTTTGGAAAAAAGAGAAAGTTGGGTAGACATGACAGTGGGGAAGGGCATGTAATGAGAATAGAGCCACAGTTGTCTAATAATTATTCACCTTATTAACTATAGATAAGAGGTTTTCTTATCCTGGGAAACTGGAAGATGAAACAAGACTGTAAAAAGATGAGATGCTAAGATACCTCGATGGGTCCATCACTCAGAAAAGAAATACATTTTGACCAAGGATAGGACACAGTTTGATTTGGTTGCTGTGCCCAGACTCTGGCCCCCTCCGGGAGTTTTTCTCAGGAACGCTGACCATTCTCTGGTCCCAGGAACGGGCGGGGCTGTTTATAGTATCAAAAATTAGCCACCTTGTTATCAGACATTGAGCTCCTGAAGGCCGGACTGTAGACTCCACCCTCCCTTTTCCATGTTACACATAGCTGTCTCCCAGCTGCTCATAGCTATCTTCTTCCTCATGTGTAAATAACCAGCCCACTAGCAAGGGGGGTCAGAGCAGATTTTCATGGATGACCTGCTGCCTCCCCTACTGCTGGCAGTATTGGAACAAACACTCATATATGATTCAACCCTGTCTCTGCTTAATTGGCTCAAGCAGTGACAGGCAGCCCAGACCCCTTGGTTGTCCGGTTACAGACACATGTTCAAAAAACATTTAGAGCCTGGCAAAGATTGAACATCATAAATTTGTTAAATTAGCATGAGTGCGCGAGTTTCTTCCAGTAGGTCGAAGCAGGGGCACAGAAGTAAAAATCCCCAATGTCTGCTTGAGGCTCAGAAAGAAACATTTATTAAACAGCTACAATTCATCCATTTATTTTTACAAAAATATCTATTGAATACCTGCTATGTTCCAGACACTGTATTAGGTATTGTGGATGGGACACTAAGACAGACTAATAATCTTTCCTGATGGAGCTTGCAATTTTGTGGCAAGAAACAGAATTCTAAAGAGGCAACTGAAAATTACAAGTTGAGATTTATGTCATCAACTCTATGGTATATGTATATATTAACATTTAGATATGTGAATATATGTAGATATTGATGTTTACATGCATATACATCTTACATCTGTATATATACACACACACACACACACACACACACACACACACATATACAGAAACACATTGAATTATCATACTGGCTTGTGAACCAGTGTTCACCCATTTTATTAATGAGGCTCAGAGAGGTTAAAGATCTATCTCACGGTCACACAGATATAACAGAGCCAAGATTTGAACCCAGGTGCTATAACCCCGGCCAGAGCTCTTTCTCTGGTTTCCATCTGTACTACTGAGCTCCTTGGCAGGGTGGAGAGGTGGGAGGTAAGAGGGGAAGGGATAGGTTGGTATTGATGAGAGTGGACCAGAAATGACCAACCGAAAGGGAAAGGAGATCATGAAGCCAGAAAAGGGAGGGAGGTCTTGACTTGGAAAACAGGGAAGGGGGGTAAAGGGTCTGCAATTTTCCTGGAGGATTTCCAGGATATCGCCATTAGGAGGCCGATGTGGTCTGGGCCAATGTTCTGGGAAAGTATGGTTTGGCATTTTCTTGTGAGCTTCTACTTTAAGATGGTGTTGGTCTTTCCATGATGAAGGCTATTCTCTCATTCCTAGCTAAGTTTTGGTGCCCATCACAGGTGAGCACGCACTAGGTCCTCCATACACTTGACCTAAATTGATTAATTCAGATATTTATAATGCACCTAGCAAAGGGTAAGTGCTCTAGTCTAGACTATGGCAAGAGCTCCATTAACATTGTTATTCCTATTGTTGTTGCTTTTCCCCTGTAAGTCAGCTTATGACTTAAAAAAACAAAAAAAGTCCCATGTTTATTTGCAGGGAGGGCCTCTGGTGGTTTTTTTACCTGTAGAAGAGGCAATTTCCTAGGCTCTAAGGCATATACAATTAGAGAAAAGAGAATCCCTTTGTTGATAATAAAACCCTTGATGAGGCATTTGATGAATACACTGGAGATCCTTTAATGAGCCCAAACCGCAGCCTCCTCAGTTTTGCTTCCTCTGACTTCAGGGGAGAGCAGTCTTGTTTCTTTTTTCCTCAAAGACCTTCATGCTAACATTCCAACGCACTCAGCATCACCTGAGTCAGCACATCATCGCAAATGACAGTCTAGTTCAGTGAACAAGCAAAATGGTTTATTTATAAGCCTCTTTCCCAACTGGGATCCTGGGAAAACTGCTGTCCTCAGAAGTAAATAAAGGTCAGGATGCCTTACTATATACTCAATGGGAAGTCTGGCGATGGTTGCTTCATGATGGGTGAGACTGCAAACTCTGAATTATTCCTGGACATGTTGGCATAAAATTCTAGGGGAGACTGTGCCATGTTGACCCCCATCACTCAGCAGTTTTCCTATCTGCTGCCCCAATCGTAGGTGACACTCTTACGTGGACTGTCACAATGGCTTCTTATCTGGTTTCTGTCTTCAAGTTCTCTGCCTACCCGCACTCCCTCTACTCACTTAAGAAAGATCTATATTCCTTAATCAATTCCTACCACATCAGCACCTCTCCATAAAGCTTAGAGCATCCAATTAAAAACTATCCATTACTGTTTGCCATGCGGTGGACAATTTACATAATCATTTTGGTCTGTTTGCATTTTATACTTCAGTATTTAGAACTTTTGAAATCTATATACCTGGCACAAAAATGTCATTAGGAACATTGGTTGAATAAAGAAATTATATCCTTTTATCTTCAATAGCTCTTCATCAGGTATTATTTACCTGTTTCAGGAATTTGAAGTTAATAATGGTTCAGTAAGTTGCCCAAGATTATAGGAGAGAACACAGATTTAAAACCCAAACCTCGCTGATTTCAGAGCTCACTTGTTAAATTAAGATTCAGTGCTGGCTCAAAATGACATGGAAGCAACTGCTCTAAATAACTCGACAATAGGTTCAGCCCTTCATCTGCTCAAAATCCCCAGAATTATCAACTGGCTGTTATCAGCATGCCTCTCATGTTGGTCCTCACTTTATTAAAATCCTACTTATCCTTAAAGTCCCATTCATCCCCCACCTCCTCTCAAAAACCAATATAGATGGTCTCTATGGTATATTCTCCTTTAAATTCTTGCCACAGACTCACCCAAGACTTATACTTCAATGCTAATTATTAGCATGTTAAGTGAATCACTTGTAAAGGAGTGAGAGTTTTGAATTTTACTTTCCACAAAGGGTCTGATAAAGTACTGGACACCAGAAAGGGTCTTAGCAAATGCTCTATTTAATACTAAATTTGATATCAACCCCTGTCCAATCCCAGTTTCTCCCATCACAGTAGTGAAAGGCTGTTTACCAGAAAATACTTCCTCCAGTTGGAGAAAATGTCACACGCCAGAGGGCACCTGGCCCAGACCCGAGGAGCA
Organism: Eptesicus fuscus; assembly: GCF_027574615.1. Lineage (NCBI taxonomy): Eukaryota > Metazoa > Chordata > Mammalia > Chiroptera > Vespertilionidae > Eptesicus > Eptesicus fuscus. The sequence continues at coordinate 5,778,827 of NC_072491.1, forward strand.
AGGTTCCTCATTGTAGATGGAGACTGAGAAAACGAGTTTTTTCTTTTCTTATGAATCTGGGCATTACTCCCAGGCTCCCCTAATTTCTGAAATCATGCTTCCAGGAACACGAAGTGTACACGTGCCTCCCCGATCCCAACACACACATGCACATGCCCATTCCATGGCACTTCACCACACCCAGCCTCCTGAGCCAGAATCTGAACATGGCGGGGTGACATGGAGAACCACGGCAGTACAGCTTCCAGAATGGGTTCTGTGCTGCTGGAAAACAAGGCCGGAGAGCCTCTCTTCCAAGAGAGAGGTCGGGGATATTTCTGGTGCGTTGATTGGAAATCATCAGATAGAATCCTAAATGCCAAGGCCTGAAAACCCATCTCATCTCCACTATTCTTCCCTTCCCGTTCAAGGCTGGCAGAATTGAAAGCTGGGATAACACCAAGGTATTTTTAGCAGTCTATATTGATTTTTTTGTCCTTGCAAGCTACTGTTTTCGATTATAACCCCCAAAACAAATGAAAAAAGCCAGCTGCGGCAAAATCTCGTTTAAGGCAGCAGCATAATGATCATGATATTACAATAATCATATGTTAGGCAGTATCTGAAGTTGCAATACTTGGATCTTCTGGCGTAAAAAATCTCTCTAGAATGCTTTGCTACCTGCATAATGCCTCTGCCTGAGTGTCCTGTAACAAAACTATTAGGGAAAGAGACATTTGAAGATGCGGCGCACTTACCTGCTGGCAAAGCATCAGCAGCACAAGAGAGGGATAGTCAATATCAATAACTGCCATTGGTTAAACAGTAGGAAAAAGCTGAAAATATGGACACTCATTAGAATTTTGTTTCACTATCTACATGTTCTAGCTGTCAATCACATCACCATCCATAAAATGAAGTGACTGGCCTTAAACCTTTGCTGCCCTGGACCTGTGGAATACCAGGGACCAGACTAGCTAGATTTTATGACTTTGTTTGTTCTAGTAAAATACTGAGCCTGACAACCTGTTGTCTTTTTCTCACAGATACATCAGCCAGTGAAGCTCTATTTGTATCCCTGCCTAAAACACCGTAACATCCTGTCCCTCGTTTCTCATTTTCTGTCTTTTTGTGTAGGTGGAATATTTTCTTCTCCTTCTAGAGTTTCTGCCTGGGCCCATAAAAGAGACTCTTTCCCTTGTTCTCTTCGAAGTAGCCCTGACCCTTCTCTCTCGTTCTGCTCTCTCATTTCTCCCCATGGAAGGAGGGGTTTGTAGAGGATTCTGAAATTGGTAAGGGATTAAATATGCATTACTTGGGCTTCTTTACTCTTTTATGTTGCAGAGTAGCTTGTTATTGAAACTCATGCATTCTTGGTGACTCCATGCTGTATGTTAATGGAGCAGCCTGAGGTTCCATAGAGATGTCTGTTACTCAGGAATTATATTACAAACCTTGATTATCATAATCACTCAAGCTACAGTCTCCAACCCGGTGTATTCCATAGTGGACAGGCAAATTTGATCGCCACATAACTGGTTTTAGGATCGATCCTTATTATAAAATGCATTTAACTATCACACTTGTGAATTGCTGTTCACTCTGATTTTACAGTTCAGAGGCTCAAAGAGGTTAAATATAATATTTACTTCTCCTTGTCCCACAGCTACAAAGTCAGAGCCAAGATTTGAACCCACTGCAAGGACCCCAGGGTCATATTGATGAGGTATAGCTTAATTCTGTTTCTAAAGATCTTGAGGGAATAAGCTGTCCCATCCTTGCTATTGAATTATTTCGAAGTTTAGCAACTCAAACTCTTAGAAAACATTTTCTTACATCGTCTCTGTCCCCTTAAGTTCCAGGGGAAAACAAAGTGCAGCTCTAAAGGGTGGAGCATATAGGGCAGTGATGGCGAACCTATGACACGCGTGTCAGCACTGACACACGTAGCCATTTCTGATGACATGTGGCCGCTGAGGCAGCCGCATGCCGAGGATGAAACATTTGCGAAATAATGTTTTTTCCTCAAAGTGACACACTACCCGAGTTATGCTCAGTTTTTTGGCGAAGTTTGACACACCAAGCTCAAAAGGTTGCCCATCACTGATATGGGGAATGCATATCATTTATTGTCTAAACTTAGATACTTTTGAAAGTGAAAGGGGCACTATTACAGTTATACCAATATAACAGGTTCAGGGTCTCTGGGAAAATGGAACCCATGTGAATACGGCAGTATTGTGAAGGCAGTCAGACCGGTTTTTATACCTGAGAGAAATCTGGGAGCAACAAAGTAGAGGCCAAAGGCTGATCTTATTCTAAGATCAGTAGCTTAGAACAAAAGGGGATACATATGGGACATTAACCCTTTATTCAATATTATTGCTGCCTACTGTGTGCCAAGCTGTGTTCTCCATCGTAAGGTCACAGAATCACTATCCTCAGGCAGCCTCACTGTCTCTAAGAGGACATTGGATATGCCGTCTCTTTGTCTCCCAGTGATGAGAGCTGGTGGGGAAGGAGGAGAGGGGTGGGGAGGGCAGATCTGAACATGAACTTGTTTTCCCTGATTTCCAGGTCCTGCTCTCATGGGTGCGTACACCCAGGTACTTTCTAATGCAGGTAAAAGTGACGCGGAGAGATGCCTCTGCCTGGTCTTTTGTTCCCTGAGATAGGAGCACCTTGGTTTGTCTTCAGTGTCTTGGGTTTGGTGGTTAACAAAGCATAGCGTATTACACATGTGTGTTCAAGGGGACTTGGGAGCCAGGTATTCGATCCCTCTCCATTGCCGGGTTATGGTGTGAGGCCGTGTCTGTGTTAGAGTCAGGAAGACCTAGCTTTGAAGGCTAGCTCTGCTGCACATTGGCTCTCGCTTGCTAATCCTCAGCTGTGTCTTCTGTAAAATGGGAATGACAAGCTCTCCCTCTTAGTAGTATCGTGAGGGTTCTGTGAGAGAATGCACCTAAAGCCCACAGCACACCGCCCAGCACAAAAGCATGATTTTGGCAGAAAACAGGAGCCCTGATTAGCCCTTTTCTGGTTACTTTTTTTCCTTGGTATCCTGACTTTGCTCTCCAGAGCGCACCAATCTGTGGGCCCCAGACTTGCAGAGCCTGGTGGGCCCATAGTATCCGAACCTCTTGTTTCATAGATGGCAAAATTAAAGAGTAGAGGGGTTGATGCCTGTTCTAGGTCACACAGCTTGTTAAAGTATTGATCAAGGAGTAGAAAGCAGGCTTTCTGGTTACCACTCCAGTGATTGTTCTGATTATCTTATTTCCAAAGGCTCCCCAAAGGAGCCGCTCTGTCCTAAAGTCTCAGGCCCCCAAATGAAGTAGTGCCTTACTGACTGACAATGAACATGGGTGCGTGGATTAGGGGGGTTCAGCAGCTCTCAGCTACTGGATTCCTTGAACACTTGAATTTCATGAATCTGGATAGAACCTTATTCAGGACTAAGATTCCATGTGTAAAACCTCTTTTACCTCTTCTCATACCACCCGTGAGTCCAAAGGAGGATGCACGCCTTCCCGCAGCGGAGGCAGGGAATTACACTTCACGTTGGACACGAGAGCCCATCTTCTGTTTAATAAAATTGCCCCCACTACTGAGATTTTCTGCTACAGTCCTATAGTCTTCTGCCCCTTCCCCTACCTGCCACATTCTGGCGGAAGCGTATGATAAAAACTCCTAATTATTTTCCATATATATGTATTCTTTTAGCAATTCCTATAATGAAAAGATAATGCTGTGGGAGATGTGGTTGCCATGGAAACCGACCAAGGATAAACAGTTTCTCCTACGGCACAGTGTGAGGCAAGAAGCTAGGGGCGGACCGCAGCTCTCAGGCACAGGAAGATAGTGGCTTCATGCTGCTCCCTTAGCTCTCTCTGCCTCTCTGTTTGGACCTTGGAAGCACATTGTACAGATGTCTGTTTTAAGTGGCCCTGGTCATATGAGTGGAGGGTGTTATGACATATCTTCAGGTGCACCTGACAAAAAGGGAAGCAGCCCCTGGGTCCACAGACACTGGAGGGTTTCAAAGAAATGCACTTTTCCTTGGCCTTCTGAAGACTTGCCCTGGGCTGTAAGCAAAACATCCTTGGTTGCTAGCTCAAGCCTGCTGCTAACTGCCTGCCTAGCCCGGGACAGATGGAAGTTGGCAGATTAAATTCACCAGCTCCGTTTCTTGCTGGTTAGCCTAGTGGTTAAATATATAAACTTTGGGTCAGCCTTCCTTGTTGCAAATTCTAATTCTTGTATCTTTCTAGACATATACGCTTAGGCAAGTTCTTTGGCCCTTCTGATATTCAGTGTCCTCATCTACAAAGTAATGATGATGATGATGATGATGATGATGATAATGCTGCTAATCCTTCCTCAACATATTTTTATAAAATTGTAAAACATGTTTTACAATTTTATAAAAATATGTTGAGGAAGGATTAGTACAGTGTCTGGCATGCTTGCATACACTCATTAAACTTTAGTCATTATAATTGCTTAAAAATTAAATGATTTGGGGCAAAAGGTATGATATGTGCCTTGTAAAAACAGCAAAGCAATTATTTTTAGATAAATCTTACTTTGTAGTAATAGAATATGTATGCTTAAAACTCATACCACCCTGCAAGAGGTGTTTATACTAAATATATATTAGTAATGACTAAACACTGTTTTAGCATCAGTAACCCTATATAATAAAAGGCCAATGACTGTAATGTTAACGACTGGAATGACTGATCGACCAATCACTATGAGGTGCACTGACCACCTCTCAGTCCCTCCCCACAGCCCGCAGGCTCCGATCACTGGATGGCCAATGGAGAACCACAAGGAACCAGGATGGGTGGCAACGGGGCGGGGCTGGGGACTGGTGAGTGGGTGGAAGGCAGACCTCTTGGTCCCTCCCTCCGACCCGCAGGCTCAGATTGATGCCTGGCCAACGGGGAACCGTGGTGAGTGGAGGTGGTGGGGCAGGACTGGGGACTGGCAAGCAGGCGGAAGATGGCCCTGATCACAGGGACCCAACCTGTGCACGATTTTGTGCGCTGGGCCTCTAGTATATAATATAATAGCACTAACCCTACATATGTTAGTGTTACATATATAAGTATACATACATATGTGTGTATATGTGTGTGTGTGTGTGTGTATGTGTGTGTATACACACACACACATATATACATATCTACCGTATTTTCCGGCGTATAAGACAACTGGGCATATAGAAGATTTTCCTGGGTTAAAAAGTTGTCTTATATGCCGGAAAATACGGTATATAAAAACAAGTCTCAGAAACATTTAAATGCTTCATTATAAATGAGCTCATTTAAAGTACAATGTACAATTGTAACATAGCATCACCAGTATTTGTCTGTGAGAGTCCTCTGTCTAGGTGCTCAGGAACGAAACAGAGAAAGAGTACCTAGGCAAATTGCAGTAAGTCTAGTGGGGACCATGCCACTATATCTGTGCTCTGGGTTATAGCATGGAAAATCAAGTGGATAATACAGTGAGATTCGCTTTCCAGGCAATTCACACTCTCTCTGCCTCCGGTTTCCTCCATCAGGGCTGAGTAGAGAATGGTCAGGTATGTGTCTTTTGGCGCAGACCCATGGTATCCAATACCCTTTCTCAAGTGTTCCTCCTCACCTTTCCCATGTAATATTCAGCCACTTTCTATACATATTTCTGCTTTAAGAATGGTTCTTCCTGGTCAAATATGCTTTCACTTTCCCATGCCTGCCATGCTATGCCCACAGCAGGTGCCCCTCCTCCTTCTTCCTGCCACCCCATCCCTTTATCTTCTTAGATGGCCTTCAGTGACCCTTTCCACCACAACTTCAACATCCCCTCATTCCATGATCTCCTCACCATAGATTAAATGTTGTGTATGGTGCAAACTCATTATCAGACACACACAGTACCTACTTTGTATACATTTTATTAACAGTGTGTGTGGGTTTGCATGACCTTCCACACTACTAGCCTCCCATTGCTGGGGCAATGTCTGTGTTACCCATGTATTCCTGGAGCAGAGTACGATGTTTGGGGCAAGGGCATGTTGGAGTTTGTCTGTTGAGTTGAATAGAATTTCCAGGAGGAGATTCTTTTAGGGCAGTGATGGCGAACCTATGACACGCGTGTCAGCACTGACACGCGTAGCCATTTCTGATGACACGCGGCCGCATGCCGAGGATGAAACATTTGCGACTAGAGTCTTAGAGTTAGTTTTTTCCTCAAAGTGACACACTACCCGAGTTATGCTCAGTTATTTTGCGAAGTTTGACACACCAAGCTCAAAAGGTTGCCCATCACTGTTTTAGGGTCTTAACCTTCCTATAAAAAATTCCTAAACCTAGAGGAAAATATATCAGAACTTAGGCTCCCATTTAGAACCAAATGACCTGGGTCTGTTTCAGCCTTTTTACTCACTACCTCTATGATTTTGAGACAAGAATTTTGCAACTCAAACATTTAATTCTTTTCTATGTTTTTCTATTTCCTCTTCTCTCCCTATTTCAACATGTTAGGTACTATTCTAGATGCCGGGATACACAAATGAACAGACATAGTTCCTACTCCCAATGTTTAAGTGGACCTTGGGTTGAAATTGCACAGGCTTTAACAGGGGCAACAAGAAGTAGAAGTCAGTTATATCAAGGTGGGGTGGGTGGGGGTGAACTGAGTAAGGCTCACATAAAACGTGAACAGTAATCATATCTGTAAGAGCCGTATGATTTTTAGTTCCTTGCACTACTTTTAATGCTACAATTAGAGGAGGGTACGTTGTGTTTGTATGAGGAACAAGGGCCCCAGTGGAAAACAGCTGCTCCTAGCTATAATAAAATAGATTATAATCAAGTACAACTGTAAGAATCACCTTAGCAACCATTCATTGCCAGCCAACTTTGTGAGTTGGAGAATATCTATGGCCAGGCATTGGGGAGAGAGAGTCTATAGAACAGATAAATTTGAGCAAGAGACCAAATTTATTTCAGCCACTTGACAGCTACTAAGGTAGGAAATATAATGGTAAAGAAGAGGCTACACCAATGAAAGTTTAGCCAACTGAACTGTGAGAATGAATGGAGTGTAAATGAGAATGCAAATGCCAGCATCTCCAATCCAAATTTGAAGTCCAGGTGTCTTTTGTATAGTATTTGTGCCATGGTGTATGTTTGTGAGTGTGGTGTGTTGCAGAAAAGAGCACACAAACAGAGGGAACCATGTGGTCGGGGTGGGGGAGCAGAAATAAGATGTTAGGAGTTTGCTGGAGACAAATCTCCCCATTGTGCCTGGGGTCACATTCATGAGCATCTGCTGATGCCTACTTTGAGCCAGCATTAGATTGGTCCTCTCCCAAACATCTTTCCTAACCTGCATTGCTGACATAGGACAAAGGGGATCTTATAACTAATTTGCAAATAAACTAACTGAGAATCAGTAGAGATTAAATTATATACCCAAGGTAACACAACTAGTAAGAAGCAAATCAAGAATGGTCTTCTGTTTGTTTTTAAGCCTAGGACTTTTCCGTTCATAGAGACAGATAAATATGTCCATTTTTGCCATTTAGATTGCATGGGGGAAGCTCAGAGTTTAATTTTGTGACCTCCTTAATATCAAATGGAAGAGGAGGGAACACTTTCAAATTCATCTGAGGCCAGCATTACTCTCATACCCAAGCCAGAAAAAGACAGTACAAGAAAAGCAAACAACAGGTTAATATCTCTGATGAATATAGGTATAAAAATAATCAGCAAAATACTGGTCAACCAGATCCAACAGCACTCAGAAAGGATCCTACACTATGATGAAGTCATAATTAGAGCATCCTCTCAGCTGCATTAGAGACCTATTATGTACTATACAGGGTTCTGTATATCTGTTGTTGAATTTGACTATTCCCAAGAAGGCTGCGCCTAAACTGACGGTTAGAATAAAATGTCTCCATGGACATTTGGAACAGAACCAAATATCAAGGACCTTTTAAGTGTGGGTCAAATGTCTCCAAAAATGTTCTGGACAGCACAGATGACCTGCAAGGCATGCAATATAAAGGGCCTGGCATTTAGCAAGCCATCAATAAATTCTTCCTTTTTACCTCCTTCCGTTGGTACACTCATTTTAGTATTACGGGCTTCAGTTACTTTAGTAAATTAGAGGAATTGATCTCTGAGGCTACTTTAAACTTTTTAATACATCCGATTTTAAATAAGTTTAAAGTTGTCATAACAATCTGCAGGTCTACCAATCTACATCTTTGTCTAAGATGGATCAAAAGTTCCCACAGAAATTAAACCTAACCAAAACAGTGAAAGTACAGATCCACTCAGATAAAACAGATCTCCTGGCCCAAGCTCCGCACTGCCTGGGTCGCTGTGTTTCCTGTTACCAAGGATACAAGAGTTTGTTTACACAAGGAGCACATCTTTAACCATTTAAAAAATAAAGACATAGGGACAGCTTGTACTCCACTGAGGGAAAAAAACACCAAACCCACAAATCCATCTGGAGAGGCTGGATATGATAGACCCTTTAATTTGAAGAGTAACATGGTCAAGGAGTTCAGTGAAGAGATGACTTAATTTTATATTTGGTATAAAGATAAAAACCCCATTTTCCTTCATCAGCTAAGGAGCACAATGCAGCAATGTGGGTTGATGAGAGATGTTGGCAAAGTATACCCAGTCGTTTTCCACTGTCGAGTCCTTTGCAGGCTTAAAGAATCTTAGAAACATAGAAAGAAAAAGGCCCCCAGATTTATGCATAGAAATTGGCAGCCCAGTGAGGGAGTGTGGCTTGTTCCTATTAATGTATATTAGAGCTGGAATGAGATGCAAGGTCTAAGCCTCTTTCAATTATATTTCTCTTTCATATATTTCATACTGGGAGTCACTTCACTGAGAAATGATAAACCACAAGCACATTGGAAATCACAGTTCTTACCCTGCATATACTGTATAGATCCCTTTTGCCCAATGGATTACGTGGTAGATGTTCCTACAAGGCCATTGAGCTGGGTCGCTGTGGAAGCCAGCTTAGTATTTGCCCCCCAGTAGCTTACATCTGCTTTTAGTTTATGATCTAAATCAGTTTCTTTGACTCTGCACTTGATCATCATGGGCTGGTTACACCTAGGTACATCACCACCACATATTATAGTCAAATGCTGAAAACCACACAGAAGGAGAACATTTTAAAAACAGCCAGAGAAAAATGAAACATTGCATACAAGGAAACCATGCCTTGAATTAACACAGACTACATATCAGAAACCATGGAAACCAGAAGACAGTGAAATAAAAACAATTTCATGTAAAGGAGAACTAAAGAAATGCAGCCCTTGGAAACCCGCATTGCCAGAAATATTAACGAAAGTTCTTTAGGCTGAAAGGAAATGATACTGGATAGAAATGTGCATCTCCAAAAAGAAATGAAGGGCGTTGGAAGAAGTAAATGATTGGGTAAAAATGGAAGACCATTTCTCTTTCAAACTATTTAATTTAGTTATTACCATGTAAAGCAAAATTATAACATTGTCTTATTGGGATTCTATGTATGTACAATAATAATGACAAGTGCAATATACAGAAGAGAAAGGGAATGGTGAATAGATGTATATGATTGCAAGGTTTCTTTCTACATTTTATGTCAAGGTGAAGGTAAAAATCCAATACAATAAAATTAAATTCAAAGAAGCATTCAAATAATTCAAATGTAGGCAGGAAAGAGGAACAACAATCATAACAACAACCAAAGATGGGACAAATAGGAAAGAGTAAACTAGTAGACTTAATTCAACCATACAATAATTACATTCAATGTTATATTTAAACTAGAGGCCCAGTGCACGAATTTGTGCATGGGTGGGGTCCCTCAGCCTGGCCAGTGATCAGGGCTGATCAAGGCCGATTATAGGGACTATGGGAGGTTGGCCCGCCATGGGAGGTTGGCTGTGGAAGCTCACTGACCACCAGGAAGCAGCTCCTGAATTGAGCGTCTGTCCCCTGGTGGTCAGTGCATCATCATAGCAACTGGTCTACGGCTTTTATATATATATATATATATATATATATATATATGCACTCCAATGAAAGGACAAGACTTCCATAATGGATCAAATGCAAGACTCTATTCGACTGTCTATAGGAGAATCACTTTCAATAAAAAGACACAGATAGGTTGCACATAAATAGACATAACAAGGATATACTATCAAAACCATGAGGTAGATAGTCTCTAAGATTGTAGCCAGAGATCATGTCTCCTGGTATTCATACCTTGTGTAATCTCTTCCCCTTTAGAGTGGGCTAGAATTACTGACTTGCTTCTGATAAATATATGGTAGAAATGATAGGAAGACACCTTCAAGATTAACTCATTAAAATATCTGTGGCTTCCCTCATGGATTCTTTCTCAAATCTCTCTCTCCACTTGCTCTGGGGAAAGCTACCAATCTGCCATAGTTTGAGGACACTCAGACAAGCCTGTCAGAAGCCACATGGAAGAGACTGAGGCCCTCAGTTCAACAGGCCGTGAAGAACTGAGACCACCCAACAACCACCTGAGTGAGTTCAGGAGTGGATTTTTCAGCCTAAGTGGAGCCTGGAGGTGATTGCCTCCTTGGCCAACAGCTTTGCTGGGACTTCTTGAGAGATATTGAACGAGAATTACTTAGCTAAGCCACTTGGTTAATTCCTGACCCACAGAACTGTGAGATGACAAATGTTTGTCATTTTAAGTTAATAGATTTTGAAGTAGTTGGTTTCACAACAACTTATAATTATTGCAAAGTAAGCTTGAGAAGGCTGGAGTGGCTATGTTAGTAATACGTAAAGTAGGGAAAGAGTTCTAACACAGATAAAATTAAGACAAAGTTATAATAGAGATGTAGAAAATCATTTCCTAGTGATAAAAGGACCAAGTCATCAGAAGGACGTAACAGTGGCAAATATCCATACCCCAAATGACAGCCTCAAAATACCTCAAGCAAACATTGATGAAAGTACATTGAGAGATAATCCTGTAATCAAAAGAGATTTTCATACCCCACTCTTAGTAATTGATAGAACAACTAGAAAAATGTAGTCAATGAATAGATGATATGAACAGTATTGTCAACCACCATGACCTAATTAAATCCTAAAGAACAGCGTTTTACACAGGTGCACAAGATACATTCACAAAAAAAGAACACATGCTTGGCTATAACACAAGATGCTTTGAAAGAAATAAAAATTAATAAAATTTAGCTAAACTGATGGGAAAAATAATAAAAATTATAAGAATGTAAGGAGGAACATCACTATAGATCTTAGACATATAAATAGAATAAGCTAATGATTAATAATTTATGTCAGTGAATTAAAAACTCCTTTTAGCCACATTGAGAATAGAAGTGCACACCTTACAGTTGTGTGGAGAGCATGGGATGTGTTTCCTGAAGAAGGTAGTTCATTAGAGGCAGCTTTGGGTCATCGGGCAGGGTTTTCTCAGTAAACCAAGTGTGCTCTTAAGTCTTCATCACAAGTTAGTTCTTACTAGTATTTTCTCATCATGATCGGTGCTATTCCAGAAAAGTTTCCCATTCAGGGCAGTAGATTTTATGCTCGCTTCTTTTCAAAAATATTTTATTGTCCACTGTTCATGAGGTTCCTGAAGTTGAGGGGAATAGGCTGAGTGTGTGTGGCAGGATGATGTGTGCCAACAAAGAATTTAAAGCCTTGCCCTGACCGGTTTGGCTCAGTGGATAGAGTGTCAGCCTGCAGACTCAAGGGTCCCAGGTTCGATTCCCGTCAAGGGCATGTACCTTGGTTGCGGGCACATCCCTAGTGGGGAGGGTGCAGGAGGCAGCTGATCGATGTTTCTCTCATCGATGTTTCTAACTTCCTATCCCTCTCCCTTCCTCTCTGTAAAAAATCAATAAAATATATTTTTTTAAAAAAAGAATTTAAAGCTTCGTCAAGGAGAGAAAGAACAGCAGTAGCTTACATTTGCACAGTGCTGGGTATAGGGAGCACTTTTATCCTAACTCAGCAAGAGGTAATGGTTCTCTTCCTGACAGTCATGAGGGCAAAGTGGAGGATGGAGTTGGGAGCTGCTGGGGTCCTTTGATTCAGAATAGAGCAGATGCCTGTGGGTGGGTGGATGCAGCAGCAGTGTGTGGGCATTGCAATTCCAGGGAACAGCTATGTTCAGGGGTCCGATGACTGACCTCAAAGGAGACTTGGGGAACCCCTCAGAAAAAACTAACCACCATGTTAATAAGTATCAGCATTTACTCACTGTCTACTATATGATGAGAGGTACTTAATCCTGACAAAACCTCGATAAGGGTTACTATTTTTCTAATTTTGCCCAGCAGCTGGGATTGAAACTCAGGCCTCTATCTCCAAAGCTCCCAAAGTGCTGTGCCACTGTGATGAAAACATCTCACATCCTAGAGGTTATAAAATAGAAAAAGTCAACAGGATCAGGCACTCTGTATGGGATGTGGATACAGAGATCAAGACGATACAGACTTTGCCGTTGAGAAACATACCTCCCAAGGAGATTCAGCCAAGAAATTAAATAAGTGCAGGAAAATGGTGTCATATGTCATGTCAGAGTGGCCATAGCGCTCAGGGGTCACCCCAGAAGGAGAATGGAAAATGGCTTTTCTATTAAACTTGCAAGTTCCTCAGGGGTAGGGGCTGTCTCATCCTGGAACTTTCTGGGAATGCACCACAATGTCTAGATCAGAGATGGTCAGGTGGCCACTCCCTTGCTGAATTCATCTCACCTTCTGCACATCATTCTTGTTGAATACATACTGTTATTGACACAAGGCATGCTAGAGTGAGCTGTCAAAGAGAAAAAGAAGGGGAATGCCAGAACATTAACGTGCAGTATATAGGATAGTAAAGGTAAGAAGGTTGTGCTGAGAAAAAAAACAGTAAAAAATTATTAATTTTGAGTTCAGGGTAGTAGAGGAGTCTTCCCACAGGAGGTAAAGTTTAAATGGGATTTTAAAGAATGACCTGAAGTTTGCCAGGAGTGTGAAAATGACCTTCCAAAACATGGGTAGGCACAGGGAGTGGTCGCCAAACCAAATGAATAAGTGAATTATCAGAAGAACTTGTTACAAAATAAAATCTTAATCCCTGACCTTAGGTTCTGATTTAAGCAATCTGGAGTTTGTCTGGGAGCTTAAGTTCTTAACAAGCCATCCGGGACTCTGGATTAGCTCCTTGGAACGTTCCTTTGGAGTGATGCACTGTGCGCACATGTTGGTTGATGAAAAGCCAGGGGTGTTAAACAGAAGGTGTTTCCATGAAGCTGTTGGGATGACTGGAGAGAAGGGGTGGGACCAGACCATAGGGTCTATGACTCTCTTATAGCACTGAGGGGCCAGCACAGCTAACAGGCAGGGGAGCTCCCTCATCAGGTGAGGTTTTTAAGAAGACAAATCTGGTCGGATTGGGAAGGGGGGATATTTAGAGTTGGAACACCTCAAGGCATGGAGAACATTTAAGAAGTTGCTATAATAGTCTCTTGAGAGGAGAACCTTAATGAAGAGAGTGAGGGCGAAGACAAAGGCATACATTGGGAAGACAGTTCTAGGTTGGAAGGGCCAAGCCGATGGTCACCACTCATTTGGGTATATTTTCCTTGGCAGTCTGTAGCATTTCTTTTTTGTCATTTCTTGAGACCTGTTATAAATACAGGGGTGGGCCAAAATAGACTTTCATTTGTGAGTACGCAAAACACGGAGTTTATTCTTTCGTTATTATCTATTCTTGTATTATCTATTTTTTCATACGAACAACAGTAAACCTGCTTTTGCAAACTCCTATATTTCTTTATTTGCAAAAAAACTTTCCCCCCACTCTACTTCCTACCCTAAAAAGTCAAGGAAATCAAAGAAACATGGACATTGTTGCCTTTGGGTTTCAAATTGTTCATCCGAAGACAGGCTACACGATTCCTCAGCAGATGGCAGAATTGGCTGTGGATGAGTTTGCCTCAACGCTTTCAAGGAATCCTGGGAAAGGAGGTATCTGGAGCCTGAAAAGGGCAAGTTGAGAAGTTTGTAGTATTTATGCCAAATTTCAATCACTTGTCCCCAAGCATTTTCTTCTCCAGCACACATCTTCCACTCTTTCACGCAGTGACATTTTCCTCATGGAAGTTAGTATTTCATTGCTTCTGTATTCAAAACATTATGTTGAGCACTTTTGAAGCAAAAAATAATAAATATCAATATGTAGGGGTTTGTGGAGAGAATGGAAGGAGTAGGGAGATTCATAGACTATGCTTCACATAAACATATAATTTTATAAATATCTATAAAAGCATCCCTACCCTTTCACCTATAACCTTGTTACTAGGAATCTGTCCCGAGGACATGATCCTAAAGGAGAAAAACCCTGAAAGCAAAGGCTTTGGAGAAGAAAGCAGGGAAGGAAGGAAGGAAGGGAGGGGAGAAGAAAAGTAGGATGGAAGGCCCTAAGTATTTCAAGTACAATAGAATAGTTACATGAGTTGTGTTAAATAATTGATGACATAATGGATTTAATTTTTTAACCAAAGTTGTAAGTGGTCAGACAGGCATGATTTTGTTCTTTAGATATTTCATGCTAGGAGTTAGTATGGCCCACTGCCTGTTTTTGTAAATAAAGTTTTATTGGAACATAGCCATGCCCCTCTCTATACATATTTTAAGCAAAAACAGTACAGGTGAGTAGCTGCACAAAGAAACCTGAGAAATCTAAAGTGGCCTCGCAGCCTAAAATATTAATTATCTGACCTTTTTTAGAAAAAGGGGCGCTGACCTGTGCTTTAAACTAAAGTAGGAACAATAACTCTCAGATTTGTTTGCTATAAGCTCCCACACCAGAGAGTAAGATTCTATGGGATCCTGAGTATACTTGTGGGCAAGAGGGTAAAAAGTTTGACCAGGAAAGGGCAGGAGGGTGAGAGACTCCTTAGGTCTTGGGAAAATCTTTGCTTGATCCGAGAAGGGGCTATACAAATGTAGACATACATGAAATCAAGGCGCACTCTTAAAATTTATATGCGTCAAAATAATTTAATGACTATGTCTTAGTAAACGGGACCTGTGAAATTTAATTGAACAAAAAGGAATTCTTTCTCTCTCTCTCCACCCCTCTGTCTCTGTCTCTCTCCTCTTCCTTCCCCTTCTCTCAACAAGCCCTGTTCCCTAACCCTCCAGGAAGATTCCAGGTTGAGCTATATTTAGAGTAACATAACATGAAACAGTGGACTGCTTTTCTAGCAAAGAAGCACAACTGGCCTTAAATTCTCCAATGCAATATTAAAAACAGAAGCAGGTCCTTCTGCCTGAAATAGTTAACTAAGTAGATTTCCCCCGTTGCTGCAGCCAGCAAGCAATCAGGCAATTGTTGTTGGCTCAGGAGCAATGGGATTGTGAAAAGCATCCAAGGACGGAGTCAGTGTTTCATGATCCAAGCCACAAGCTCTTGCACTAACTCAATAAAAATCATCCACAGATTTTTGGATTGACTTTAAGAAAGTAGCATTTCTATGAACCTCCTAGACAGATACAAGGAACAGCTTGACTCTGGCTTTAGGAACATCTTGCAAAGAACAATTCCCATTGTTCCGAGTTATTCTGGCTGATGAGAAAATTATTTCACAGCTTGACAGAATGTATGTAGCTATATATTGACTTCGCACTTGGGAGAACCTCAAGTTTTATTTTCTCATAAGAAAAGTTTGGATCACGTTGCAATCAAAAGCCAGTGATTTTTGAGGTTCACCGGTTTGCATCAGTTGGCTAGGACGGGGAAGGGTTGCAACTTTATCTCGGGACATCCTTCTTGCTGCCTTTGAATACAAGATGTCTTCAAAGAAATCTCAAAATTTGATTTTAGCAAAGCTGCACTTCTAAGGCCCAGTATCAGGTTCACTAAATCTTCATTGCATTTATTTTGCTCTTTGAAATGGGTATGAAAGCCCTATTTATTAGATGAGAAACAAAATGAGCCCAAGTTCCCATAATATTCTATTCCAGCAAAACCAGAATTTGAATCAAGATTTTCTGACTTTGGGAAAAACACTCTAAGTTTCTATTTAATTACAGTTGCTTCTTCAAAGTAAAATAATAACATCCAAGATCTAGTCAAATTTCTGCTCTTAATTAGGTATCTGACCTTGAGCTAAAGACAGTAGCTCCCCCTTTTTCCATGGAGGATGTGTTCCAAGACTCCAGGGTATGCCTTACACCATGGATATTACCTAACACTATATTTACTAGTTTTTTTTTTCTATATGTACATATTTGTGATAAAGTTTAATTTATAAATTAGGTATAGTAAGAGATTTACAACAATAACTAATATAATAGAACAATTATAGCAGTATACCATAATAAAAATTATGTGGTCTCTTTCAAAGAATCTTTTGAATTGTTTATTTCTGGAATTTTTCGTTTAATATTTTCAGGCCAAGGTCGACCACAGGTAACTGAAACCACCGAAAGTGAAACCGTGGATAAGGGGGCAAGACTTTACTTCACTACACTAACTTTAGTCTCTTGATCTAAAGATAAATCAGTTGCACTAATATGTCTCTCCAAAATGTTGTGGGTTTAGAGCTACCATATTTAGCTCTAAAAATGTGTCCTTTTTTATTTCCTGCTATAGCACCAAAGGAACCACATAAAAACCAAAGACAGTTTTATTTGAACTAGAAATCTGTTGGGAAATTGTAATTCAAACCATCGAATCCATTCTTTTCCATAATAAGATTATTTAAAATACCCACTCTCACAGGGAGAGACTTGTGATGAAAGGCCTGAGCCATATAACCAAGGCCAGATTTTTTAAATTCAGCAGAATTGAAATGAATGATGTACAGCATGACCTGAGAATGTTTGAGACAGAAAAAAAAATGTAAATGTTTTAAAGAAGTAAGTGAACATGCTTATAGAACAACTTGTGATTTTCTTTCTGTAATATTAAGTGAAAAAAGTTTTCATCTTATATTGGCTCATCCTATATAATAAAAGCCTAATGTGAAAATTTTTTTTTTAATGAATCTTTATTGTTCAGATTACAATTGTTTCTCCTTTTTCCCCACATATCTCCCCACCACCCAGTTCCTACCCCCCCTCTGCCCTTACCCCCTCCCCCCCCCGCTGTCCTTATCCATAGGTGTATGATTTTTGTCCAGACTCTTCCCATACTCCCCACACAGACACCCCTTTCCCCCTGAGAATTATCAATCCACTCCCATTCTATGCCTCTGATTCTATTAAGTTCACCAGTTTATTCTGTTCCTCAGATTTTTAATTCACTTGACTTTTAGATTCACTTGTTGATAGATATGTATTTGTTGTTCATAATTTTTATCTTTCTTCTTCTTTTTCCTCTTTTTAAAGAATACCTTTCAGCATTTCATATAATGCTGGGTTGGTGGTGATGAACTCCTTTAGCTTTTTCTTATCTGTGAAGCTCTTTATCTGCCCTTCAATTCTGAATGATAACTTTGCTGGGTAGAGTAGTCTTGGTTGTAGGTTCCTGCTATTCATCACTTTGAATATTTCTTGCCACTCCCGTCTGGCCTGCATGGTTTCTGTTGAGAAATTAGCTGATAATCGTATGGGAGCTCCCTTGTAGGTAACTAACTGTTTTTCTCTTGCTGCTTGTAAGATTCTCTCTTTGTCTTTTGCTCTTGGCATTTTAATTATGATGTGTCTTGGTGTAGTCCTCTTTGGATTCCTTTTGTTTGGGGTTCTGTGCGCTTCCTGGACTTGTAAGTCTATTTCTTTCATCAGGTGGGGGAAGTTTTCGTTCATTATTTCTTCAAATAGGTTTTCAGCATCTTGCTCTCTCTCTTCTTCTGGTACCCCCATAATTCTGATGTTGGTTCGCTTGAAGTTGTCCCAGAGGCTTCTTACACTATCTTCAACTTTCTGAATTCTCTTCTCTTCATGCTTCTCTGGAGGAGTGTCCTTGGCCTCTTTGTATTTCAAATCTTTGAGTTGATTCTTGCAATCCTCTAGTCTGCTTTTGGGTCTCTGTATAATATTTTTTTATCTCAGTCAGTGTATGTTTAATTTCTAGTTGGTCCTCATGGAATTTATCGGCCTTTTCCATGAAATTCTTGAAAAACCTTATAACTGTGGTTTTGAACTCTATGTCCAGTCGCTTGTTCTCCTCCATTTCTTTGGTTTGTGATCTGTTTCCTTGCCTTCTCATATTCTCTGCTTCCCTAAGTTGGTAGGGTAGTTTTGTGTACTAGGTGTCCTATTGGTTCAACGGGTTAGCCTCCCAGTTACTTGAGGTGGACACTCTTGGTGTAGCCTTGAGTACTGTGTGTCCCCCAGCAGGAGCTACAGCAAGGGCTAGTTTTCTCCTCCTTTGCTTGGGCGGTTTTGGAGCAGTCTGACTGGAGCTGCAGTTAATTTGGTTGGGCTGCTCCAGAACAGGCCATTTATATGCAAAAGCCGCTGTGTGGAGCCTGGGCGGGTTTGTAGAATGTGCGGGGTGGGGTCTCAGGGCTGGGCGGGGCCTCAGGGCGTCACTAGGCTGGGGCGTGGCCAACGGCCATGTCTGCTGTCAGCCGTCTCTGCCTTTCCACGTTTCCAAGTCCCTGCGCCCCGCGCTCCAGCACAGTAAACAATGATTGCTGGGCGCACCTCTGCAAAAAAGTCAAACTCACTTTCCGACCCGATGGCCGAGAGTCCAGCTTCTCCCCGTAGATGCCTGGGTCCCCCAAGTGTCCCCAGAAACTGGCTTTCAGAGTGATCGGGAGCTTGTCTCCCTGCGGGTTGAAGAAAAGCCGCGCACCCAGCCGCCCGCCGCCAGCCCGATTCGTGTGCCTCCGTACCTCAGCTTTTCAGCGATTGTGCTCCTTTCTCTTCTTAGTTGTAAATCTTCCACTCAGCCAGCTTTCCCGTGGTTCTGGGTGGTAGACGTTTTTGTCTTTTAGTTGTATTTTTGAAATTGTTGTGTGAGGCAGCAGATTAGTTGTTTAACTATGCCGCCATCTTGGTTCCTCCTAATGTGCAAATTGACTGAACGGTGGAATGACCAGTGGAACGACTGGTCACTATGACGTGCACTGACCACCAGGGGGCAGATGCTCAATGCAGGAGCTGCCCCCAGCCTGCAGGCCCCAGGCCAGCCAAGGCAGGTGCCAGCGGGGGCCCCCTAATTGCCCCACCAGGGTCGCCCCAGAGATCGGCCCTGATCACCGGCCAGGCCTAGGGACCCTGCCTGTGCACGAATTTTGTGCACCAGGTCTCTAGTAGTTTCATAAAACAATTTTCAGAAGGATCTCATCTACTAATGCCTTACTCTAGGACTAGAGGCCCGGTGCACGAAATTCATGCATGGAGGGGGTTGTCCCTCAGCCCAGCCTGTATCCTCTCCAATCTGGGACCCCCTCAAGGGATTTCCGGCTGCCCGTTTAGGCCCGATCCCAGGGATCGGGCCTAAACGGGCAGTCGGACATCCCTCTCACAATCCAGGACTGCTGGCTCCCAACTGCTTGCCTGCCTGCCTTCCTGATTGCCCCTAACCGCTTCTGCCTGCCAGCCTGATCACCCCCTAACCACTCCGCTGCCAGCCTGTTTGCCCCCAACTTCCCTCCTCTGCCAGCCTGGTTACCCCTAACTGCCCTCTCCTGCAGGGTTGATCACCTCCAACTGCCCTCCCTTGCAGGCCTGGTCCTTCTCAACTGCCCTCCCTTGCAGGCCGGGTGCCTCCCAACTGCCCTCTCCTACTGGCCATCTTGTGGTGGCCATCTTGTGTGCATATGGGGGCAGGATCTTTGACCACATGTGGGGCAGCTATATTGTGTGTTGCAGTGATGATCAATCTGCATAGTACTCTTTTATTAGATAGGATAGAGGCCTGGTACAGGGGTGGGGGCCAGCTGGTTTGCCCTGAAGGGTGTCCCTGATCAGGGTGGGGTTCCCTTTGGGGCGTGGGGCGGCCTGAGTGAGGGGCCTGTGGTGCTTTGCAGGCGGGCCACACCCCCTGGCAACGCAAGCGGAGGCTCTGGTATCTGGAATTTATTTTCCTTCTACAATTGAAACTTTGTAGCCTGGAGCAGAGCCAAGCCTGGGGCTCCCTCCGAGGCCCGCAGCCATTTGTGTTGGGGTTATAATTGAAACTTTGTTGCCTTAAGCGGGTGGGCCCGGCCAGGGTGTGCGGAAAGCTTTGCTTCCTCTGTTGCCACCGGCAACCCTGGCCTGCTCTCTCAAGCTCCATTCTGCCGCCATTTGTTTGAATTTGTTTACCTTCTATAATTGAAACTTTGTAGCTTGAGTGGAGGCTTAGGCCTGCAACGGCTGGCAGAAAGCTTGGCTTCCTCTGTTACCTAGGAAACCTTGCTCTCTGTGGCTGTAGCCATCTTGGTTTGGGTTAATTTGCGTACTCGCTCTGATTGGATGGTGGGCGTGGCTTGTGGGTGTGTCGGAGGTATGGTCAATTTGCATATTTGTCTATTATTAGATAGGATTGTGAAGGTAATAGCCACTCAGCTGAGCAGATTGCCCATTGTATACCTCCTAGTGGAAAGTCTTCTTTCTTTTTTTTTAAATATAATTTTTATTGATTTCAGAGAGGAAGGGAGAGGGACAGATAGATAGAAACATCAATGATGAGAGAGAGTTATTCCCCACACTGGGAATTGAACTGACTGGGAATTGAACTGTGACCTCCTGGTTCATAGGTTGACACTCAATCACTGAGCAACACCGTCTGGGCAAAAGTTTTTCTTTCTCTCTAAAGCCTTAACCATGCACTTCATTTACCTGACATATATTCTTCAGACAGCCCAGGATTACAGATTTTAAAAAAAATCTCATCTCCTTGCTCTTGGGTAAAGCCAGAAATGAATGATACTTTTTTTTCTTTTAATCTTAGCCAGATCAAGACTGGCATGGTAATAAAAATTGACCTTTTCATATTTCAATTCAATTTAACAAATATTGATTGAGCATATATTACATGTAAGTATAACTGCTAGATTTGGGAGATACAAGTTTATGTGTATAAGAACCCATTTCTAGAAGGACTGAAATTATAATAAAACTAGAGGCCTGGTGCACGAAATTCATGCATGGGGAGTGGGGAGGTCCCTCAGCCCAGCCTGCACCCTCTCGCAATCCAGGACCACTGGCTCCTAACTGCTCACCTGCCTGCTGGCCTGATCCCCCTAACTGCTCTCCCCTGGTGGCCTGATCTCCCCTAACTGCCTCTGCCTCGACCCCACCACCATGGCTTTGTCCGGAAGGTCATCTGGAAGATGTCTGGTTTAATTAGCATATTACCCTTTTATTAGTATAGATTAAGTTAATGTATCAAAATCATTAGGCCTACATCTCATAAATACCATAAAGGAGTGGAAATTAATACAGACTTTGGAGTCATGGGAGACTCCCTGGAGGAAGTGGCTCGTATGGATTTTTAAAGATAAGTAGGCGTTAGCCCAGTGAAAGTGTTTGGAAGAACACTCCTGAAAGATAGCATAAAAGGGAATTACACTTAACATAGAGAACTTAAATACCTGAACTAAGTAATTGAAATGAAGTACTTGACGTAGTGGCCAGGATGCTTTCCCAAGTACCATCAATCTTCCTATTTGGGCAATTTATGAACTTGAACTCTTGAACTCTCAGACGGGTCTATGCCCAGTGAACAATTTTTTTCAAAGATTTTATGGGTTATCTATGTATTCTCATGAATAAAGCACAAGAGGGGCTCTTAAAATCACATGAGCAAAAGTGACATCAATACCAAGAGTTAACAGATTACATTTCCTTCTTGAGGAACGGGGGCCAAGCCTTTCTGTAGCCCCACCTCAGTCATTGACTGTGAGTTTAACGTTGAGTAAAGCAGCTACCCCCAGCACAGGGCAATTTCCAGGTAGGGAGTCACCTGTGTTCATTAATGGTCAACACATCTGGCAGTTGGGGGGACAAGTGTCTCAGTCACAAAAGGCATCTGGGCAGGGCATACTGTATTCTCTACAATTGCCATATTACTTAGACCTGTTCATCTGTTAAGAACACAAGAAGCTCATTCTAATAACATTTCAACCCTCTCTGAAATTAGGTATTGGATGTATTCCAGGACTGAAGTAACAATAGACAATAACACAGTAGGTTATGCCACTGTCACGTAAGGAAAGAATCACAAATCCATCCCTTTTGCACCTTCAAAGAGAGAGGCTAGTGAGGGAAAGAAGAGCATTAACTAACCCCCACAACACATGGGGACATCAGCCAGATGAAGATGGGTGGAGCACTTCATCTTACACTGAAAGTCGCCTCTGATACCGGGAGTCCATCAAGGTAGGAGATACAAAATTACATGAGCACATTTCCAACATCCCTTTAGTGCCCTCACCTCTCAGCCTTCCTACCATGGAAATCTCCCTTCTAGTTATATTGCAAAATGTTTTTTATGCCCTATCTGATTTAATCCTCATTAACTTATGAGTTTGGTCTTTTCATTCTCATTTTACAAAAACTAATGCTCAGACAGTGTAATGTACTATACAGATAGACCAGATGACAGAACTGGAACTTGCACGCAGGTCTGTCTGGCTTCCAAATCACACAGAAACCTTTCCCCTAGAGTAAACTGCCTCTGGGTCCTTCAAATGAAAATCTGCCTCTAAGGCGAAACAGTGAATTCACTAAGGAGAAAGAGAATTTTCTAGAAATTTCTCAGGAATGGAAAGTATTAATTATGAGCCCAGTTCCCCTTAAATCTAAGCACTTTCAAAATGAGTTTCTTGGAAGCTGTTCTTGTTCTCCAGATTGTTATTTAGTAGCAGAGTAAGTTACCTATTCAAGGTGTCTCTCCTCTCTATACTACTACTTAGCTTTCTAATACATGAATGAAACAAATGATGAATTCAGTCTTTAAGAAATTCACTGAAATAAATAGAGATACAATTATAAAACCCACTAGTGGAATTAAAAATAATTCTTCACTTTTATAGTTCTAGTAAAGCTTTTATTCTGGCCAAATGGCAGCAAAAATAGGAATGAATGGGTGCAAAGACTAATTGTTCATGAAATGTCTACTGCTAAGAAATATACATATGAGTACAACTGTTAGCAGTTATTATTAGTCAATGATGCACACAAGCCAAGATGCACATTAGAGAGCAATAGTAAGAAAAATGCTTTGTCTTATCATTGTAGTGTCTTCTACCTGTCTGTGAACTTAAGTTGAGGTTGTGCAACCACTGGATTGCTGCTTTTAGACTGAAGAGGGAATGCCAGATTACCCAACCACATTTGGTCCCTTTTTATATATGAGAATAAAGATGCATTGATCAATTGGTAGAATATTTTACTAGGGAAGTTGATGGTTTGATACATATTAATGACTGAAGGGCCTTTTATTGCCAGAATAAGTTTTACTCAGGAGCAGGGTAAGCACTAGTGTTTTTTTTATTACCTACCATGAGTCCTACTTGTTAAAATCAATTGGCACACTAGACTGTGAATTTCTTTTTTTTTTTTAAATATTTTTATTGAGGTATTATATGTGTACATATCTTACTATTACACCCCCACCCCACACCCACACATGCCCTCCCCCCCAAGAGTTTTGCGTCCATTGTTTATGCTTATATGCATGCATACAAGTCCTTCGTTTGATTTCATAACTCCCCCACCTTTCCCAAACTTTCCCCCTGTAATTTGAAAGTCTGTTTGATGCTTTACTGTCTCTGTATCTATCTTTTTGTTCACCACTTTATAATGTTCTTTACTATCCCTAAATGAGTGAGATCATGTGGTATTTTTCTTTCATTGACGGCTTATTTCACTTAGCATAATGTTCTCCAATTCCATCCAGGTTGCTGCAAATGATGAGAATTCCTTCTTTTTTATGGCAGCATAGTATTCCATTGTGTAGATGTACCACAGTTTTCCGATCCAATCATCTGCTGATGGGCACCTAGGCTGTTTCCAAATCTTAGCTATTGTGAATTGTGCTGCTATGAACATAGTGGTGCATATATCCTTCCTGATTGGTGTTTCTAGTTTCTTCGGATATATTCCCAGGAGTGGGATTACTGGGTCAAATGGGAGTTCCATTTTCAGTTTTTTGAGGAAACTCCATACTGTTCTCCACAGTGGCTGCACCAGTCTGCATTCCCACCAGCAGTGCACGAGGGTTCCTTTTTCTCCGCATCCTCGCCAACACTTGTTGTTTGTTGATTTGTTGATGATAGCCATTCTGACAGGTGTGAGATGGTACCTCATTGTTGTTTTGATTTTCATCTCTCGGATAATAAGTGACTTTGAACATGTTTTCATGTGTCTCTTGGCCTTCCTTCTGTCTTCTTTTGAAAATATTCTGTTTAGGTCTGTTGCCCATTTTTTTATTGGATCATTTATCTTCCTCTTATTAGGTTGCATAAGCTGCCTGTAGATGTTGGAGATTAAACCTTTATCAGTGATAGCATTTGCAAATATGTTTTCCCATGCAGTGGGCTTTCTTGTTGTTTTGTTGATGGTTTCTTTTGCTGTAAAAAAGCTTTTTATTTTGATGTAGTCCCATTTGTTAATTTTCTCTTTAGCTTCCATTGCCCTAGGGGCAGTGTCAGTGAAGAAGTTCTTGTGGCATATGTCTGAGATTTTGTTGCCTGTGGATTCCTCTAGTATTTTTATGGTTTCCCGTCTTATGTTTAAGTCCTGTATCCATTTTGAGTTTATTTTTGTGTATGGTGTAAGTTGGTGATCTAGTTTCATTTTTTTGCATGTATCTGTCCAGTTTTCCCAACACCATTTATTGAAGAGACTGTCTTGACTCCATTGTATGTTCATGCCTCCTTTGTCAAATATTAATTGAGCATAGTGGTTTGGGTCGATATCTGGGTTCTCTATTCTGTTCCATTGATCAATATGTCTGTTCTTGTGCCAGTACCAGGCTGTTTTGAGAACAGTGGCTTTGTAATACAGCTTGAAATCTGGTATTGAGATCCCACCTACTTTATTCTTCTTTCTGAGGATTGCTGAGGCTAGTCGGGGTCTTTTTTTATTCCAGATGAATTTTTGGAGAGTTCTTTCTAGGTCTGTGAAATATGCTGTTGGTATTTTGATGGGGAGTGCATTGAATCTGTAGATTGCTTTGGGTAGTATGGACATTTTAATGATGTTGATTCTACCAATCCAGGAACATGGTATGTTCTTCCATCTGTTTACGTCTTCCTCTATCTCTTTTTTCAGTGTCCTGTAGTTTTCTGCGTATAGGTCTTTTACCTCCTTAGTTAAGTTTATTCCTAGGTATCTTAATTTTTTTGGTGCGATGGTAAATGGGATTGCTTTTTTAGTCTCTCTTTCTGTAAGTTCATTATTGGTGTATAGAAAAGCCATAGATTTCTTGGCGTTAATTTTGTATCCCGCTACATTGCCGAATTCATTTATTAAGTCTATTAGTTTTTTGATGGAATCTTTTGGGTTTTTTATGTACAATATCATGTCATCTGCAAATAAGGACAGCTTCACTTCTTCTTTTCCAATTTGGATGCCTCTTATTTCTTCTTCTTGCCTAATTGCGATAGCTAATACTTCCAGTACTACTAGACTGTGAATTTCTTGAAGGAAGAGACTATATGTTGTATCTTTGTCACATTCCCTAACCTGACCATCCCCCTCATCTCTATCCTCCAATCTGCATAAAGTTATTCTCCTGCTGGGTCAGCCCCATTTAATTATCAGTACAGTCCTGATTAAAGAAACCAGTACACCAACTAGTCCTACTCATATTTGAATAAAATCTGTTTATCATTGACTGTATTGATTGTATATAGCAAACCCATGTGATAGAAATGAATAAATAAGATATAGCCCCTGCTCTCAAGAAGCACACACTCTCCTGGGGGAGAAAAATTATAGATAGAAACTACAATTCAGTACATTATTTATTATCAAAGATTAGGGCAAGCTACCAAGGGAGTGGATAGAAAAATGAGATAACTCAGTAAATGTTTACAAAAGATAAATTATTTTCCAGGTATGCCTACCTGATGCGAACAACAACAACAAAAAACTTCCAAAACTTGGAGAACAACATTTCAAAGCATAGAGGCATGGCCAAATATGATACAGGCCAGGACCCACAAGCCTGTGGCTGGGTCAGAGCATCTGTAAGGAGAGCAGTAGGGGATAGGGCTAAAAGGCAGGCAGGCAGGCAGGATCCCCAGCAAGGTAGCCCGGAATAGGTGGGGAAACAACTAGTTAATATTGATCATGTATATCAAGGCAGGGTGTTCTCCAATCCCTACAAGTGTTGGAGAAAACTCATCCAGGCTCTCTTTGCACTCTCCCATCCATTGTATTCCATTAATCAGGGGAGGCAATATTGCATCAGAATTGGACAGAAAGAATTTGATTAGATCCTGTGCAGTTGCCCCAATATGTGCCTAGCATTATGGGCATTTTGACTCACAATTTCCAAGTTTCTCTCTGTATTACAGCTTGGATGCATATTATTTGATTCTTTAAAAAACTCAGGTTTGGAAGTGGAACAAGCTGTGCCATTCTCATCAGTCCAGATGTGGCAGTGGTGAAATTAATACTCTTTGATTTCTACCTGACCTCTGAAGTCCATTTCTCAGATCGGTTAGAACTAGTAAGAGTGGAAGAATGATTGGCAAGATTTTTCCTGAACCCCCTCACACTTGTAATGCCAAGTGATTTGAGCTGTGATTGTGGGCAATGCAGAGACTTGGAAAAATTTTTAAGAGGAGCCCAATCTGGTGAGATTTGCCAAGTCTACACAGGTAGTGAGAGATGTCCTAAGGAATTACTAGTTGAGTTTGTACTTTGAATGACTAAGACATTTATAAGTGGAGATGGTGTGGCATTCTAGGCAGAGAGGATCAATAAGGAAAGGTGAAAATAAAGGGTGTTTTCAAGAAATGTGATGGAAATGAATGTCATGTTGCTGGAGAATGACTACATACAGGGAAGAGATGAGAAATAAAGCTTTGAAAATAGGTTTGCCTGGGGAAAGGTATAGAAAGCATAGAAACCTATGGGCTTTTATGTGTTTGGGATGGGTAATGGGAAATCATTGAAGGGTTGTATAGAAATAGTAACTCAGTAAGAGATGTCAGCATTGAAATAGTGCTATAATATCAAAAATTGTGCTGTGCTAGGTGTTTGAGCATTTGTGCATGTTTTTTGTTTGTTTGTATCATTAATGTTAAGAAACAGGTAAGGTTGATTTCACTGAAGTTTGAACTAAGGCCAAGGCAAAATATAGTTGTGTGTGTGTGTGTGTGTATGTATGAATATGCATGTAAAAATAGCAAGATATTTGTACACATTCAATAATTTAGCAAGAATGTTCATGCTTAAACATAAAAAAAGTTATTTTAAGTCTCATTTGTTCTTAAAAGGAGGAACAAACCCTACCAGACTTTGGGATTCTCTAAATGTCTTGAGCTATTTTTTCAAATGCCTTGGGTTTGGCAGGTCTCAAAGTCAATGTTTGCCAAGTCTTTTCTCCCTTAATTTTTAAACCCACATGTATTCCAAGGGAAACTTAATGCATATGTTTTTTATTCGTTTACACTTAACTCATCAAAAACGTTTTAAGGACATTTGAAGTCTAACAAACCTTTGGAGTCTCCACTATTAAAACCCTGGAAATTGTAATTAAATCCTGGAAACTTAGGATTGGCATTTACTCCAAAATCAGGACTGCCAGTCACATACGTTCACCTAATCAAATGCCTGTGCCATTGATGAACAATTGGAATCACGTTTTCATGTTTGGTTCTTAGTGTAGAAAGCCGATGTTACCAATTCTGCATCTCTTTCCAAGAGGTGGTGATGGTTTTTTATGAACCATCAAAAGCTTCTTGGTCCTATGACCAATGCAGTACCTTTGTGAGCAGACAAAGACCAGTTTTAGCTACTAAGTGATGCTTGCACTATCACGTTTACCTCATTGACATGGGTAACTATCCTACTCAGTGGTAGAGCTGTGAGTTGGGAATTACCCTCAGAGCACCACCGTGTTAATTTTCTGACACCAAGAAGTAAACTTATTATATAGTCAGAAATTCAGCCAATGTTGTTAATTGGATTTCTGATACCTGGCTGTTTCTCTACTTATGAGAATTCTCCTTCCATTGTCAGGATTAGGGAAAATGGGTTTTTGCATTTGTCTGTTTGATTTTGGATTAAAGGAGAGTGTAGATTTGGGGATCTGAATTTTTTTGATCAGATTAAGAAAAAAGACAAATTTCTTACAACTTTCACAACTATGAAATGAGGACACTGGACTAGGTTAATGTTTCTTAACCTGGTATTTTTTTAACTTAAAACATTCTTCTTAGTTATTAACATGGAGGATCCAAGAATTATGTTTTAATATTTCATAGGACAGTGAAAAATGATGTGATTATTTAAAAATATTGACATCACTGTGCATGTTTTGGATACCATAAAAGGAAAAGGAAAGTATTAGTCTTTCATAAGTGGAGATTGGTCATCACAGTTGTTTTTTTTTTTTTTTAATTGGAGTTTGTTCATTGGTAGTCACCAGTGGTGGAAACCATTGGGATCGCTAACTTTTCTCAGATCCCTTTCAGTTTTAAAGTTTATAAGTATTTTACTTTAATTTTCATACAATACTTAGCATACAAGGTTTCTATGTAGCAAACATTTCTTTGTGATCTTCCTAGTTTATGTTTCCTTCTTTGCTGGAAGCCACCCTCAATATACACAGGTAGTTTATCCCGGAGTATGACCTCTTCTATGGGGGACTCTCCCCTCTCTACTCCTAGCCATCGATGATTGGCCTGTGTATTATCATCTGACCCTAGCTGCATAATTTAGCTTTTTTTTTTCTTGAAATTTGAAAAACAGAGATTGACTTCTGTTAGAACTAAGAGTTATTGACAACAACATTCAGAGTGAATATTTTCAAACAGCCATCATCAAAGTCCTAAATTTTCTGAATTCTGCCCTTCCCAGGAGAATAGGTTTTTTAATGTCACATAACAAATCACCACAAACTTAATGGCTTAAAACAATGCAAGTGTATTATTTCAAGTTTCTGTGCATCAGGAGTCTAGGCATAGGTTCCCTGGGTTTTCAGCTCAAGTTAAAGTCACAGTGTCAGCTGAAGGTGAAATCTGAGGCCTTAGGGTTCTCTTCCAAGGTCATGCAGGTTATTGGCAGAATCAGTTCTTTGTGATTGTAGATGGAAATCCCATTTTTCTTGCTGGCTGTTGGCCAGGGGTTACTCTCAGCTCCTACCAACTCCACACAGGCCCTGGTCTCATGACTGTCATGACAGGACAGCTTACTTCTTTGAAGCCAGTGGAAGAATCTCTCCCGGTCTGCTGTGACAGAGTCTTATACAATGTAATGTAATCATGGAGTGACTCTCCACCATATTCATAGGTCTGGCCCACACTCAATGAGAGGAAATTATATAGAGCAGGATCTTGGGAGCCGTCTTAGAGTTCTGGTCTGGTAGTTCAAGTCTTATTTTTAAAAGAGCCTGGTGTCCTTAAAAATTATATTTGTGTCCTCACATAGCTCTAATTTTTTGTTTGATTTGGTTTTCAGACTTACTGCAAAATACCATGAACTAATATAGAATTTTATGTACCCCACACCATCCTTAAGGCTCCCAAAGAATATCTGAAGTAGAGGGCAGACATTTTTACTATATAATCATATAATTAATTTAATTTAAAAACAAATTAATATTTTGGTAATTGATATATAAAGGTGGAAAATTAGCTTTCTTCTCCATGCCACCAAATTTGTGATCTTGTAAATATTCAATAGCTCTTTTAGCCAAGTTATTACTAAGTCTCAATTTTACATTAATTGTCCTTTCCTACCTTCTTTTGGATGTTTCTGAATAGATCACTTCCAGCCTCCAGGAGATATTTTTTTCCAAATAGTGTACAGATTTCTTTCCCTAAGGCACTCTGCAATTCACCATTATTTTGTTGTACATTTTCTATTTCCTCTTCATCAGCATTTCTGTGTCATGTTAAACTTATGATTGGGAAAGTAAACATCCTTTACTAATCAAGAATCAGAAACACCGGGATAAAAATGTTTCAATGAGCAACCATTATGAAATCATAGAGACAATAAAACACAATGATAACGATAGAGATAGGAAATCCAATGAACCTAGGTTTAAATCTGAATAATGCAACTGACTAGCTTTGCCACCTTTGATGATTCATAAACTTACATTTTGTCATTTGTAAAGGGTCTTTGGAAGGCTATTTGATAAACTTTCAAGAACCTCTCCAGAAAACAAACAGGCTAATGACAAATGAACCAATTGTAGGAGCTTCTTCAACTATAAGTCACCATGATTTGTTCTGTAGGAACTAAGTAACCCTGACCACCACAGACTGGACTGGAGAATAGGGTGTGAGTCAAAAGCCTAGACTGGCACACAACCTATGGAAACCTGAAACAAAAAGTCGACCAAACAAGGACAGTCTTTCTTGGATGGTAACAAACTGCCTAGTTAAATCTTCTTTTCCTGAAGACACACTGTTATGTGTCAGGCAGTAAGTAGCAGACACACTGTTATGTGTCAGGCAGTAAGTAGCAGAGATGAGGAGTAATCGAGTCGCAGACTAAAGGAGTTGATTTGGGGCTACAAGACCAATGATGATGTCATTAATGTTATCCTAATTTCCCCCAGGAGGCCTCATTCTTCAACCATTAGGACAGTTTTGGTGCCACCTCATGTATCCTCAAAATAAATACCCATTCTAGGTTAATCTAATGGTGTCTCTGTTCCTGGCTCTGAAATTGCGCGCCTCCCCTCCGCCCCCCCACTTGGTCGAAGTGCTCATGTACATGGAGGGCAGCTAGGCAACTTAGAGAGCTCGGGAGAATGACAGATCATTTCCATCAGGTATTAAGCACAAGTTAGGACACAGGTGATTGATAAGTGTGTTATTAAGACAATTCTTTTTATGTAATACTAGAGGCCCAATGCAAGAAATTCATGCAAGAGTAGGCCTTCCTTCCCCCAGCTGCCAGCACTGGCTTCCCTCTGATACCCAGGACCCGGGCTTCCCTCTGGCTTCTGGCAGGCACCCAAGACCCGGGCTTCCCTCGCAGCCCCGGCTTCATCCTGAAGGATGTCTGGAAGGAGATCTGGTCTAATTAGCATATTATGCTTTTATTATTATAGATTTATAATGCCCAAAATAAATTAGAGTGTTGATAAAGTCTAGTGATTTTAGGGACAAAAAATAGCTGTTTCAAAATTGATAATAAAACACTTTTCTGATGGAAGAAGCTTAACTCATCAGAAGCCTTTGCCAGAGGAGGTCTGTACCCATTCCGATGTCTCCCACCCCATCCGGCTATCACAATCATTACCGGCATAGGCATAATCAGATTGTGCTACTCCATCCTAAAAAGGCATGGCTCACATTCAGTTCCAGACACAAAGTCAGGAAACATGAAAATTAACCTGGCAGAGGAGTTGACTTCCCTTGGAGTCTCTGTGGGAACCAGTCACCTTCCCCCTGGCCTCAGCAGAAAGAGAGAGGGTGAACAGAAGGAGCTCCTGGGAGGATGCAGAGCAGCTCGGTGGGTGGGCAGGACGGAAGCCAGCAGGGAGCTAAGAGTTCAGTCTCTTTAGAACATCTTTTGCTGAATTGAGAACAGCCTCTGTGGGTGCTGGTTCTGATTCCGTTGGTTGCTTGGCACAATTTGTCTCTGGTGATATGGATGCCAAACTTGAAGCTTGTTGTTATTATAGGAAATTGAGGGTCGGCTTTTATTGCATTGCTAGTTTCCAAGAAGTAAATCCTTTTTTGGCGACAAAAGAATTGTGCTTCAACCAGAGTCTGGCTTAGGAATATTTGGAAGGCACCCTGCCTTGTTGGTTCGTTTATAATTTTATGCATATATTCTTTCCTACTGTCTTCTCCTTTCTTTCTGCATCATTCACTGCACAGACTGACAAACTTAGTACCCACACCCAGGACAAAGTCACAACATCCCTCTCTCTCTCTCTTCTCTCTCTCTAACACATACACTGAAGATTATAGAGGTAAATTTCTGGTGAACACATAAGTACCCAGGGACAGATGTGCCAAATTTGACACATCTGAGAGGAACCAAGATGGCAGCAAAGTTAAACAACTAAACTGCCGCCTCGCACAACAATTTCAAAAATACAACTAAAAAACAAAATGTCTACCACCCAGAACCACGGGAAAGCTGGCTGAGTGGTAGATTTACAACTAAGAGAAGGGAACGCAAACGCTGGAGAGCTGAGGTACGGAGGCGTGCGTGAAGCGGGCTGGCGGCGGGCGACTGGGCGCGCGGCTTTTCTTCAAACCGAAGGGAGACAAACTCCCGATCACTCTGAACTCCAGTTTCTGGGGACACGCGGGGGACCCAGACGCCTATGGGAGAAGCTGGACTCTCGGCCATAGGTCTGAGAGTGAGAGTGACTTTTCTGCAGAGGTGTGCCCAGCAATCAGGGTTTGCTGCGCTGGAGCGCGGGACACGGGGACTTGGAAATGCGGAAAGGCAGAGACGGCTGAAGGCACCCATGGCCATTGGCCACACCCCAGCCTAGTGACGTCCTGAGACCCCGCCCCGCACATTCTACAAACCCGCCCAGGCTCCACACAGCGGCTTTTACATATAAATGGCCTGTTCTGTGGCAGCTCAACCAAATTAACTGCAGCTCCAGTCAGAATGCTCCAAAACTGCCCAAGCAAAGAGGAGAAAACTGTAGCTCTTGCTGTAGCTCCTGCTGGGAGGCCTCAGACCTGCACCCCATTGGAGATCCAGACACTAGGGTATCTAGTGGTCGGTGTGGACGACACCAGATTTCAACCACTCTCATAAGGGACACATTCAAGAGGCAGACTCAGTGAGAACCAAAGCCCTACTGTGTCTCCAGCACAGAAATTCTTCCGTTATAGACACAGCAGGTCCTCACAGCCAATTTGCCTGGAGGTCAATTCCTCCCAGTGTACCAACAGCAATCAAGGCTTTTATCTACACCAAGACTTTCCACTCAGCCCACAAAGGGGTGTACCAAGAGCGACCACCTAGAGTGATTGGGGAAGCTGAGCTCCCGGCCCCTATAGGTCACTGACCACACAAAGCCACTCCATCAACACAGGGAGGCAGCCAAAATGCGGAGACACCGAAGTATGTCATGAGTAGCAGAGATGGAGGAAAGCAAACTAATGGACAACACAGTGTTCAGAACCACATTTATAAGGTTACTCAAGAATCTTCTAAAAACCGCTGAGAAACTTGAAGAGACCTTCAAGGACCTTAATGAGAATACCAAAAAAATGGAAAAGGACCAGTCAGAAATTATGCATACACTCTCTGAAATAAAGAATATATAGACACTCAACTGTAGACAACTGTACCCGAAGAGTCAAACCAAAGATCTGGAATATGAGGAAGCAAAAAACACCCAACCAGAGAGGCGGAAAGAAAGAAGAATCCAAAAGTGTGAGGATAGTGTAAGGAGCCTCTGGGGTGGCTTTAAGCGTACCAATATCCAAATTTTTGGGGTGCCAGAAGAAGAGAGAGCAAGATACTGAAAACCTATTTGAAGAAATAATGACAGAAAACTTCCCCCACCTGGTGAAAGAAATAGACTTACAAGTTCAGGAAGCGCACAGAACCCCAAACAAGAGGAATCCAAAGAGGACCACACCAAGACACATCATAATTAAAATGCCAAGGGCAAAAGACAAAGAGAGAATCTTACAAGCAGCAAGAGAAAAACAGTTAGTTACCTACAAGGGAGCACCCATATGACTGTCAGCTGATTTCTCAACAGAAACTATGCAGGCCAGATGGAAATGGCAAGAAATATTCAAAGTGATGAATAGCAAGAACCTACAACCAAGACTACTCTACCCAGCAAAGTTATCATTCAGAATTGAAGGGCAGATAAAGAGCTTCACAGATAAGAAAAAGCTAAAGGAGTTCATCACCACCAAACCAGTATTATATGAAATGCTGAAAGGTATTCTTTAAAAAGAGGAAAAAGAAGAAAAAAGTAAAGATAAAAATTATGAACAACAAATACATATCTATCAACAAGTGATCCTAAAAATCAAGTGAATTAAAAATCTGAGGAACAGAATAAACTAGAGATCATAATAGAATCAGAGGCATAGAATAAGAGTGGATTGATAATTCTCAGGGGAAAGGGGTGTCTGTGTGGGTGGTACGGGAAGAGACTGGACAAAAATAATACACCTATGGATAAGGACAACGGGGGGGAGGTAAGGGCTGAGGGAGGGTGGGAATCGGGTGGTGGGGACATATGGGGGGAAAAAAGGAGAAACAATTGTAATAGTCTGAGCAATAAAGATTTATTAAAAAATAAATAAATAAAACAAATTTGACACATCTGCCAAATCCCAATAGTTGTAGCCGTTGTGATAGGTATGTTGCTTTAGCTTTGGCATCCAGAGGACTCATCTAGCAGCCAAGATCGTCATCTCTTCAGCATGTTTCTGAGGATGGCATGCCAATCCAGGCAGCTCCCAATCCAGAGTGAGAGCTTGACCCACCCCTGGCTCCAGGCCAACTCTCATCTTCTTACTGAGACTTGTCAAAGTGGGACCTCAAACCAACATCACCCAGTCCCCTGGCCATAGTATCCTCCACCTTCTGATTTTCTTAGAGCCTGTTTTGCTCAGGGCGCTCCAACAGAAAGAATCCTGTGCCTCCCGATTCAAATTGGGCATAACGGCAGAACAGATGGTACTGGTGAGCTAAGTAAGACCAGAACACAGAGTACCACTTGTTTTCAAAAACAAAACGGCTCTTCTTGGAAGGTACAATCTAATGGGACTGACAGAAGTCAAAGTCAAATTCAGGGAAATTGTATTTTAAATAACAACCCTCGTTCCTGGTTTATCAATATGAAGGGGCACTGTTTTCGTATTTCCCATAGCTGATCTCATTGTCACTCAGATCACTCTAACTCCCATGTTCTTTCTGTGTATATGCTGCCTCTGACAGTCTTCATGATTAAGAGAAAGTCTAGTGAACATGGTTGCATATGAGAGTCCTGCTCAGGCCACAAGGTTTGTGGGATGCCAAGGCAGAGAAGTTAACCCTTCTTTCTCAGCCCTCTTGCATGGAAACCTGAGCCCTCCTCAGCTGTTGCTGGTGACCTGGGTGTTGATGACAAATGTAAAATACCAAACTTTCTCACCAAAGGTGTATTGTCCTGCCCAATCTCTAGAGAGTGAAGTGGGGGCACAACATGAATCTAAATTATTTTTTTTTAAAGAATAAGTTGTAGTTTATTTTAATCTTTTCAGTTTACAGCCTTGCCCTTTGTGTCTTTATTTGAGAAATTCATTTTCGTAAGAGTTTATTTAAGCAGGTGTTTTCTGTTGTTGTTTTTTATTTTTATTTTTTTTTTGGGGGGGTTCTTTCCTTTTTCATCCATGTCGTCCAGTCTACTGTGGTTTCCAATTTGAGAGTGGATTGGCTATTCCCCTAAACACTTAAGCAGCATTGTTTGACAGGCCAGCCCCATGAGTCCCTTATAGGGTGACAGCCATTTTTGGCACCACTTAATTCTGTGATGTAGTAGGGCTTCCTCTCCATGGCCATTACATTAGGAAAAAATTTTCAGCTCGTGATCAACAGATGTTCCTCTGGATAAAACAATGTAGTTTATTCTTTTCCTTTTAGCATGCTGAGTTCTGTGCTGTGTGAGACCAAGACTTGCACTTGGCATTCTGTGGAAGCTACTTAATCCTTGAAAACACATGGGAAATCCAGTTATTTGTTCACTCATTCATTTGTGTGTGTTCATCTGTTCCTCCATCTCACTTATCCTCCCATGAATTTACTCAATCATGTGCTTAGTTTTTTGGTTATTTTTATTTTGGGAAATATATGTATTTAATCATAAAATATCGAACCAGTGATTGCATAGATATCAGCTGTAGAGGGCATGGTAGTTAGTGCTATCATAATCAGGTACTACATAGAAACCATACAGTTGCTGCTTGGGTGACATGAGTTCACAGCACTGTGACTATGATGCCTAAATGTCTGAGGTTTGGAAAAGGGTGACCCAGTCTAGCTCCCTAAATTTTACTTGTGTGTCTTGCCTCATGATGCAGTGAGCACCAAAGGTAGATTGGAGAGCAAGGAGGCTGCAGCTCTAAAACATGTTCTTGAAACATCCTCTGTCCTTCAAATATTTCATGTAACAGCTGAGGAAAATGAGCCCCAAATCAGGGAGACCAAATTTGCCTACAGAAGTCCACACTAGTTTCTTATTCTCAGAAGACAGTTTTTAGACAGATAAACATCTTTGTTGTAGAATCAAAGAGTTAATTGTAAATATTCATTGAACTCATATCTATCTGCCTGAGTGTTTCACATTCATTGGCGTTGAGTTGTATAAGCATTCTTAAGGTTGTTAAATTACTTTTTTTTTTTTTTACCCCACTATGAGGTATTTGAATTCTTGTTTTATATTGTCTCCTAGTAGAATTTTTATGTTTCAAGTTCCTTGAAGTCCTTATCCTTAATCTTATTTTTATGTATTCTATGGCTTAAGTTAGGCCTTAAACCAATGGACAGTCAACCTATATGTTGAATCTCACTTAAAGACTTGTAAGTTCTGCATTTTTCACAAATCATATAATTACAGCATTCATTCATCCACTTATTCATCACACATTCAACAAATATTTAATCAACTCCCGGAATATGCCAGACATAGTCTAGCCTATTCTATTTATCAGCAGTTTTGAATGAATGCAGTCCAAATATATGAGATCTCACAGTGGAAAGATCTATATCGAGGACTAGAAAAATTTACTAACTCCAGGAGAATAATAAATATCAAAGTGTTGATAAAATGGGAGTCTTATTTGTTCTTTTTGTTATTATCCCCTAAGTTTTCCATAATAAACATTATACTTTTTAAATGAGGACAGATTATATTAAAAATACATACACATTCTGGTTTAATTATAAATAGGTTTGGCATCAATTTTACAAATTTAATATCCTTCTCCCTCTACCTATCCCGAAAATGTCCCTCTTGCTAAAAAGCCCCCAAGGTCAGAGATGTAATTTTCATCCTTTTTATTTCTGGTTTTCACTTTATTCTGAGAGTGGAAATTTTTCACATTTTTAAAGAAACTTCTTAAATTTAAGAGGTAGCACACTGCTATAGAAAGAGTCATGAGTCAGAAAGACCAGAGTTCAAAGTCATTTCTATCTCCTCTAGTAATAACTTGGAGAAGTTATTGCATCCTCCCAGCCCTAGTTTCCTTATGGGTAAATATGGGGTCAATAAATCCTTCATGAGGATTTGCAGAAGGGATGACATGAGATAAAGTATGATAAAGTGCCTGCCACATAATAGAAGTACTCAGAGAATAGTGTCCCTCCTGCTCTTCTTCCGCATTGGTATTGGAAACTGAGGCCAAGATAAATTAAAATGTTTTGCCAACATCATTGGTTGAGCATGCTTAAACTCATGCCTTCTAACACCTGTTCAGCTCTGCCTCATGTATGTCACACTGATTTTTCTATTGCAAGTCAGTTATTGCATGTATCACAAATGATACTTCCTCTGACTCTATGCCTCCTGTTTCTCGGCAGTATAAATAACACCAAAGAATACAGCACTTACTCCTTAACATTCAATGACAATTCTATTAATTTGGCATTAGCTTTCTACCCAATAGCCTTTTAGCTGGCAAAGTGATTGCTTTATCAGCCTGCCTACTTCCCAGGGATCAGATGACTCTCTCGAGTGAAGAAAGGAAATAATCCAGTCCACAAATCACAGAGACAAGAGCTCACTCTGGTTGCTTTATGCTAAGCCACCTCGTAGAGCAAAAGTGCCGGAGATCACGTAGTTCATGTTCACGTAATTGTTGGGCTGCTCTGACTTCTTCCAGGCCAAACCATTTTTAGCACTACCTCTCTTTAGTAAGACTTAGAAATTCAATAGTGACACTATTCTAGGACATGAAGAAAGGTGGGATAAGGAGCCATGTTTCAAGCAGAAAGCCGATACCAGTGCACTTCCTTAGCATACGTTTTCTACAGATGTGATTGATCAGTATGGGCCCATGCTACAAAAGTATGTTTATTTGGCGTGCGCTTTCTCTCCCTCTCCCCCTCCCTTATTCTCTATCTAAAATCAATAAAAACATTTTTTTTAAAAAAAAGCCCTAGCCAGTGTGGCTCAGTTGGTTGAACATTGTACCATGCACCAAAAGGTCACTGGTTCAATTCCCTGTCAGAGAACATACCCAGGTTGTGGGCATGAACCCCAGTAGGGGACGTGCAGGAGGCATCCCATCCATGTTTCACTCACAGCAATATCCCTCCTCCTTCCCTCCCCCTCCCCTCCCTCCCCTTTCCTTCCCCACCCCTACCCCTCCTCCTCCCCTCCCCCCTCCCTCCCCTTTCTTTCCCCACCCCTACCCCTTCTCCTCCCCTCCCCCTCCCTCTCCCCCTCTTCCCCTTTGCCCCTCCTTCTTCCTTTCTCTCTAAAATCAATAAAAACATATTTTTCAAAAACTTATGTTTATTTGGGATAATTTTTGCACAGAGCAGGCACTTGAGAATTGTTATCAAAATAGATCTAATTGTCAGTCTTCTACTCCAAACCATGAAATAGGTTAATGGGTGTTTAGAGCTAGAAAGGGTATCAGAAATATCTTATCTGAACTTCCTGTGTTATTCAGGGGGAAATATGTATTGGGAAAACCAAGGCCCAGACAAATTGAGATGTTTTTTCAAGGTCAGAGGTTGAGCCAAGCTTGATTGTGTGCCTTCCAATACTGGTTCAGCTCTCTAACATGAATGTCACACTGATTTTCCTAATGCAGGTGAGACAGTAGAAGCATTCCAAATGACATTTGCACTTACTCTATGCTTCATAGCTCATATTCATAGGCAGGTTAAATAGCATTGAACAAAGTACTTCTTGATATTCATTTCTTCAACAAATAATATAATGACTCCTTTTTATGTCATACATACTCACAGTGGAGAGAGAGATTGAACTAATGAATCAAGCACCCTCCTTTTGAGGAAGTGATGGGGTTTCTTATCCTGTATTGTAGATGATGATTCTTACTCTTTACCCAGGGATGAGCAAAGGGCATTTCCCTGATAAACAGTGATACAAAATGTTTCTGGCTCTCTCTACAAGAGAGCTTGCAATTATTTCCAGGAAGTTAGTCATACATAGCACATGATTGTGGGTAAGAGCATGTTAAAAAGAAGACTATTTCCATCTTGGAATTTGGTGTTTACTTCAAAATTCTGGAATGTGCCCAAGCAAGGGGTTTGCTTTCGTTTGGTTCAGCCTCCTGATTGGATAAAAGAAAATTTCCAGTGACTCATCATATCAAACTTATCTTGCGTTGTATAAGCACTGAATGTAGGGAATGGAAAAGCATTTGAGAAAGAAACGACTAGAAAGAATTATAAATAAACATATGAGTATATAGGAAAAAGGTTCAAGTTACCATTTGGAAACATATCTTACGTTAATATTCTGCCTATACTGTAGACAGATTATTAAAGGAAAATCACAAAATGCTATAGATTTTATAATCGAGCCCACAGGATCCACTTGTAAACACCAAATTACCACTGCATATTGCCAGTCAGAGTTCACCTCTTCTCGTTTTGGAATGGCATTTATTTGGGATGATAGCATAGCATTTAGATATAAAGAGGAGACATATCACTTCCAGACACTTGCAGTTCTGCCAATATGCTTTGTCCACCTGGGCCTCAGTTCTTCTAACTTTCAAATGGGAAAATAACTGGCTGTAACATCTTACAAAGCATAGAGATGCTGTGAGGATCAACTACGATGATGTATATGAAAGGAGTTGATAAGTGAAAACTGAGTTATGTAAATAATAGCTATTATTACTATCCCTATCTTTAACCCCTCCATTGCATCACTTTCTAATGGATTGCTTTGTAATGGACTCCAGACTTCCCACTGGAGTTGAAGCTCCTTGAGAACACAGCCCATTCATCCTCAGATCCTGCGTCATGCGGAATTCATGCACTTCTGTTTCCCTTCCAGCTGCACATCCCCTTTAAGGGAACTTCTCTCTCCTTCCTTCTTGGTAAAAGATGCTCATCAGGATGGCTGAGTGGGATTTGAGAAAGGGCTTGAGCTCGTTCTTCACCAGGACTCTGCAATTTAATTTTAGCCTCAAGTGTTGATGGAAAAGGTCAGAGAGTTCAAGCCACTCTTCAGTGGAAATGAAACAGGAGAAGGGCAGGAGGCCAAAAATAGGGCCCTTTGTAAGTAGTGTTTGGGGACATGGACTTCAACACGTCAAGTGCCCACTCGTCCTTCCCTTTCTCCAGGCCCTTCACATCCCCCTTCTCAAGCTCTCACAGGGCATGAGGGACTTGCTGTAGGAAAACTGAATTGCCCTTTCCTGACACCAAGCTCAGCAACCAGGCATGGTCCTCAGAGTCTTTAGGGTCCTCCCCTGTTTGCAGTTGATGCACCTCAGGAAGCCAGCTGTGGAGAGCGACGGGGCAATGTGTTTTCTGTAGAGGAAGGACTTGTATGACATGCTATTAATTGAACCACCTGAGGAATGCTTCCAGTGTCTGTAGAGGAGGAGTACGGAGCAGGAAGAAGAAATTATTTCTGTGATAAAGGTAATAGATTCTTGTATGGAGCTCCTGAAACACTTCCAAAGGACATTGGAATTATCTTTTCCCCCATGTCTGTGTCTTCCGAAAAGAGAGGGAGTTTATTGTGGTAATGTGGCTTGACTCATGTTCCCACCTAACAGATATATTAAAGTCCTAGCCCCAGGAACTGTGAAGGAGGCCTTATTTAAAAATAAGGATTTTGCAACTGTAATTAAGATGTAAGTTAAGATGAGGTCATGCTGAAGTAGCAGGCCCTTAATCCAATATGATAGGTGTCCTTATAAGAAGAGAAGAGACAGAAAGAGACACACATGGGCATGTTGCAGTGGAGGGAGAGATCAGGGGTGGTACAAACATAAGCCAGGGAATGTCAATGGCTGCCTCCTGCACACCCCCATTGGTGATTAAGCCTGCAACCCGGCCATGTGCCCTGACCGGGAATCGAACATGACCTCCTGGTTCGTAGGTCAATGCTCAACCACTG